>NW_026646337.1:0-313083 GCF_949987535.1 Balaenoptera acutorostrata | reverse complement strand
AAAGAAGTCTGGCTTCCCAGCGGGAAAAAGGGGCCATGTGGAAAAAAGTGTCCAAAGCAGAAATGCAGGACCGGCCATGGAGAAATGGGAACCTTGCTACGCTGATGGGCGGGATGTAAATTGCCAACAGCCACTCTGGAGAAGTGTACGGTGTGTCCTGAAACATCTAAAATACACAGCTTGGAGAGCATAGGGCACTTCCACTCATGGGCGTATAAATTGGGAAAACTAAAAATCAGCAAGACACAGGCACCCCAAAGTTTAGGGCTGCTCTGTTGACAAGAACCCCCACTTCATTACACCTTAAATATCCTAGGAAAGAGAAAAAATGGATAAAGAAGTTGTGGTCCTCATGTACAATGGAATATCACTCTGCCATGAAATCAACGTCATAAGGCTAGTAGCAGCACGATGAGTGGATTTAGGTACGACGATTCTAAGTGAAATAAGTCACACAGAAAAAGACACTTATCCTAAGATATCACTTAGAGAGGGAATGTAAAAAACCGCTACACTTGAACTGAATTACAAAACAGAACAGAGTCACACGTTTAGGAAACACACTATGGCTGCTGAACGGGAAAGGTGAGGTGGGGTGATGCATAAAACAAGGGTTTCAAATTCGCTCCGATACCGTTCCATAAACCCAATATGTAAGAGACAAGACCTATTCCTTTTTCAGTGACCTGGACTCAACACCCCCTATTCACCGCACAAGAATATATCTGACTAGTAAGAATCTTCAAACCTATGTATTGATATCTCTCTCTGTAAGTGAGTCAAGGGGGTGTAAAGCGGCATAAACACAGCCGTGAAAAGCAGCTAAACCCCATTATAAAAATAAATGACTTTTCAAAACCCGTGGAAACAAAGACAGTGAAAGAGAGAGAGAAATTCTTCCAAAATTCGTTCAGGGGCTGTGATGCAACCTGGATTGACCATATCTAGACCCACAGCTGATTGAGACATAAGGGTGGACACTCTTGGGGCTGAGAGGTTCGGTGAGGTTGGGTGAGCCAACGCAGACCCTTTCAAGTAATACTGCATGGTACCCATCCCATGGGTCCCCAAATCTCCAGGTTCAAGGGCATCTTCCTACATCGAAAACAGGCATGAGAAACCCAGAAGATGGTACACCGTGTGATCGGGAAAGGTTTCTAAAACGCACCTCATTTCTCATCTCCTTTGCTCGGGTTCGCCATTCCAGCCGATTTACTAGACATCTCCCTCCTTGGAGAATCAGCACCTTTAACCTCCTGTTCCGTACAGGTTGCAATTTGTCCTGAGGATGAACGGGAAGAGGGGGAACCAATGAGAGACTAGCTCTAGGTGTTGGGACAGGCACAGGTCACTCTATTTTCCCATCAGGAAGAAGAATTAAGCACAAGCTCAGCCTGCCCCCCAGAACCAGAAGAGGGCCTGAAGCAATCCTGCGCTTTTGTGGCCAGCTCCCAAAAAAGCGAGTTGAAAAAATGGAGCTCAGGGGCACTGCAATTCACAAACCTGCAGAGTTTTAAATGATACCTCTCGTCCACAAATATATTAAGGGAAGGCAACGAAGAGGCTTTGAAAGCAAGGCAGAATTGCAGGAAACAGATTTCAGGAGGTAGATTCGAATCGCCTTGAAAGCACATGAAAAGCGGCCAAACGTGGACAATGATGCCCTTGGCCAAAAAGGGCGTATGCGTTTTTTTCCTGAATATATTCAGGAAAAAAACGCATACGCCCTTTTTGGCCAACCAAGCAACCTGGAAAGGCAAATCAGCGCTCCAAAGAAGTCTCGCTTCCCAGCGGGCAAAAGGGCCATGCGGAAAAAAAGTGTCCAAACCAGAACTGCACGACCGGCCATGGAGAAATGGGAGCCTTGCTTCGCTGATGGGCCGGATGTAAATTGCCAACAGCCACTCGGGAGAAGTGTACGGTGTGTCCTGAAACATCTAAAAAACACAGCTTGGAGAGCATAGGGCACTTCCACTCATGGGCGTATAAATTGGGAAAACTAAAAATCAGCAAGACACAGGCACCCCAAAGTTTAGGGCTGCTCTGTTGACAAGACCCCCACTTCATTACACCTTAAATATACTAGGAAAGAGAAAAATGGATAAAGAAGTTGTGGTCCTCATGTACAATGGAATATCACTCAGCCATGAAATCAACGTCATAAGGCTAGTAGCAGCACGATGAGTGGATTTAGGTACGACGATTCTAAGTGAAATAAGTCACACAGAAAAAGACACTTATCCTAAGATATCACTTAGAGAGGGAATGTAAAAACCGCTACACTTGAACTGAATTACAAAACAGAACAGAGTCACACGTTTAGGAAACACACTATGGCTGCTGAACGGGAAAGGTGAGGTGGGGTGATGCATAAAACAAGGGTTTCAAATTCGCTCCGATACTGTTCCATAAACCCAATATGTAAGAGACAAGACCTATTCCTTTTTCAGTGACCTGGACTCAACACCCCCTATTCACCGCACAAGAATATATCTGACTAGTAAGAATCTTCAAACCTATGTATTGATATCTCTCTGTAAGTGAGTCAAGGGGGTGTAAAGCGGCATAAACACAGCCGTGAAAAGCAGCTAAACCCCATTATAAAAATAAATGACTTTTCAAAACCCGTGAAACAAAGACAGTGAAAGAGAGAGAAATTCTTCCAAAATTCGTTCAGGGGCTGTGATGCAACCTGGATTGACCATATCTAGACCCACTGCTGATTGAGACATAAGGGTGGACACTCTTGGGGCTGAGAGGTTCGGTGAGGTTGGGTGAGCCAACGCAGACCCTTTCAAGTAATACTGCATGGTACCCATCCCATGGGTCCCAAATCTCCAGGTTCAAGGGCATCTTCCTACATCGAAAACAGGCATGAGAAACCCAGAAGATGGTACACCGTGTGATCGGGAAAGGTTTCTAAAACGCACCTCAATTCTCATCTCCTTTGCTCGGGTTCGCCATTCCAGCCGATTTACTAGCCATCTCCCTCCTTGGAGAATCAGCACCTTTAACCTCCTGTTCCGTACAGGTTGCAATTTGTCCTGAGGATGAACGGGAAGAGGGGGAACCAATGAGAGACTAGCTCTAGGTGTTGGGACAGGCACAGGTCACTCTATTTTCCCATCAGGAAGAAGAATTAAGCACAAGCTCAGCCTGCCCCCCAGAACCAGAAGAGGGCCTGAAGCAATCCTGCGCTTTTGCGGCCAGCTCCCAAAAAAGCGAGTTGAAAAATGGAGCTCAGGGGCACTGCAATTCACAAACCTGCAGAGTTTTCAATGATACCTCTCGTCCACAAATATATTAAGGGAAGGCAACGAAGAGGCTTTGAAAGCAAGGCAGAATTGCAGGAAACAGATTTCAGGAGGTAGATTCGAATCGCCTTGAAAGCACATGAAAAGCGGCAAAACGTGGACAATGATGCCCTTGGCCAAAAAGGGCGTATGCGTTTTTTCCTGAATATATTCAGGAAAAAACGCATACGCCCTTTTTGGCCAACCAAGCAACTTGGAAAGGCAAATCAGCGCTCCAAAGAAGTCTGGCTTCCCAGCGGGAAAAAGGGCCATGTGGAAAAAAGTGTCCAAAGCAGAAATGCAGGACCGGCCATGGAGAAATGGGAACCTTGCTACGCTGATGGGCGGGATGTAAATTGCCAACAGCCACTCTGGAGAAGTGTACGGTGTGTCCTGAAACATCTAAAATACACAGCTTGGAGAGCATAGGGCACTTCCACTCATGGGCGTATAAATTGGGAAAACTAAAAATCAGCAAGACACAGGCACCCCAAAGTTTAGGGCTGCTCTGTTGACAAGAACCCCCACTTCATTACACCTTAAATATCCTAGGAAAGAGAAAAATGGATAAAGAATTTGTGGTCCTCATGTACAATGGAATATCACTCAGCCATGAAATCAACGTCATAAGGCTAGTAGCAGCACGATGAGTGGATTTAGGTACGACGATTCTAAGTGAAATAAGTCACACAGAAAAAGACACTTATCCTAAGATATCACTTAGAGAGGGAATGTAAAAACCGCTACACTTGAACTGAATTACAAAACAGAACAGAGTCACACGTTTAGGAAACACACTATGGCTGCTGAACGGGAAAGGTGAGGTGGGGTGATGCATAAAACAAGGGTTTCAAATTCGCTCCGATACCGTTCCATAAACCCAATATGTAAGAGACAAGACCTATTCCATTTTCAGTGACCTGGACTCAACACCCCCTATTCACCGCACAAGAATATATCTGACTAGTAAGAATCTTCAAACCTATGTATAGATATCTCTCTGTAAGTGAGTCAAGGGGGTGTAAAGCGGCATAAACACAGCCGTGAAAAGCAGCTAAACCCCATTATAAAAATAAATTACTTTTCAAAACCCGTGAAACAAAGACAGTGAAAGAGAGAGAAATTCTTCCAAAATTCGTTCAGGGGCTGTGATGCAACCTGGATTGACCATATCTAGACCCACAGCTGATTGAGACATAAGGGTGGACACTCTTGGGGCTGAGAGGTTCGGTGAGGTTGGGTGAGCCAACGCAGACCCTTTCAAGTAATACTGCATGGTACCCATCCCATGGGTCCCAAATCTCCAGGTTCAAGGGCATCTTCCTAGATCGAAAACAGGCATGAGAAACCCAGAAGATGGTACACCGTGTGATCGGGAAAGGTTTCTAAAACGCACCTCATTTCTCATCTCCTTTGCTCGGGTTCGCCATTCCAGCCGATTTACTAGACATCTCCCTCCTTGGAGAATCAGCACCTTTAACCTCCTGTTCCGTACAGGTTGCAATTTGTCCTGAGGATGAACGGGAAGAGGGGGAACCAATGAGAGACTAGCTCTAGGTGTTGGGACAGGCACAGGTCACTCTATTTTCCCATCAGGAAGAAGAATTAAGCACAAGCTCAGCCTGCCCCCCAGAACCAGAAGAGGGCCTGAAGCAATCCTGCGCTTTTGTGGCCAGCTCCCAAAAAAGCGAGTTGAAAAATGGAGCTCAGGGGCACTGCAATTCACAAACCTGCAGAGTTTTAAATGATACCTCTCGTCCACAAATATATTAAGGGAAGGCAACGAAGAGGCTTTGAAAGCAAGGCAGAATTGCAGGAAACAGATTTCAGGAGGTAGATTCGAATCGCCTTGAAAGCACATGAAAAGCGGCCAAACGTGGACAATGATGCCCTTGGCCAAAAAGGGCGTATGCGTTTTTTCCTGAATATATTCAGGAAAAAACGCATACGCCCTTTTTGGCCAACCAAGCAACCTGGAAAGGCAAATCAGCGCTCCAAAGAAGTCTCGCTTCCCAGCGGGCAAAAGGGCCATGCGGAAAAAAGTGTCCAAACCAGAACTGCACGACCGGCCATGGAGAAATGGGAGCCTTGCTTCGCTGATGGGCCGGATGTAAATTGCCAACAGTCACTCGGGAGAAGTGTACGGTGTGTCCTGAAACATCTAAAAAACACAGCTTGGAGAGCATAGGGCACTTCCACTCATGGGCGTATAAATTGGGAAAACTAAAAATCAGCAAGACACAGGCACCCCAAAGTTTAGGGCTGCTCTGTTGACAAGACCCCCACTTCATTACACCTTAAATATACTAGGAAAGAGAAAAATGGATAAAGAAGTTGTGGTCCTCATGTACAATGGAATATCACTCAGCCATGAAATCAACCTCATAAGGCTAGTAGCAGCACGATGAGTGGATTTAGGTACGACGATTCTAAGTGAAATAAGTCACACAGAAAAAGACACTTATCATAAGATATCACTTCTAGAGGGAATGTAAAAACCGCTACACTTGAACTGAATTACAAAACAGAACAGAGTCACACGTTTAGGAAACACACTATGGCTGCTGAACGGGAAAGGTGAGGTGGGGTGATGCATAAAACAAGGGTTTCAAATTAGCTCCGATACCGTTCCATAAACCCAATATGTAAGAGACAAGACCTATTCCTTTTTCAGTGAACTGGACTCAACACCCCCTATTCACCGCACAAGAATATATCTGACTAGTAAGAATCCTCAAACCTATGTATTGATATCTCTCTGTAAGTGAGTCAAGGGGGTTTAAAGCGGCATAAACACAGCCGTGAAAAGCAGCTAAACCCCATTATAAAAATAAATTACTTTTCAAAATCCGTGAAACAAAGACAGTGAAAGAGAGAGAAATTCTTCCAAAATTCATTCAGGGGCTGTGATGCAACCTGGATTGACCATATCTAGACCCACAGCTGATTGAGACATAAGGGTGGACACTCTTGGGGCTGAGAGGTTCGGTGAGGTTGGGTGAGCCAACGCAGACCCTTTCAAGTAATACTGCATGGTACCCATCCCATGGGTCCCAAATCTCCAGGTTCAAGGGCATCTTCCTACATCGAAAACAGGCATGAGAAACCCAGAAGATGGTACACCGTGTGATCGGGAAAGGTTTCTAAAACGCACCTCATTTCTCATCTCCTTTGCTCGGGTTCGCCATTCCAGCCGATTTACTAGCCATCTCCCTCCTTGGAGAATCAGCACCTTTAACCTCCTGTTCCGTACAGGTTGCAATTTGTCCTGAGGATGAACGGGAAGAGGGGGAACCAATGAGAGACTAGCTCTAGGTGTTGGGACAGGCACAGGTCACTCTATTTTCCCATCAGGAAGAAGAATTAAGCACAAGCTCAGCCTGCCCCCCAGAACCAGAAGAGGGCCTGAAGCAATCCTGCGCTTTTGCGGCCAGCTCCCAAAAAAGCGAGTTGAAAAATGGAGCTCAGGGGCACTGCAATTCACAAACCTGCAGAGTTTTCAATGATACCTCTCGTCCACAAATATATTAAGGGAAGGCAACGAAGAGGATTGAAAGCAAGGCAGAATTGCAGGAAACAGGTTTCAGGAGGTAGATTCGAATCGCCTTGAAAGCACACGAAAAGCGGCAAAACGTGGACAATGATGCCTTTGGCCAAAAAGGGCCTATGCGTTTTTTCCTGAATATATTCAGGAAAAAACGCATACGCTCTTTTTGGCCAACCAAGCAACCTGGAAAGGCAAATCAGCGCTCCGAAGAAGTCTCGCTTCCCAGCGGGCAAAAGGGCCATGCGGAAAAAAGTGTCCAAAGCAGAAATGCAGGACCGGCCATGGAGAAATGGGAGCCTTGCTACGCTGATGGGCGGGATGTAAATTTCCAACAGCCACTCGGGAGAAGTGTACGGTGTGTCCTGAAACATCTAAAAAACACAGCTTGGAGAGCATAGGGCACTTCCACTCATGGGCGTATAAATTGGGAAAACTAAAAATCAGCAAGACACAGGCACCCCAAAGTTTAGGGCTGCTCTGTTGACAAGAACCCCCACTTCATTACACCTTAAATATCCTAGGAAAGAGAAAAATGGATAAAGAAGTTGTGGTCCTCATGTACAATGGAATATCACTCAGCCATGAAATCAACGTCATAAGGCTAGTAGCAGCACGATGAGTGGATTTAGGTACGACGATTCTAAGTGAAATAAGTCACACAGAAAAAGACACTTATCCTAAGATATCACTTAGAGAGGGAATGTAAAAACCGCTACACTTGAACTGAATTACAAAACAGAACAGAGTCACACGTTTAGGAAACACACTATGGCTGCTGAACGGGAAAGGTGAGGTGGGGTGATGCATAAAACAAGGGTTTCAAATTCGCTCCGATACCGTTCCATAAACCCAATATGTAAGAGACAAGACCTATTCCATTTTCAGTGACCTGGACTCAACACCCCCTATTCACCGCACAAGAATATATCTGACTAGTAAGAATCTTCCAACCTATGTATTGATATCTCTCTGTAAGTGAGTCAAGGGGGTGTAAAGCGGCATAAACACAGCCGTGAAAAGCAGCTAAACCCCATTATAAAAATAAATAACTTTTCAAAACCCGTGAAACAAAGACAGTGAAAGAGAGAGAAATTCTTCCAAAATTCGTTCAGGGGCTGTGATGCAACCTGGATTGACCATATCTAGACCCACAGCTGATTGAGACATAAGGGTGGACACTCTTGGGGCTGAGAGGTTCGGTGAGGTTGGGTGAGCCAACGCAGACCCTTTCAAGTAATACTGCATGGTACCCATCCCATGGGTCCCAAATCTCCAGGTTCAAGGGCATCTTCCTAGATCGAAAACAGGCATGAGAAACCCAGAAGATGGTACACCGTGTGATCGGGAAAGGTTTCTAAAACGCACCTCATTTCTCATCTCCTTTGCTCGGGTTCGCCATTCCAGCCGATTTACTAGACATCTCCCTCCTTGGAGAATCAGCACCTTTAACCTCCTGTTCCGTACAGGTTGCAATTTGTCCTGAGGATGAACGGGAAGAGGGGGAACCAATGAGAGACTAGCTCTAGGTGTTGGGACAGGCACAGGTCACTCTATTTTCCCATCAGGAAGAAGAATTAAGCACAAGCTCAGCCTGCCCCCCAGAACCAGAAGAGGGCCTGAAGCAATCCTGCGCTTTTGTGGCCAGCTCCCAAAAAAGCGAGTTGAAAAATGGAGCTCAGGGGCACTGCAATTCACAAACCTGCAGAGTTTTAAATGATACCTCTCGTCCACAAATATATTAAGGGAAGGCAACGAAGAGGCTTTGAAAGCAAGGCAGAATTGCAGGAAACAGATTTCAGGAGGTAGATTCGAATCGCCTTGAAAGCACATGAAAAGCGGCCAAACGTGGACAATGATGCCCTTGGCCAAAAAGGGCGTATGCGTTTTTTCCTGAATATATTCAGGAAAAAACGCATACGCCCTTTTTGGCCAACCAAGCAACCTGGAAAGGCAAATCAGCGCTCCAAAGAAGTCTCGCTTCCCAGCGGGCAAAAGGGCCATGCGTAAAAAAGTGTCCAAACCAGAACTGCACGACCGGCCATGGAGAAATGGGAGCCTTGCTTCGCTGATGGGCCGGATGTAAATTGCCAACAGTCACTCGGGAGAAGTGTACGGTGTGTCCTGAAACATCTAAAAAACACAGCTTGGAGAGCATAGGGCACTTCCACTCATGGGCGTATAAATTGGGAAAACTAAAAATCAGCAAGACACAGGCACCCCAAAGTTTAGGGCTGCTCTGTTGACAAGACCCCCACTTCATTACACCTTAAATATACTAGGAAAGAGAAAAATGGATAAAGAAGTTGTGGTCCTCATGTACAATGGAATATCACTCAGCCATGAAATCAACCTCATAAGGCTAGTAGCAGCACGATGAGTGGATTTAGGTACGACGATTCTAAGTGAAATAAGTCACACAGAAAAAGACACTTATCATAAGATATCACTTCTAGAGGGAATGTAAAAACCGCTACACTTGAACTGAATTACAAAACAGAACAGAGTCACACGTTTAGGAAACACACTATGGCTGCTGAACGGGAAAGGTGAGGTGGGGTGATGCATAAAACAAGGGTTTCAAATTAGCTCCGATACCGTTCCATAAACCCAATATGTAAGAGACAAGACCTATTCCTTTTTCAGTGAACTGGACTCAACACCCCCTATTCACCGCACAAGAATATATCTGACTAGTAAGAATCCTCAAACCTATGTATTGATATCTCTCTGTAAGTGAGTCAAGGGGGTTTAAAGCGGCATAAACACAGCCGTGAAAAGCAGCTAAACCCCATTATAAAAATAAATTACTTTTCAAAATCCGTGAAACAAAGACAGTGAAAGAGAGAGAAATTCTTCCAAAATTCATTCAGGGGCTGTGATGCAACCTGGATTGACCATATCTAGACCCACAGCTGATTGAGACATAAGGGTGGACACTCTTGGGGCTGAGAGGTTCGGTGAGGTTGGGTGAGCCAACGCAGACCCTTTCAAGTAATACTGCATGGTACCCATCCCATGGGTCCCAAATCTCCAGGTTCAAGGGCATCTTCCTACATCGAAAACAGGCATGAGAAACCCAGAAGATGGTACACCGTGTGATCGGGAAAGGTTTCTAAAACGCACCTCATTTCTCATCTCCTTTGCTCGGGTTCGCCATTCCAGCCGATTTACTAGCCATCTCCCTCCTTGGAGAATCAGCACCTTTAACCTCCTGTTCCGTACAGGTTGCAATTTGTCCTGAGGATGAACGGGAAGAGGGGGAACCAATGAGAGACTAGCTCTAGGTGTTGGGACAGGCACAGGTCACTCTATTTTCCCATCAGGAAGAAGAATTAAGCACAAGCTCAGCCTGCCCCCCAGAACCAGAAGAGGGCCTGAAGCAATCCTGCGCTTTTGCGGCCAGCTCCCAAAAAAGCGAGTTGAAAAATGGAGCTCAGGGGCACTGCAATTCACAAACCTGCAGAGTTTTCAATGATACCTCTCGTCCACAAATATATTAAGGGAAGGCAACGAAGAGGATTGAAAGCAAGGCAGAATTGCAGGAAACAGGTTTCAGGAGGTAGATTCGAATCGCCTTGAAAGCACACGAAAAGCGGCAAAACGTGGACAATGATGCCTTTGGCCAAAAAGGGCCTATGCGTTTTTTCCTGAATATATTCAGGAAAAAACGCATACGCTCTTTTTGGCCAACCAAGCAACCTGGAAAGGCAAATCAGCGCTCCGAAGAAGTCTCGCTTCCCAGCGGGCAAAAGGGCCATGCGGAAAAAAGTGTCCAAAGCAGAAATGCAGGACCGGCCATGGAGAAATGGGAGCCTTGCTACGCTGATGGGCGGGATGTAAATTTCCAACAGCCACTCGGGAGAAGTGTACGGTGTGTCCTGAAACATCTAAAAAACACAGCTTGGAGAGCATAGGGCACTTCCACTCATGGGCGTATAAATTGGGAAAACTAAAAATCAGCAAGACACAGGCACCCCAAAGTTTAGGGCTGCTCTGTTGACAAGAACCCCCACTTCATTACACCTTAAATATCCTAGGAAAGAGAAAAATGGATAAAGAAGTTGTGGTCCTCATGTACAATGGAATATCACTCAGCCATGAAATCAACGTCATAAGGCTAGTAGCAGCACGATGAGTGGATTTAGGTACGACGATTCTAAGTGAAATAAGTCACACAGAAAAAGACACTTATCCTAAGATATCACTTAGAGAGGGAATGTAAAAACCGCTACACTTGAACTGAATTACAAAACAGAACAGAGTCACACGTTTAGGAAACACACTATGGCTGCTGAACGGGAAAGGTGAGGTGGGGTGATGCATAAAACAAGGGTTTCAAATTCGCTCCGATACCGTTCCATAAACCCAATATGTAAGAGACAAGACCTATTCCTTTTTCAGTGACCTGGACTCAACACCCCCTATTCACCGCACAAGAATATATCTGACTAGTAAGAATCTTCAAACCTATGTATTGATATCTCTCTGTAAGTGAGTCAAGGGGGTGTAAAGCGGCATAAACACAGCCGTGAAAAGCAGCTAAACCCCATTATAAAAATAAATGACTTTTCAAAACCCGTGAAACAAAGACAGTGAAAGAGAGAGAAATTCTTCCAAAATTCGTTCAGGGGCTGTGATGCAACCTGGATTGACCATATCTAGACCCACAGCTGATTGAGACATAAGGGTGGACACTCTTGGGGCTGAGAGGTTCGGTGAGGTTGGGTGAGCCAACGCAGACCCTTTCAAGTAATACTGCATGGTACCCATCCCATGGGTCCCAAATCTCCAGGTTCAAGGGCATCTTCCTACATCGAAAACAGGCATGAGAAACCCAGAAGATGGTACACCGTGTGATCGGGAAAGGTTTCTAAAACGCACCTCATTTCTCATCTCCTTTGCTGGGGTTCGCCATTCCAGCCGATTTACTAGCCATCTCCCTCCTTGGAGAATCAGCACCTTTAACCTCCTGTTCCGTACAGGTTGCAATTTGTCCTGAGGATGAACGGGAAGAGGGGGAACCAATGAGAGACTAGCTCTAGGTTTTGTGACAGGCACAGGTCACTATTTTCCCATCAGGAAGAAGAATTAAGCACAAGCTCAGCCTGCTCCCCAGAACCAGAAGAGGGCCTGAAGCAATCCTGGGCTTTTGTGGCCAGCTCCCAAAAAAACGAGTTGAAAAATGGAGCTCAGGTGCACTGCAATTCACAAACCTGCAGAGTTTTACATGATACCTCTCGTCCACAAATATATTAAGGGAAGGCAACGAAGAGGATTGAAAGCAAGGCAGAATTGCAGGAAACAGGTTTCAGGAGGTAGATTCGAATCGCCTTGAAAGCACACGAAAAGCGGCAAAACGTGGACAATGATGCCCTTGGCCAAAAAGGGCGTATGCGTTTTTTCCTGAATATATTCAGGAAAAAACGCATACGCTCTTTTTGGACAACCAAGCAACCTGGAAAGGCAAATCAGCGCTGCAAAGAAGTCTCGCTTCCCAGCGGGCAAAAGGGCCATGCGGAAAAAAGTGTCCAAAGCAGAAATGCAGGACCGGCCATGGAGAAATGGGAGCATTGCTACGCTGATGGGCGGGATGTAAATTTCCAACAGCCACTCGGGAGAAGTGTACGGTGTGTCCTGAAACATCTAAAAAACACAGCTTGGAGAGCATAGGGCACTTCCACTCATGGGCGTATAAATTGGGAAAACTAAAAATCAGCAAGACACAGGCACCCAAAAGTTTAGGGCTGCTCTGTTGACAAGAACCCCCACTTCATTACACCTTAAATATCCTAGGAAAGAGAAAAATGGATAAAGAAGTTGTGGTCCTCATGTACAATGGAATATCACTCAGCCATGAAATCAACGTCATAAGGCTAGTAGCAGCACGATGAGTGGATTTAGGTACGACGATTCTAAGTGAAATAAGTCACACAGAAAAAGACACTTATCCTAAGATATCACTTAGAGAGGGAATGTAAAAACCGCTACACTTGAACTGAATTACAAAACAGAACAGAGTCACACGTTTAGGAAACACACTATGGCTGCTGAACGGGAAAGGTGAGGTGGGGTGATGCATAAAACAAGGGTTTCAAATTCGCTCCGATACCGTTCCATAAACCCAATATGTAAGAGACAAGACCTATTCCTTTTTCAGTGACCTGGACTCAACAACCCCTATTCACCGCACAAGAATATATCTGACTAGTAAGAATCTTCCAACCTATGTATTGATATCTCTCTGTAAGTGAGTCAAGGGGGTGTAAAGCGGCATAAACACAGCCGTGAAAAGCAGCTAAACCCCATTATAAAAATAAATGACTTTTCAAAACACGTGAAACAAAGACAGTGAAAGAGAGAGAAATTCTTCCAAAATTCGTTCAGGGGCTGTGATGCAACCTGGATTGACCATATCTAGACCCACTGCTGATTGAGACATAAGGGTGGACACTCTTGGGGCTGAGAGGTTCGGTGAGGTTGGGTGAGCCAACGCAGACCCTTTCAAGTAATACTGCATGGTACCCATCCCATGGGTCCCAAATCTCCAGGTTCAAGGGCATCTTCCTACATCGAAAACAGGCATGAGAAACCCAGAAGATGGTACACCGTGTGATCGGGAAAGGTTTCTAAAACGCACCTCATTTCTCATCTCCTTTGCTGGGGTTCGCCATTCCAGCCGATTTACTAGCCATCTCCCTCCTTGGAGAATCAGCACCTTTAACCTCCTGTTCCGTACAGGTTGCAATTTGTCCTGAGGATGAACGGGAAGAGGGGGAACCAATGAGAGACTAGCTCTAGGTGTTGGGACAGGCACAGGTCACTCTATTTTCCCATCAGGAAGAAGAATTAAGCACAAGCTCAGCCTCCCCCCAGAACCAGAAGAGGGCCTGAAGCAATCCTGCGCTTTTGCGGCCAGCTCCCAGAAAAGCGAGTTGAAAAATGGAGCTCAGGGGCACTGCAATTCAAAAACCTGCAGAGTTTTAAATGATACCTCTCGTCCACAAATATATTAAGGGAAGGCAACGAAGAGGCTTTGAAAGCAAGGCAGAATTGCAGGAAACAGATTTCAGGAGGTAGATTCGAATCGCCTTGAAAGCACATGAAAAGCGGCAAAACGTGGACAATGATGCCCTTGGCCAAAAAGGGCGTATGCGTTTTTTCCTGAATATATTCAGGAAAAAACGCATACGCCCTTTTTGGCCAACCAAGCCACCTGGAAAGGCAAATCAGCGCTCCAAAGAAGTCTCGCTTCCCAGCGGGCAAAAGGGCCATGCGGAAAAAAGTGTCCAAAGCAGAAATGCAGGACCGGCCATGGAGAATTGGGAGCCTTGCTACGCTGATGGGCGGGATGTAAATTGCCAACAGCCACTCAGGAGAAGTGTACGGTGTGTCCTGAAACATCTAAAAAACACAGCTTGGAGAGCATAGGGCACTTCCACTCATGGGCGTATAAATTGGGAAAACTAAAAATCAGCAAGACACAGGCACCCCAAAGTTTAGGGCTGCTCTGTTGACAAGAACCCCCACTTCATTACACCTTAAATATCCTAGGAAAGAGAAAAATGGATAAAGAAGTTGTGGTCCTCATGTACAATGGAATATCACTCAGCCATGAAATCAACGTCATAAGGCTAGTAGCAGCACGATGAGTGGATTTAGGTACGACGATTCTAAGTGAAATAAGTCACACAGAAAAAGACACTTATCATAAGATATCACTTCTAGAGGGAATGTAAAAACCGCTACACTTGAAATGAATTACAAAACAGAACAGAGTCACACGTTTAGGAAACACACTATGGCTGCTGAAAGGGAAAGGTGAGGTGGGGTGACGCATAAAACAAGGGTTTCAAATTAGCTCCGATACCGTTCCATAAACCCAATATGTAAGAGACAAGACCTATTCCTTTTTCAGTGAACTGGACTCAACACCCCCTATTCACCGCACAAGAATATATCTGACTAGTAAGAATCCTCAAACCTATGTATTGATATCTCTCTGTAAGTGAGTCAAGGGGGTGTAAAGCGGCATAAACACAGCCGTGAAAAGCAGCTAAACCCCATTATAAAAATAAATGACTTTTCAAAACCCGTGAAACAAAGACAGTGAAAGAGAGAGAAATTCTTCCAAAATTCGTTCAGGGGCTGTGATGCAACCTGGATTGACCATATCTAGACCCACAGCTGATTGAGACATAAGGGTGGACACTCTTGGGGCTGAGAGGTTCGGTGAGGTTGGGTGAGCCAACGCAGACCCTTTCAAGTAATACTGCATGGTACCCATCCCATGGGTCCCAAATCTCCAGGTTCAAGGGCATCTTCCTACATCGAAAACAGGCATGAGAAACCCAGAAGATGGTACACCGTGTGATCGGGAAAGGTTTCTAAAACGCACCTCATTTCTCATCTCCTTTGCTCGGGTTCGCCATTCCAGCCGATTTACTAGCCATCTCCCTCCTTGGAGAATCAGCACCTTTAACCTCCTGTTCCGTACAGGTTGCAATTTGTCCTGAGGATGAACGGGAAGAGGGGGAACCAATGAGAGACTAGCTCTAGGTGTTGGGACAGGCACAGGTCACTCTATTTTCCCATCAGGAAGAAGAATTAAGCACAAGCTCAGCCTGCCCCCCAGAACCAGAAGAGGGCCTGAAGCAATCCTGCGCTTTTGTGGCCAGCTCCCAAAAAAGCGAGTTGAAAAATGGAGCTCAGGGGCACTGCAATTCACAAACCTGCAGAGTTTTAAATGATACCTCTCGTCCACAAATATATTAAGGGAAGGCTACGAAGAGGCTTTGAAAGCAAGGCAGAATTGCAGGAAACAGATTTCAGGAGGTAGATTCGAATCGCCTTGAAAGCACATGAAAAGCGGCCAAACGTGGACAATGATGCCCTTGGCCAAAAAGGGCGTATGCGTTTTTTCCTGAATATATTCAGGAAAAAACGCATACGCCCTTTTTGGCCAACCAAGCAACCTGGAAAGGCAAATCAGCGCTCCAAAGAAGTCTCGCTTCCCAGCGGGCAAAAGGGCCATGCGGAAAAAAGTGTCCAAACCAGAACTGCACGACCGGCCATGGAGAAATGGGAGCCTTGCTTCGCTGATGGGCGGGATGTAAATTGCCAACAGCCACT
Organism: Balaenoptera acutorostrata; assembly: GCF_949987535.1. NCBI lineage: Eukaryota > Metazoa > Chordata > Mammalia > Artiodactyla > Balaenopteridae > Balaenoptera > Balaenoptera acutorostrata. The sequence goes on along the minus strand of NW_026646337.1, from coordinate 297,114 downwards.
CGGGAAAAGTGTACGGTGTGTCCTGAAACATCTAAAAAACACAGCTTGGAGAGCATAGGGCACTTCCACTCATGGGCGTATAAATTGGGAAAACTAAAAATCAGCAAGACACAGGCACCCCAAAGTTTAGGGCTGCTCTGTTGACAAGACCCCCACTTCATTACACCTTAAATATCCTAGGAAAGAGAAAAATGGATAAAGAAGTTGTGGTCCTCATGTACAATGGAATATCACTCAGCCATGAAATCAACGTCATAAGGCTAGTAGCAGCACGATGAGTGGATTTAGGTACGACGATTCTAAGTGAAATAAGTCACACAGAAAAAGACACTTATCATAAGATATCACTTCTAGAGGGAATGTAAAAACCGCTACACTTGAACTGAATTACAAAACAGAACAGAGTCACACGTTTAGGAAACACACCATGGCTGCTGAAAGGGAAAGGTGAGGTGGGGTGACGCATAAAACAAGGGTTTCAAATTAGCTCCGATACCGTTCCATAAACCCAATATGTAAGAGACAAGACCTATTCCTTTTTCAGTGAACTGGACTCAACACCCCCTATTCACCGCACAAGAATATATCTGACTAGTAAGAATCCTCAAACCTATGTATTGATATCTCTCTGTAAGTGAGTCAAGGGGGTGTAAAGCGGCATAAACACAGCCGTGAAAAGCAGCTAAACCCCATTATAAAAATAAATGACTTTTCAAAACCCGTGAAACAAAGACAGTGAAAGAGAGAGAAATTCTTCCAAAATTCGTTCAGGGGCTGTGATGCAACCTGGATTGACCATATCTAGACCCACAGCTGATTGAGACATAAGGGTGGACACTCTTGGGGCTGAGAGGTTCGGTGAGGTTGGGTGAGCCAACGCAGACCCTTTCAAGTAATACTGCATGGTACCCATCCCATGGGTCCCAAATCTCCAGGTTCAAGGGCATCTTCCTACATCGAAAACAGGCATGAGAAACCCAGAAGATGGTACACCGTGTGATCGGGAAAGGTTTCTAAAACGCACCTCATTTCTCATCTCCTTTGCTCGGGTTCGCCATTCCAGCCGATTTACTAGCCATCTCCCTCCTTGGAGAATCAGCACCTTTAACCTCCTGTTCCGTACAGGTTGCAATTTGTCCTGAGGATGAACGGGAAGAGGGGGAACCAATGAGAGACTAGCTCTAGGTGTTGGGACAGGCACAGGTCACTCTATTTTCCCATCAGGAAGAAGAATTAAGCACAAGCTCAGCCTGCCCCCCAGAACCAGAAGAGGGCCTGAAGCAATCCTGCGCTTTTGTGGCCAGCTCCCAAAAAAGCGAGTTGAAAAATGGAGCTCAGGGGCACTGCAATTCACAAACCTGCAGAGTTTTAAATGATACCTCTCGTCCACAAATATATTAAGGGAAGGCTACGAAGAGGCTTTGAAAGCAAGGCAGAATTGCAGGAAACAGATTTCAGGAGGTAGATTCGAATCGCCTTGAAAGCACATGAAAAGCGGCAAAACGTGGACAATGATGCCCTTGGCCAAAAAGGGCGTATGCGTTTTTTCCTGAATATATTCAGGAAAGAACGCATACGCCCTTTTTGGCCAACCAAGCAACCTGGAAAGGCAAATCAGCGCTCCAAAGAAGTCTCGCTTCCCAGCGGGCAAAAGGGCCATGCGGAAAAAAGTGTCCAAACCAGAACTGCACGACCGGCCATGGAGAAATGAGAGCCTTGCTTCGCTGATGGGCGGGATATAAATTGCCAACAGCCACTCGGGAGAAGTGTACGGTGTGTCCTGAAACATCTAAAAAACACAGCTTGGAGAGCATAGGGCACTTCCACTCATGGGCGTATAAATTGGGAAAACTAAAAATCAGCAAGACACAGGCACCCCAAAGTTTAGGGCTGCTCTGTTGACAAGAACCCCCACTTCATTACACCTTAAATATCCTAGGAAAGAGAAAAATGGATAAAGAAGTTGTGGTCCTCATGTACAATGGAATATCACTCAGCCATGAAATCAACGTCATAAGGCTAGTAGCAGCACGATGAGTGGATTTAGGTACAACGATTCTAAGTGAAATAAGTCACACAGAAAAAGACACTTATCATAAGATATCACTTCTAGAGGGAATGTAAAAACCGCTACACTTGAACTGAATTACAAAACAGAACAGAGTCACACGTTTAGGAAACACACTACGGCTGCTGAACGGGAAAGGTGAGGTGGGGTGATGCATAAAACAAGGGTTTCAAATTAGCTCCGATACCGTTCCATAAACCCAATATGTAAGAGACAAGACCTATTCCTTTTTCAGTGAACTGGACTCAACACCCCCTATTCACCGCACAAGAATATATCTCACTAGTAAAATCTTCAAACCTATGTACTGATATCTCTCTGTAAGTGAGTCAAGGGGGTGTAAAGCGGCATAAACACAGCCGTGAAAAGCAGCTAAACCCCATTATAAAAATAAATGACTTTTCAAAACCCGTGAAACAAAGACAGTGAAAGAGAGAGAAATTCTTCCAAAATTCGTTCAGGGGCTGTGATGCAACCTGGATTGACCATATCTAGACCCACAGCTGATTGAGACATAAGGGTGGACACTCTTGGGGCTGAGAGGTTCGGTGAGGTTGGGTGAGCCAACGCAGACCCTTTCAAGTAATACTGCATGGTACCCATCCCATGGGTCCCAAATCTCCAGGTTCAAGGGCATCTTCCTACATCGGAAACAGGCATGAGAAACCCAGAAGATGGTACACCGTGTGATCGGGAAAGGTTTCTAAAACGCACCTCATTTCTCATCTCCTTTGCTCGGGTTCGCCATTCCAGCCGATTTACTAGCCATCTCCCTCCTTGGAGAATCAGCACCTTTAACCTCCTGTTCCGTACAGGTTGCAATTTGTCCTGAGGATGAAAGGGAAGAGGGGGAACCAATGAGAGACTAGCTCTAGGTGTTGGGACAGGCACAGGTCACTCTATTTTCCCATCAGGAAGAAGAATTAAGCACAAGCTCAGCCTGCCCCCCAGAACCAGAAGAGGGCCTGAAGCAATCCTGCGCTTTTGCGGCCAGCTCCCAAAAAAGCGAGTTGAAAAATGGAGCTCAGGGGCACTGCAATTCACAAACCTGCAGAGTTTTCAATGATACCTCTCGTCCACAAATATATTAAGGGAAGGCAACGAAGAGGATTGAAAGCAAGGCAGAATTGCAGGAAACAGGTTTCAGGAGGTAGATTCGAATCGCCTTGAAAGCACACGAAAAGCGGCAAAACGTGGACAATGATGCCTTTGGCCAAAAAGGGCCTATGCGTTTTTTCCTGAATATATTCAGGAAAAAACGCATACGCCCTTTTTGGCCAACCAAGCAACCTGGAAAGGCAAATCAGCGCTCCGAAGAAGTCTCGCTTCCCAGCGGGCAAAAGGGCCATGCGGAAAAAAGTGTCCAAAGCAGAAATGCAGGACCGGCCATGGAGAAATGGGAGCCTTGCTACGCTGATGGGCGGGATGTAAATTTCCAACAGCCACTCGGGAGAAGTGTACGGTGTGTCCTGAAACATCTAAAAAACACAGCTTGGAGAGCATAGGGCACTTCCACTCATGGGCGTATAAATTGGGAAAACTAAAAATCAGCAAGACACAGGCACCCCAAAGTTTAGGGCTGCTCTGTTGACAAGAACCCCCACTTCATTACACCTTAAATATCCTAGGAAAGAGAAAAATGGATAAAGAAGTTGTGGTCCTCATGTACAATGGAATATCACTCAGCCATGAAATCAACGTCATAAGGCTAGTAGCAGCACGATGAGTGGATTTAGGTACGACGATTCTAAGTGAAATAAGTCACACAGAAAAAGACACTTATCCTAAGATATCACTTAGAGAGGGAATGTAAAAACCGCTACACTTGAACTGAATTACAAAACAGAACAGAGTCACACGTTTAGGAAACACACTATGGCTGCTGAACGGGAAAGGTGAGGTGGGGTGATGCATAAAACAAGGGTTTCAAATTCGCTCCGATACCGTTCCATAAACCCAATATGTAAGAGACAAGACCTATTCCTTTTTCAGTGACCTGGACTCAACACCCCCTATTCACCGCACAAGAATATATCTGACTAGTAAGAATCTTCAAACCTATGTATTGATATCTCTCTGTAAGTGAGTCAAGGGGGTGTAAAGCGGCATAAACACAGCCGTGAAAAGCAGCTAAACCCCATTATAAAAATAAATGACTTTTCAAAACCCGTGAGACAAAGACAGTGAAAGAGAGAGAAATTCTTCCAAAATTCGTTCAGGGGCTCTGATGCAACCTGGATTGACCATATCTAGACCCACAGCTGATTGAGACATAAGGGTGGACACTCTTGGGGCTGAGAGGTTCGGTGAGGTTGGGTGAGCCAACGCAGACCCTTTCAAGTAATACTGCATGGTACCCATCCCATGGGTCCCAAATCTCCAGGTTCAAGGGCATCTTCCTACATCGAAAACAGGCATGAGAAACCCAGAAGATGGTACACCGTGTGATCGGGAAAGGTTTCTAAAACGCACCTCATTTCTCATCTCCTTTGCTCGGGTTCGCCATTCCAGCCGATTTACTAGCCATCTCCCTCCTTGGAGAATCAGCACCTTTAACCTCCTGTTCCGTACAGGTTGCAATTTGTCCTGAGGATGAACGGGAAGAGGGGGAACCAATGAGAGACTAGATCTAGGTGTTGGGACAGGCACAGGTCACTCTATTTTCCCATCAGGAAGAAGAATTAAGCACAAGCTCAGCCTCCCCCCAGAACCAGAAGAGGGCCTGAAGCAATCCTGCGCTTTTGCGGCCAGCTCCCAAAAAAGCGAGTTGAAAAATGGAGCTCAGGGGCACTGCAATTCACAAACCTGCAGAGTTTTAAATGATACCTCTCGTCCACAAATATATTAAGGGAAGGCAACGAAGAGGCTTTGAAAGCAAGGCAGAATTGCAGGAAACAGATTTCAGGAGGTAGATTCGAATCGTCTTGAAAGCACATGAAAAGCGGCAAAACGTGGACAATGATGCCCTTGGCCAAAAAGGGCGTATGCGTTTTTTCCTGAATATATTCAGGAAAAAACGCATACGCCCTTTTTGGCCAACCAAGCAACCTGGAAAGGCAAATCAGCGCTCCAAAGAAGTCTCGCTTCCCAGCGGGCAAAAGGGCCATGCGGAAAAAAGTGTCCAAAGCAGAAATGCAGGACCGGCCATGGAGAATTGGGAGCCTTGCTACGCTGATGGGCGGGATGTAAATTGCCAACAGCCACTCGGGAGAAGTGTACGGTGTGTCCTGAAACATCTAAAAAACACAGCTTGGAGAGCATAGGGCACTTCCACTCATGGGCGTATAAATTGGGAAAACTAAAAATCAGCAAGACACAGGCACCCCAAAGTTTAGGGCTGCTCTGTTGACAAGAACCCCCACTTCATTACACCTTAAATATCCTAGGAAAGAGAAAAATGGATAAAGAAGTTGTGGTCCTCATGTACAATGGAATATCACTCAGCCATGAAATCAACGTCATAAGGCTAGTAGCAGCACGATGAGTGGATTTAGGTACGACGATTCTAAGTGAAATAAGTCACACAGAAAAAGACACTTATCCTAAGATATCACTTAGAGAGGGAATGTAAAAACCGCTACACTTGAACTGAATTACAAAACAGAACAGAGTCACACGTTTAGAAAACACACTATGGCTGCTGAACGGGAAAGGTGAGGTGGGGTGATGCATAAAACAAGGGTTTCAAATTAGCTCAGATACCGTTCCATAAACCCAATATGTAAGAGACAAGTCCTATTCCTTTTTCAGTGAACTGGACTCAACACCCCCTATTCACCGCACAAGAATATATCTGACTAGTAAAATCTTCAAACCTATGTACTGATATCTCTCTGTAAGTGAGTCAAGGGGGTGTAAAGCGGCATAAACACAGCCGTGAAAAGCAGCTAAACCCCATTATAAAAATAAATTACTTTTCAAAACCCGTGAAACAAAGACAGTGAAAGAGAGAGAAATTCTTCAAAAATTCGTTCAGGGGCTGTGATGCAACCTGGATTGACCATATCTAGACCCACAGCTGATTGAGACATAAGGGTGGACACTCTTGGGGCTGAGAGGTTCGGTGAGGTTGGGTGAGCCAACGCAGACCCTTTCAAGTAATACTGCATGGTACCCATCCCATGGGTCCCAAATCTCCAGGTTCAAGGGCATCTTCCTACATCGGAAACAGGCATGAGAAACCCAGAAGATGGTACACCGTGTGATCGGGAAAGGTTTCTAAAACGCACCTCATTTCTCATCTCCTTTGCTCGGGTTCGGCATTCCAGCCGATTTACTAGCCATCTCCCTCCTTGGAGAATCAGCACCTTTAACCTCCTGTTCCGTACAGGTTGCAATTTGTCCTGAGGATGAACGGGAAGAGGGGGAACCAATGAGAGACTAGCTCTAGGTGTTGGGACAGGCACAGGTCACTCTATTTTCCCATCAGGAAGAAGAATTAAGCACAAGCTCAGCCTGCCCCCCAGAACCAGAAGAGGGCCTGAAGCAATCCTGCGCTTTTGCGGCCAGCTCCCAAAAAAGCGAGTTGAAAAATGGAGCTCAGGGGCACTGCAATTCACAAACCTGCAGAGTTTTCAATGATACCTCTCGTCCACAAATATATTAAGGGAAGGCAACGAAGAGGATTGAAAGCAAGGCAGAATTGCAGGAAACAGGTTTCAGGAGGTATATTCGAATCGCCTTGAAAGCACACGAAAAGCGGCAAAACGTGGACAATGATGCCTTTGGCCAAAAAGGGCCTATGCGTTTTTTCCTGAATATATTCAGGAAAAAACGCATACGCTCTTTTTGGCCAACCAAGCAACCTGGAAAGGCAAATCAGCGCTCCGAAGAAGTCTCGCTTCCCAGCGGGCAAAAGGGCCATGCGGAAAAAAGTGTCCAAAGCAGAAATGCAGGACCGGTCATGGAGAAATGGGAGCCTTGCTACGCTGATGGGCGGGATGTAAATTTCCAACAGCCACTCGGGAGAAGTGTACGGTGTGTCCTGAAACATCTAAAAAACACAGCTTGGAGAGCATTGGGCACTTTCACTCATGGGCGTATAAATTGGGAAAACTACAAATCAGCAAGACACAGGCACCCCAAAGTTTAGGGCTGCTCTGTTGACAAGAACCCCCACTTCATTACACCTTAAATATCCTAGGAAAGAGAAAAATGGATAAAGAAGTTGTGGTCCTCATGTACAATGGAATATCACTCAGCCATGAAATCAACGTCATAAGGCTAGTAGCAGCACGATGAGTGGATTTAGGTACGACGATTCTAAGTGAAATAAGTCACACAGAAAAAGACACTTATCCTAAGATATCACTTAGAGAGGGAATGTAAAAACCGCTACACTTGAACTGAATTACAAAACAGAACAGAGTCACACGTTTAGGAAACACACTATGGCTGCTGAACGGGAAAGGTGAGGTGGGGTGATGCATAAAACAAGGGTTTCAAATTAGCTCAGATACCGTTCCATAAACCCAATATGTAAGAGACAAGACCTATTCCTTTTTCAGTGAACTGGACTCAACACCCCCTATTCACCGCACAAGAATATATCTGACTAGTAAAATCTTCAAACCTATGTACTGATATCTCTCTGTAAGTGAGTCAAGGGGGTGTAAAGCGGCATAAACACAGCCGTGAAAAGCAGCTAAACCCCATTATAAAAATAAATTACTTTTCAAAACCCGTGAAACAAAGACAGTGAAAGAGAGAGAAATTCTTCCAAAATTCGTTCAGGGGCTGTGATGCAACCTGGATTGACCATATCTAGACCCACAGCTGATTGAGACATAAGGGTGGACACTCTTGGGGCTGAGAGGTTCGGTGAGGTTGGGTCAGCCAACGCAGACCCTTTCAAGTAATACTGCATGGTACCCATCCCATGGGTCCCAAATCTCCAGGTTCAAGGGCATCTTCATACATCGAAATCAGGCATGAGAAACCCAGAAGATGGTACACCGTGTGATCGGGAAAGGTTTCTAAAACGCACCTCATTTCTCATCTCCTTTGCTCGGGTTCGCCCTTCCAGCCGATTTACTAGCTATCTCCCTCCTTGGAGAATCAGCACCTTTAACCTCCTGTTCCGTACAGGTTGCAATTTGTCCTGAGGATGAACGGGAAGAGGGGGAACCAATGAGAGACTAGCTCTAGGTGTTGGGACAGGCACAGGTCACTCTATTTTCCCATCAGGAAGAAGAATTAAGCACAAGCTCAGCCTGCCCCCCAGAACCAGAAGAGGGCCTGAAGCAATCCTGCGCTTTTGCGGCCAGCTCCCAAAAAAGCGAGTTGAAAAATGGAGCTCAGGGGCACTGCAATTCACAAACCTGCAGAATTTTAAATGATACCTCTCGTCCACAAATATATTAAGGGAAGGCAACGAAGAGGCTTTGAAAGCAAGGCAGAATTGCAGGAAACAGATTTCAGGAGGTAGATTCGAATCGCCTTGAAAGCACATGAAAAGCGGCAAAACCTGGACAATGATGCCCTTGGCCAAAAAGGGCGTATGCGTTTTTTCCTGAATATATTCAGGAAAAAACGCATACGCCCTTTTTGGCCAACCAAGCAACCTGGAAAGGCAAATCAGCGCTCCAAAGAAGTCTCGCTTCCCAGCGGGCAAAAGGGCCATGCGGAAAAAAGTGTCCAAAGCAGAAATGCAGGACCGGCCATGGAGAATTGGGAGCCTTGCTACGCTGATGGGGGGGATGTAAATTGCCAACAGCCACTCAGGAGAAGTGTACGGTGTGTCCTGAAACATCTAAAAAACACAGCTTGGAGAGCATAGGGCACTTCCACTCATGGGCGTATAAATTGGGAAAACTAAAAATCAGCAAGACACAGGCACCCCAAAGTTTAGGGCTGCTCTGTTGACAAGAACCCCCACTTCATTACACCTTAAATATCCTAGGAAAGAGAAAAATGGATAAAGAAGTTGTGGTCCTCATGTACAATGGAATATCACTCAGCCATGAAATCAACGTCATAAGGGTAGTAGCAGCACGATGAGTGGATTTAGGTACGACGATTCTAAGTGAAATAAGTCACACAGAAAAAGACACTTATCCTAAGATATCACTTAGAGAGGGAATGTAAAAACCGCTACACTTGAACTGAATTACAAAACAGAACAGAGTCACACGTTTAGAAAACACACTATGGCTGCTGAACGGGAAAGGTGAGGTGGGGTGATGCATAAAACAAGGGTTTCAAATTAGCTCCGATACCGTTCCATAAACCCAATATGTAAGAGACAAGACCTATTCCTTTTTCAGTGAACTGGACTCAACACCCCCTATTCACCGCACAAGAATATATCTGACTAGTAAGAATCCTCAAACCTATGTATTGATATCTCTCTGTAAGTGAGTCAAGGGGGTTTAAAGCGGCATAAACACACCCGTGAAAAGCAGCTAAACCCCATTATAAAAATAAATTACTTTTCAAAATCCGTGAAACAAAGACAGTGAAAGAGAGAGAAATTCTTCCAAAATTCATTCAGGGGCTGTAATGCAACCTGGATTGACCATATCTAGACCCACAGCTGATTGAGACATAAGGGTGGACACTCTTGGGGCTGAGAGGTTCGGTGAGGTTGGGTTAGCCAACGCAGACCCTTTCAAGTAATACTGCATGGTACCCATCCCATGGGTCCCAAATCTCCAGGTTCAAGGGCATCTTCCTACATCGAAAACAGGCATGAGAAACCCAGAAGATGGTACACCGTGTGATCGGGAAAGGTTTCTAAAACGCACCTCATTTCTCATCTCCTTTGCTCGGGTTCGCCATTCCAGCCGATTTACTAGCCATCTCCCTCCTTGGAGAATCCGCACCTTTAACCTCCTGTTCCGTACAGGTTGCAATTTGTCCTGAGGATGAACGGGAAGAGGGGGAACCAATGAGAGACTAGCTCTAGGTGTTGGGACAGGCACAGGTCACTCTATTTTCCCATCAGGAAGAAGAATTAAGCACAAGCTCAGCCTGCCCCCCAGAACCAGAAGAGGGCCTGAAGCAATCCTGCGCTTTTGCGGCCAGCTCCCAAAAAAGCGAGTTGAAAAATGGAGCTCAGGGGCACTGCAATTCACAAACCTGCAGAGTTTTAAATGATACCTCTCTTCCACAAATATATTAAGGGAAGGCTACCAAGAGGCTTTGAAAGCAAGGCAGAATTGCAGGAAACAGATTTCAGGAGGTAGATTCGAATCGCCTTGAAAGCACATGAAAAGCGGCAAAACGTGGACAATGATGCCCTTGGCCAAAAAGGGCGTATGCGTTTTTTCCTGAATATATTCAGGAAAAAACGCATACGCCCTTTTTGGCCAACCAAGCAACCTGGAAAGGCAAATCAGCGCTCCAAGGAAGTCTCGCTTCCCAGCGGGCAAAAGGGCCATGCGGAAAAAAGTGTCCAAACAAGAAATGCAGGACCGGCCATGGAAAATGGGAGCCTTGCTACGCTGATGGGCGGGATGTAAATTGCCAACAGCCACTCTGGAGAAGTGTACGGTGTGTCCTGAAACATCTAAAAAACACAGCTTGGAGAGCATAGGGCACTTCCACTCATGGGCGTATAAATTGGGAAAACTAAAAATCAGCAAGACACAGGCACCCCAAAGTTTAGGGCTGCTCTGTTGACAAGAACCCCCACTTCATTACACCTTAAATATCCTAGGAAAGAGAAAAATGGATAAAGAAGTTGTGGTCCTCATGTACAATGGAATATCACTCAGCCATGAAATCAACGTCATAAGGCTAGTAGCAGCACGATGAGTGGATTTAGGTACGACGATTCTAAGTGAAATAAGTCACACAGAAAAAGACACTTATCCTAAGATATCACTTAGAGAGGGAATGTAAAAACCGCTACACTTGAACTGAATTACAAAACAGAACAGAGTCACACGTTTAGGAAACACACTATGGCTGCTGAACGGGAAAGGTGAGGTGGGGTGATGCATAAAACAAGGGTTTCAAATTCGCTCCGATACCGTTCCATAAACCCAATATGTAAGAGACAAGACCTATTCCTTTTTCAGTGAACTGGACTCAACACCCCCTATTCACCGCACAAGAATATATCTGACTAGTAAGAATCTTCAAACCTATGTACTGATATCTCTCTGTAAGTGAGTCAAGGGGGTGTAAAGCGGCATAAACACAGCCGTGAAAAGCAGCTAAACCCCATTATAAAAATAAATTACTTTTCAAAACCCGTGAAACAAAGACAGTGAAAGAGAGAGAAATTCTTCAAAAATTCGTTCAGGGGCTGTGATGCAACCTGGATTGACCATATCTAGACCCACAGCTGATTGAGACATAAGGGTGGACACTCTTGGGGCTGAGAGGTTCGGTGAGGTTGGGTGAGCCAACGCAGACCCTTTCAAGTAATACTGCATGGTACCCATCCCATGGGTCCCAAATCTCCAGGTTCAAGGGCATCTTCCTACATCGGAAACAGGCATGAGAAACCCAGAAGATGGTACACCGTGTGATCGGGAAAGGTTTCTAAAACGCACCTCATTTCTCATCTCCTTTGCTCGGGTTCGGCATTCCAGCCGATTTACTAGCCATCTCCCTCCTTGGAGAATCAGCACCTTTAACCTCCTGTTCCGTACAGGTTGCAATTTGTCCTGAGGATGAACGGGAAGAGGGGGAACCAATGAGAGACTAGCTCTAGGTGTTGGGACAGGCACAGGTCACTCTATTTTCCCATCAGGAAGAAGAATTAAGCACAAGCTCAGCCTGCCCCCCAGAACCAGAAGAGGGCCTGAAGCAATCCTGCGCTTTTGCGGCCAGCTCCCAAAAAAGCGAGTTGAAAAATGGAGCTCAGGGGCACTGCAATTCACAAACCTGCAGAGTTTTCAATGATACCTCTCGTCCACAAATATATTAAGGGAAGGCAACGAAGAGGATTGAAAGCAAGGCAGAATTGCAGGAAACAGGTTTCAGGAGGTAGATTCGAATCGCCTTGAAAGCACACGAAAAGCGGCAAAACGTGGACAATGATGCCTTTGGCCAAAAAGGGCCTATGCGTTTTTTCCTGAATATATTCAGGAAAAAACGCATACGCTCTTTTTGGCCAACCAAGCAACCTGGAAAGGCAAATCAGCGCTCCGAAGAAGTCTCGCTTCCCAGCGGGCAAAAGGGCCATGTGGAAAAAAGTGTCCAAAGCAGAAATGCAGGACCGGCCATGGAGAAATGGGAGCCTTGCTACGCTGATGGGCGGGATGTAAATTTCCAACAGCCACTCGGGAGAAGTGTACGGTGTGTCCTGAAACATCTAAAAAACACAGCTTGGAGAGCATAGGGCACTTCCACTCATGGGCGTATAAATTGGGAAAACTAAAAATCAGCAAGACACAGGCACCCCAAAGTTTAGGGCTGCTCTGTTGACAAGAACCCCCACTTCATTACACCTTAAATATCCTAGGAAAGAGAAAAATGGATAAAGAAGTTGTGGTCCTCATGTACAATGGAATATCACTCAGCCATGAAATCAACGTCATAAGGCTAGTAGCAGCACGATGAGTGGATTTAGGTACGACGATTCTAAGTGAAATAAGTCACACAGAAAAAGACACTTATCCTAAGATATCACTTAGAGAGGGAATGTAAAAACCGCTACACTTGAACTGAATTACAAAACAGAACAGAGTCACACGTTTAGGAAACACACTATGGCTGCTGAACGGGAAAGGTGAGGTGGGGTGATGCATAAAACAAGGGTTTCAAATTCGCTCCGATACCGTTCCATAAACCCAATATGTAAGAGACAAGACCTATTCCTTTTTCAGTGACCTGGACTCAACACCCCCTATTCACCGCACAAGAATATATCTGACTAGTAAGAATCTTCAAACCTATGTATTGATATCTCTCTGTAAGTGAGTCAAGGGGGTGTAAAGCGGCATAAACACAGCCGTGAAAAGCAGCTAAACCCCATTATAAAAATAAATGACTTTTCAAAACCCGTGAAACAAAGACAGTGAAAGAGAGAGAAATTCTTCCAAAATTCGTTCAGGGGCTGTGATGCAACCTGGATTGACCATATCTAGACCCACAGCTGATTGAGACATAAGGGTGGACACTCTTGGGGCTGAGAGGTTCGGTGAGGTTGGGTGAGCCAACGCAGACCCTTTCAAGTAATACTGCATGGTACCCATCCCATGGGTCCCAAATCTCCAGGTTCAAGGGCATCTTCCTACATCGAAAACAGGCATGAGAAACCCAGAAGATGGTACACCGTGTGATCGGGAAAGGTTTCTAAAACGCACCTCATTTCTCATCTCCTTTGCTGGGGTTCGCCATTCCAGCCGATTTACTAGCCATCTCCCTCCTTGGAGAATCAGCACCTTTAACCTCCTGTTCCGTACAGGTTGCAATTTGTCCTGAGGATGAACGGGAAGAGGGGGAACCAATGAGAGACTAGCTCTAGGTGTTGTGACAGGCACAGGTCACTATTTTCCCATCAGGAAGAAGAATTAAGCACAAGCTCAGCCTGCTCCGCAGAACCAGAAGAGGGCCTGAAGCAATCCTGGGCTTTTGCGGCCAGCTCCCAAAAAAACGAGTTGAAAAATGGAGCTCAGGTGCACTGCAATTCACAAACCTGCAGAGTTTTACATGATACCTCTCGTCCACAAATATATTAAGGGAAGGCAACGAAGAGGATTGAAAGCAAGGCAGAATTGCAGGAAACAGGTTTCAGGAGGTAGATTCGAATCGCCTTGAAAGCACACGAAAAGCGGCAAAACGTGGACAATGATGCCCTTGGCCAAAAAGGGCGTATGCGTTTTTTCCTGAATATATTCAGGAAAAAACGCATACGCTCTTTTTGGCCAACCAAGCAACCTGGAAAGGCAAATCAGCGCTGCAAAGAAGTCTCGCTTCCCAGCGGGCAAAAGGGCCATGCGGAAAAAAGTGTCCAAAGCAGAAATGCAGGACCGGCCATGGAGAAATGGGAGCCTTGCTACGCTGATGGGCGGGATGTAAATTTCCAACAGCCACTCGGGAGAAGTGTACGGTGTGTCCTGAAACATCTAAAAAACACAGCTTGGAGAGCATAGGGCACTTCCACTCATGGGCGTATAAATTGGGAAAACTAAAAATCAGCAAGACACAGGCACCCAAAAGTTTAGGGCTGCTCTGTTGACAAGAACCCCCACTTCATTACACCTTAAATATCCTAGGAAAGAGAAAAATGGATAAAGAAGTTGTGGTCCTCATGTACAATGGAATATCACTCAGCCATGAAATCAACGTCATAAGGCTAGTAGCAGCACGATGAGTGGATTTAGGTACGACGATTCTAAGTGAAATAAGTCACACAGAAAAAGACACTTATCCTAAGATATCACTTAGAGAGGGAATGTAAAAACCGCTACACTTGAACTGAATTACAAAACAGAACAGAGTCACACGTTTAGGAAACACACTATGGCTGCTGAACGGGAAAGGTGAGGTGGGGTGATGCATAAAACAAGGGTTTCAAATTCGCTCCGATACCGTTCCATAAACCCAATATGTAAGAGACAAGACCTATTCCTTTTTCAGTGACCTGGACTCAACACCCCCTATTCACCGCACAAGAATATATCTGACTAGTAAGAATCTTCCAACCTATGTATTGATATCTCTCTGTAAGTGAGTCAAGGGGGTGTAAAGCGGCATAAACACAGCCGTGAAAAGCAGCTAAACCCCATTATAAAAATAAATGACTTTTCAAAACCCGTGAAACAAAGACAGTGAAAGAGAGAGAAATTCTTCCAAAATTCGTTCAGGGGCTGTGATGCAACCTGGATTGACCATATCTAGACCCACTGCTGATTGAGACATAAGGGTGGACACTCTTGGGGCTGAGAGGTTCGGTGAGGTTGGGTGAGCCAACGCAGACCCTTTCAAGTAATACTGCATGGTACCCATCCCATGGGTCCCAAATCTCCAGGTTCAAGGGCATCTTCCTACATCGAAAACAGGCATGAGAAACCCAGAAGATGGTACACCGTGTGATCGGGAAAGGTTTCTAAAACGCACCTCATTTCTCATCTCCTTTGCTGGGGTTCGCCATTCCAGCCGATTTACTAGCCATCTCCCTCCTTGGAGAATCAGCACCTTTAACCTCCTGTTCCGTACAGGTTGCAATTTGTCCTGAGGATGAACGGGAAGAGGGGGAACCAATGAGAGACTAGCTCTAGGTGTTGGGACAGGCACAGGTCACTCTATTTTCCCATCAGGAAGAAGAATTAAGCACAAGCTCAGCCTCCCCCCAGAACCAGAAGAGGGCCTGAAGCAATCCTGCGCTTTTGCGGCCAGCTCCCAGAAAAGCGAGTTGAAAAATGGAGCTCAGGGGCACTGCAATTCAAAAACCTGCAGAGTTTTAAATGATACCTCTCGTCCACAAATATATTAAGGGAAGGCAACGAAGAGGCTTTGAAAGCAAGGCAGAATTGCAGGAAACAGATTTCAGGAGGTAGATTCGAATCGCCTTGAAAGCACATGAAAAGCGGCAAAACGTGGACAATGATGCCCTTGGCCAAAAAGGGCGTATGCGTTTTTTCCTGAATATATTCAGGAAAAAACGCATACGCCCTTTTTGGCCAACCAAGCAACCTGGAAAGGCAAATCAGCGCTCCAAAGAAGTCTCGCTTCCCAGCGGGCAAAAGGGCCATGCGGAAAAAAGTGTCCAAAGCAGAAATGCAGGACCGGCCATGGAGAATTGGGAGCCTTGCTACGCTGATGGGCGGGATGTAAATTGCCAACAGCCACTCAGGAGAAGTGTACGGTGTGTCCTGAAACATCTAAAAAACACAGCTTGGAGAGCATAGGGCACTTCCACTCATGGGCGTATAAATTGGGAAAACTAAAAATCAGCAAGACACAGGCACCCCAAAGTTTAGGGCTGCTCTGTTGACAAGAACCCCCACTTCATTACACCTTAAATATCCTAGGAAAGAGAAAAATGGATAAAGAAGTTGTGGTCCTCATGTACAATGGAATATCACTCAGCCATGAAATCAACGTCATAAGGCTAGTAGCAGCACGATGAGTGGATTTAGGTACGACGATTCTAAGTGAAATAAGTCACACAGAAAAAGACACTTATCCTAAGATATCACTTAGAGAGGGAATGTAAAAACCGCTACACTTGAACTGAATTACAAAACAGAACAGAGTCACACGTTTAGAAAACACACTATGGCTGCTGAACGGGAAAGGTGAGGTGGGGTGATGCATAAAACAAGGGTTTCAAATTAGCTCCGATACCGTTCCATAAACCCAATATGTAAGAGACAAGACCTATTCCTTTTTCAGTGAACTGGACTCAACACCCCCTATTCACCGCACAAGAATATATCTGACTAGTAAGAATCCTCAAACCTATGTATTGATATCTCTCTGTAAGTGAGTCAAGGGGGTTTAAAGCGGCATAAACACAGCCGTGAAAAGCAGCTAAACCCCATTATAAAAATAAATTACTTTTCAAAATCCGTGAAACAAAGACAGTGAAAGAGAGAGAAATTCTTCCAAAATTCATTCAGGGGTTGTGATGCAACCTGGATTGACCATATCTAGACCCACAGCTGATTGAGACATAAGGGTGGACACTCTTGGGGCTGAGAGGTTCGGTGAGGTTGGGTGAGCCAACGCAGACCCTTTCAAGTAATACTGCATGGTACCCATCCCATGGGTCCCAAATCTCCAGGTTCAAGGGCATCTTCCTACATCGAAAACAGGCATGAGAAACCCAGAAGATGGTACACCGTGTGATCGGGAAAGGTTTCTAAAACGCACCTCATTTCTCATCTCCTTTTCTCGGGTTCGCCATTCCAGCCGATTTACTAGCCATCTCCCTCCTTGGAGAATCAGCACCTTTAACCTCCTGTTCCGTACAGGTTGCAATTTGTCCTGAGGATGAACGGGAAGAGGGGGAACCAATGAGAGACTAGCTCTAGGTGTTGGGACAGGCACAGGTCACTCTATTTTCCCATCAGGAAGAAGAATTAAGCACAAGCTCAGCCTCCCCCCAGAACCAGAAGAGGGCCTGAAGCAATCCTGCGCTTTTGCGGCCAGCTCCCAGAAAAGCGAGTTGAAAAATGGAGCTCAGGGGCACTGCAATTCAAAAACCTGCAGAGTTTTAAATGATACCTCTCGTCCACAAATATATTAAGGGAAGGCAACGAAGAGGCTTTGAAAGCAAGGCAGAATTGCAGGAAACAGATTTCAGGAGGTAGATTCGAATCGCCTTGAAAGCACATGAAAAGCGGCAAAACGTGGACAATGATGCCCTTGGCCAAAAAGGGCGTATGCGTTTTTTCCTGAATATATTCAGGAAAAAACGCATACGCCCTTTTTGGCCAACCAAGCAACCTGGAAAGGCAAATCAGCGCTCCAAAGAAGTCTCGCTTCCCAGCGGGCAAAAGGGCCATGCGGAAAAAAGTGTCCAAAGCAGAAATGCAGGACCGGCCATGGAGAATTGGGAGCCTTGCTACGCTGATGGGCGGGATGTAAATTGCCAACAGCCACTCAGGAGAAGTGTACGGTGTGTCCTGAAACATCTAAAAAACACAGCTTGGAGAGCATAGGGCACTTCCACTCATGGGCGTATAAATTGGGAAAACTAAAAATCAGCAAGACACAGGCACCCCAAAGTTTAGGGCTGCTCTGTTGACAAGAACCCCCACTTCATTACACCTTAAATATCCTAGGAAAGAGAAAAATGGATAAAGAAGTTGTGGTCCTCATGTACAATGGAATATCACTCAGCCATGAAATCAACGTCATAAGGCTAGTAGCAGCACGATGAGTGGATTTAGGTACGACGATTCTAAGTGAAATAAGTCACACAGAAAAAGACACTTATCCTAAGATATCACTTAGAGAGGGAATGTAAAAACCGCTACACTTGAACTGAATTACAAAACAGAACAGAGTCACACGTTTAGAAAACACACTATGGCTGCTGAACGGGAAAGGTGAGGTGGGGTGATGCATAAAACAAGGGTTTCAAATTAGCTCCGATACCGTTCCATAAACCCAATATGTAAGAGACAAGACCTATTCCTTTTTCAGTGAACTGGACTCAACACCCCCTATTCACCGCACAAGAATATATCTGACTAGTAAGAATCCTCAAACCTATGTATTGATATCTCTCTGTAAGTGAGTCAAGGGGGTTTAAAGCGGCATAAACACAGCCGTGAAAAGCAGCTAAACCCCATTATAAAAATAAATTACTTTTCAAAATCCGTGAAACAAAGACAGTGAAAGAGAGAGAAATTCTTCCAAAATTCATTCAGGGGTTGTGATGCAACCTGGATTGACCATATCTAGACCCACAGCTGATTGAGACATAAGGGTGGACACTCTTGGGGCTGAGAGGTTCGGTGAGGTTGGGTGAGCCAATGCAGACCCTTTCAAGTAATACTGCATGGTACCCATCCCATGGGTCCCAAATCTCCAGGTTCAAGGGCATCTTCCTACATCGAAAACAGGCATGAGAAACCCAGAAGATGGTACACCGTGTGATCGGGAAAGGTTTCTAAAACGCACCTCATTTCTCATCTCCTTTTCTCGGGTTCGCCATTCCAGCCGATTTACTAGCCATCTCCCTCCTTGGAGAATCAGCACCTTTAACCTCCTGTTCCGTACAGGTTGCAATTTGTCCTGAGGATGAACGGGAAGAGGGGGAACCAATGAGAGACTAGCTCTAGGTGTTGGGACAGGCACAGGTCACTCTATTTTCCCATCAGGAAGAAGAATTAAGCACAAGCTCAGCCTGCCCCCCAGAACCAGAAGAGGGCCTGAAGCAATCCTGCGCTTTTGTGGCCAGCTCCCAAAAAAGCGAGTTGAAAAATGGAGCTCAGGGGCACTGCAATTCACAAACCTGCAGAGTTTTAAATGATACCTCTCGTCCACAAATATATTAAGGGAAGGCAACGAAGAGGCTTTGAAAGCAAGGCAGAATTGCAGGAAACAGATTTCAGGAGGTAGATTCGAATCGCCTTGAAAGCACATGAAAAGCGGCCAAACGTGGACAATGATGCCCTTGGCCAAAAAGGGCGTATGCGTTTTTTCCTGAATATATTCAGGAAAAAACGCATACGCCCTTTTTGGCCAACCAAGCAACCTGGAAAGGCAAATCAGCGCTCCAAAGAAGTCTCGCTTCCCAGCGGGCAAAAGGGCCATGCGGAAAAAAGTGTCCAAACCAGAACTGCACGACCGGCCATGGAGAAATGGGAGCCTTGCTTCGCTGGTGGGCGGGATGTAAATTGCCAACAGCCACTCGGGAGAAGTGTACGGTGTGTCCTGAAACATCTAAAAAACACAGCTTGGAGAGCATAGGGCACTTCCACTCATGGGCGTATAAATTGGGAAAACTAAAAATCAGCAAGACACAGGCACCCCAAAGTTTAGGGCTGCTCTGTTGACAAGACCCCCACTTCATTACACCTTAAATATCCTAGGAAAGAGAAAAATGGATAAAGAAGTTGTGGTCCTCATGTACAATGGAATATCACTCAGCCATGAAATCAACGTCATAAGGCTAGTAGCAGCACGATGAGTGGATTTAGGTACGACGATTCTAAGTGAAATAAGTCACACAGAAAAAGACACTTATCATAAGATATCACTTCTAGAGGGAATGTAAAAACCGCTACACTTGAACTGAATTACAAAACAGAACAGAGTCACACGTTTAGGAAACACACTATGGCTGCTGAAAGGGAAAGGTGAGGTGGGGTGACGCATAAAACAAGGGTTTCAAATTAGCTCCGATACCGTTCCATAAACCCAATATGTAAGAGACAAGACCTATTCCTTTTTCAGTGAACTGGACTCAACACCCCCTATTCACCGCACAAGAATATATCTGACTAGTAAGAATCCTCAAACCTATGTATTGATATCTCTCTGTAAGTGAGTCAAGGGGGTGTAAAGCGGCATAAACAGAGCCGTGAAAAGCAGCTAAACCCCATTATAAAAATAAATGACTTTTCAAAACCCGTGAAACAAAGACAGTGAAAGAGAGAGAAATTCTTCCAAAATTCGTTCAGGGGCTGTGATGCAACCTGGATTGACCATATCTAGACCCACAGCTGATTGAGACATAAGGGTGGACACTCTTGGGGCTGAGAGGTTCGGTGAGGTTGGGTGAGCCAACGCAGACCCTTTCAAGTAATACTGCATGGTACCCATCCCATGGGTCCCAAATCTCCAGGTTCAAGGGCATCTTCCTACATCGAAAACAGGCATGAGAAACCCAGAAGATGGTACACCGTGTGATCGGGAAAGGTTTCTAAAACGCACCTCATTTCTCATCTCCTTTGCTCGGGTTCGCCATTCCAGCCGATTTACTAGCCATCTCCCTCCTTGGAGAATCAGCACCTTTAACCTCCTGTTCCGTACAGGTTGCAATTTGTCCTGAGGATGAACGGGAAGAGGGGGAACCAATGAGAGACTAGCTCTAGGTGTTGGGACAGGCACAGGTCACTCTATTTTCCCATCAGGAAGAAGAATTAAGCACAAGCTCAGCCTGCCCCCCAGAACCAGAAGAGGGCCTGAAGCAATCCTGCGCTTTTGTGGCCAGCTCCCAAAAAAGCGAGTTGAAAAATGGAGCTCAGGGGCACTGCAATTCACAAACCTGCAGAGTTTTAAATGATACCTCTCGTCCACAAATATATTAAGGGAAGGCTACGAAGAGGCTTTGAAAGCAAGGCAGAATTGCAGGAAACAGATTTCAGGAGGTAGATTCGAATCGCCTTGAAAGCACATGAAAAGCGGCCAAACGTGGACAATGATGCCCTTGGCCAAAAAGGGCGTATGCGTTTTTTCCTGAATATATTCAGGAAAAAACGCATACGCCCTTTTTGGCCAACCAAGCAACCTGGAAAGGCAAATCAGCGCTCCAAAGAAGTCTCGCTTCCCAGCGGGCAAAAGGGCCATGCGGAAAAAAGTGTCCAAACCAGAACTGCACGACCGGCCATGGAGAAATGGGAGCCTTGCTTCGCTGATGGGCGGGATGTAAATTGCCAACAGCCACTCGGGAGAAGTGTACGGTGTGTCCTGAAACATCTAAAAAACACAGCTTGGAGAGCATAGGGCACTTCCACTCATGGGCGTATAAATTGGGAAAACTAAAAATCAGCAAGACACAGGCACCCCAAAGTTTAGGGCTGCTCTGTTGACAAGACCCCCACTTCATTACACCTTAAATATCCTAGGAAAGAGAAAAATGGATAAAGAAGTTGTGGTCCTCATGTACAATGGAATATCACTCAGCCATGAAATCAACGTCATAAGGCTAGTAGCAGCACGATGAGTGGATTTAGGTACGACGATTCTAAGTGAAATAAGTCACACAGAAAAAGACACTTATCATAAGATATCACTTCTAGAGGGAATGTAAAAACCGCTACACTTGAACTGAATTACAAAACAGAACAGAGTCACACGTTTAGGAAACACACTATGGCTGCTGAAAGGGAAAGGTGAGGTGGGGTGACGCATAAAACAAGGGTTTCAAATTAGCTCCGATACCGTTCCATAAACCCAATATGTAAGAGACAAGACCTATTCCTTTTTCAGTGAACTGGACTCAACACCCCCTATTCACCGCACAAGAATATATCTGACTAGTAAGAATCCTCAAACCTATGTATTGATATCTCTCTGTAAGTGAGTCAAGGGGGTGTAAAGCGGCATAAACACAGCCGTGAAAAGCAGCTAAACCCCATTATAAAAATAAATGACTTTTCAAAACCCGTGAAACAAAGACAGTGAAAGAGAGAGAAATTCTTCCAAAATTCGTTCAGGGGCTGTGATGCAACCTGGATTGACCATATCTAGACCCACAGCTGATTGAGACATAAGGGTGGACACTCTTGGGGCTGAGAGGTTCGGTGAGGTTGGGTGAGCCAACGCAGACCCTTTCAAGTAATACTGCATGGTACCCATCCCATGGGTCCCAAATCTCCAGGTTCAAGGGCATCTTCCTACATCGAAAACAGGCATGAGAAACCCAGAAGATGGTACACCGTGTGATCGGGAAAGGTTTCTAAAACGCACCTCATTTCTCATCTCCTTTGCTCGGGTTCGCCATTCCAGCCGATTTACTAGCCATCTCCCTCCTTGGAGAATCAGCACCTTTAACCTCCTGTTCCGTACAGGTTGCAATTTGTCCTGAGGATGAACGGGAAGAGGGGGAACCAATGAGAGACTAGCTCTAGGTGTTGGGACAGGCACAGGTCACTCTATTTTCCCATCAGGAAGAAGAATTAAGCACAAGCTCAGCCTGCCCCCCAGAACCAGAAGAGGGCCTGAAGCAATCCTGCGCTTTTGTGGCCAGCTCCCAAAAAAGCGAGTTGAAAAATGGAGCTCAGGGGCACTGCAATTCACAAACCTGCAGAGTTTTAAATGATACCTCTCGTCCACAAATATATTAAGGGAAGGCTACGAAGAGGCTTTGAAAGCAAGGCAGAATTGCAGGAAACAGATTTCAGGAGGTAGATTCGAATCGCCTTGAAAGCACATGAAAAGCGGCAAAACGTGGACAATGATGCCCTTGGCCAAAAAGGGCGTATGCGTTTTTTCCTGAATATATTCAGGAAAAAACGCATACGCCCTTTTTGGCCAACCAAGCAACCTGGAAAGGCAAATCAGCGCTCCAAAGAAGTCTCGCTTCCCAGCGGGCAAAAGGGCCATGCGGAAAAAAGTGTCCAAACCAGAACTGCACGACCGGCCATGGAGAAATGAGAGCCTTGCTTCGCTGATGGGCGGGATATAAATTGCCAACAGCCACTCGGGAGAAGTGTACGGTGTGTCCTGAAACATCTAAAAAACACAGCTTGGAGAGCATAGGGCACTTCCACTCATGGGCGTATAAATTGGGAAAACTAAAAATCAGCAAGACACAGGCACCCCAAAGTTTAGGGCTGCTCTGTTGACAAGAACCCCCACTTCATTACACCTTAAATATCCTAGGAAAGAGAAAAATGGATAAAGAAGTTGTGGTCCTCATGTACAATGGAATATCACTCAGCCATGAAATCAACGTCATAAGGCTAGTAGCAGCACGATGAGTGGATTTAGGTACGACGATTCTAAGTGAAATAAGTCACACAGAAAAAGACACTTATCATAAGATATCACTTCTAGAGGGAATGTAAAAACCGCTACACTTGAACTGAATTACAAAACAGAACAGAGTCACACGTTTAGGAAACACACTACGGCTGCTGAACGGGAAAGGTGAGGTGGGGTGATGCATAAAACAAGGGTTTCAAATTCGCTCCGATACCGTTCCATAAACCCAATATGTAAGAGACAAGACCTATTCCTTTTTCAGTGAACTGGACTCAACACCCCCTATTCACCGCACAAGAATATATCTCACTAGTAAAATCTTCAAACCTATGTACTGATATCTCTCTGTAAGTGAGTCAAGGTGGTGTAAAGCGGCATAAACACAGCCGTGAAAAGCAGCTAAACCCCATTATAAAAATAAATGACTTTTCAAAACCCGTGAAACAAAGACAGTGAAAGAGAGAGAAATTCTTCCAAAATTCGTTCAGGGGCTGTGATGCAACCTGGATTGACCATATCTAGACCCACAGCTGATTGAGACATAAGGGTGGACACTCTTGGGGCTGAGAGGTTCGGTGAGGTTGGGTGAGCCAACGCAGACCCTTTCAAGTAATACTGCATGGTACCCATCCCATGGGTCCCAAATCTCCAGGTTCAAGGGCATCTTCCTACATCGGAAACAGGCATGAGAAACCCAGAAGATGGTACACCGTGTGATCGGGAAAGGTTTCTAAAACGCACCTCATTTCTCATCTCCTTTGCTCGGGTTCGCCATTCCAGCCGATTTACTAGCCATCTCCCTCCTTGGAGAATCAGCACCTTTAACCTCCTGTTCCGTACAGGTTGCAATTTGTCCTGAGGATGAAAGGGAAGAGGGGGAACCAATGAGAGACTAGCTCTAGGTGTTGGGACAGGCACAGGTCACTCTATTTTCCCATCAGGAAGAAGAATTAAGCACAAGCTCAGCCTGCCCCCCAGAACCAGAAGAGGGCCTGAAGCAATCCTGCGCTTTTGCGGCCAGCTCCCAAAAAAGCGAGTTGAAAAATGGAGCTCAGGGGCACTGCAATTCACAAACCTGCAGAGTTTTCAATGATACCTCTCGTCCACAAATATATTAAGGGAAGGCAACGAAGAGGATTGAAAGCAAGGCAGAATTGCAGGAAACAGGTTTCAGGAGGTAGATTCGAATCGCCTTGAAAGCACACGAAAAGCGGCAAAACGTGGACAATGATGCCTTTGGCCAAAAAGGGCCTATGCGTTTTTTCCTGAATATATTCAGGAAAAAACGCATACGCCCTTTTTGGCCAACCAAGCAACCTGGAAAGGCAAATCAGCGCTCCGAAGAAGTCTCGCTTCCCAGCGGGCAAAAGGGCCATGCGGAAAAAAGTGTCCAAAGCAGAAATGCAGGACCGGCCATGGAGAAATGGGAGCCTTGCTACGCTGATGGGCGGGATGTAAATTTCCAACAGCCACTCGGGAGAAGTGTACGGTGTGTCCTGAAACATCTAAAAAACACAGCTTGGAGAGCATAGGGCACTTCCACTCATGGGCGTATAAATTGGGAAAACTAAAAATCAGCAAGACACAGGCACCCCAAAGTTTAGGGCTGCTCTGTTGACAAGAACCCCCACTTCATTACACCTTAAATATCCTAGGAAAGAGAAAAATGGATAAAGAAGTTGTGGTCCTCATGTACAATGGAATATCACTCAGCCATGAAATCAACGTCATAAGGCTAGTAGCAGCACGATGAGTGGATTTAGGTACGACGATTCTAAGTGAAATAAGTCACACAGAAAAAGACACTTATCCTAAGATATCACTTAGAGAGGGAATGTAAAAACCGCTACACTTGAACTGAATTACAAAACAGAACAGAGTCACACGTTTAGGAAACACACTATGGCTGCTGAACGGGAAAGGTGAGGTGGGGTGATGCATAAAACAAGGGTTTCAAATTCGCTCCGATACCGTTCCATAAACCCAATATGTAAGAGACAAGACCTATTCCTTTTTCAGTGACCTGGACTCAACACCCCCTATTCACCGCACAAGAATATATCTGACTAGTAAGAATCTTCAAACCTATGTATTGATATCTCTCTGTAAGTGAGTCAAGGGGGTGTAAAGCGGCATAAACACAGCCGTGAAAAGCAGCTAAACCCCATTATAAAAATAAATGACTTTTCAAAACCCGTGAAACAAAGACAGTGAAAGAGAGAGAAATTCTTCCAAAATTCGTTCAGGGGCTGTGATGCAACCTGGATTGACCATATCTAGACCCACAGCTGATTGAGACATAAGGGTGGACACTCTTGGGGCTGAGAGGTTCGGTGAGGTTGGGTGAGCCAACGCAGACCCTTTCAAGTAATACTGCATGGTACCCATCCCATGGGTCCCAAATCTCCAGGTTCAAGGGCATCTTCCTACATCGAAAACAGGCATGAGAAACCCAGAAGATGGTACACCGTGTGATCGGGAAAGGTTTCTAAAACGCACCTCATTTCTCATCTCCTTTGCTCGGGTTCGCCATTCCAGCCGATTTACTAGCCATCTCCCTCCTTGGAGAATCAGCACCTTTAACCTCCTGTTCCGTACAGGTTGCAATTTGTCCTGAGGATGAACGGGAAGAGGGGGAACCAATGAGAGACTAGATCTAGGTGTTGGGACAGGCACAGGTCACTCTATTTTCCCATCAGGAAGAAGAATTAAGCACAAGCTCAGCCTCCCCCCAGAACCAGAAGAGGGCCTGAAGCAATCCTGCGCTTTTGCGGCCAGCTCCCAAAAAAGCGAGTTGAAAAATGGAGCTCAGGGGCACTGCAATTCACAAACCTGCAGAGTTTTAAATGATACCTCTCGTCCACAAATATATTAAGGGAAGGCAACGAAGAGGCTTTGAAAGCAAGGCAGAATTGCAGGAAACAGATTTCAGGAGGTAGATTCGAATCGTCTTGAAAGCACATGAAAAGCGGCAAAACGTGGACAATGATGCCCTTGGCCAAAAAGGGCGTATGCGTTTTTTCCTGAATATATTCAGGAAAAAACGCATACGCCCTTTTTGGCCAACCAAGCAACCTGGAAAGGCAAATCAGCGCTCCAAAGAAGTCTCGCTTCCCAGCGGGCAAAAGGGCCATGCGGAAAAAAGTGTCCAAAGCAGAAATGCAGGACCGGCCATGGAGAATTGGGAGCCTTGCTACGCTGATGGGCGGGATGTAAATTGCCAACAGCCACTCGGGAGAAGTGTACGGTGTGTCCTGAAACATCTAAAAAACACAGCTTGGAGAGCATAGGGCACTTCCACTCATGGGCGTATAAATTGGGAAAACTAAAAATCAGCAAGACACAGGCACCCCAAAGTTTAGGGCTGCTCTGTTGACAAGAACCCCCACTTCATTACACCTTAAATATCCTAGGAAAGAGAAAAATGGATAAAGAAGTTGTGGTCCTCATGTACAATGGAATATCACTCAGCCATGAAATCAACGTCATAAGGCTAGTAGCAGCACGATGAGTGGATTTAGGTACGACGATTCTAAGTGAAATAAGTCACACAGAAAAAGACACTTATCCTAAGATATCACTTAGAGAGGGAATGTAAAAACCGCTACACTTGAACTGAATTACAAAACAGAACAGAGTCACACGTTTAGAAAACACACTATGGCTGCTGAACGGGAAAGGTGAGGTGGGGTGATGCATAAAACAAGGGTTTCAAATTAGCTCAGATACCGTTCCATAAACCCAATATGTAAGAGACAAGTCCTATTCCTTTTTCAGTGAACTGGACTCAACACCCCCTATTCACCGCACAAGAATATATCTGACTAGTAAAATCTTCAAACCTATGTACTGATATCTCTCTGTAAGTGAGTCAAGGGGGTGTAAAGCGGCATAAACACAGCCGTGAAAAGCAGCTAAACCCCATTATAAAAATAAATTACTTTTCAAAACCCGTGAAACAAAGACAGTGAAAGAGAGAGAAATTCTTCAAAAATTCGTTCAGGGGCTGTGATGCAACCTGGATTGACCATATCTAGACCCACAGCTGATTGAGACATAAGGGTGGACACTCTTGGGGCTGAGAGGTTCGGTGAGGTTGGGTGAGCCAACGCAGACCCTTTCAAGTAATACTGCATGGTACCCATCCCATGGGTCCCAAATCTCCAGGTTCAAGGGCATCTTCCTACATCGGAAACAGGCATGAGAAACCCAGAAGATGGTACACCGTGTGATCGGGAAAGGTTTCTAAAACGCACCTCATTTCTCATCTCCTTTGCTCGGGTTCGCCATTCCAGCCGATTTACTAGCCATCTCCCTCCTTGGAGAATCAGCACCTTTAACCTCCTGTTCCGTACAGGTTGCAATTTGTCCTGAGGATGAACGGGAAGAGGGGGAACCAATGAGAGACTAGCTCTAGGTGTTGGGACAGGCACAGGTCACTCTATTTTCCCATCAGGAAGAAGAATTAAGCACAAGCTCAGCCTGCCCCCCAGAACCAGAAGAGGGCCTGAAGCAATCCTGCGCTTTTGCGGCCAGCTCCCAAAAAAGCGAGTTGAAAAATGGAGCTCAGGGGCACTGCAATTCACAAACCTGCAGAGTTTTCAATGATACCTCTCGTCCACAAATATATTAAGGGAAGGCAACGAAGAGGATTGAAAGCAAGGCAGAATTGCAGGAAACAGGTTTCAGGAGGTATATTCGAATCGCCTTGAAAGCACACGAAAAGCGGCAAAACGTGGACAATGATGCCTTTGGCCAAAAAGGGCCTATGCGTTTTTTCCTGAATATATTCAGGAAAAAACGCATACGCTCTTTTTGGCCAACCAAGCAACCTGGAAAGGCAAATCAGCGCTCCGAAGAAGTCTCGCTTCCCAGCGGGCAAAAGGGCCATGCGGAAAAAAGTGTCCAAAGCAGAAATGCAGGACCGGTCATGGAGAAATGGGAGCCTTGCTACGCTGATGGGCGGGATGTAAATTTCCAACAGCCACTCGGGAGAAGTGTACGGTGTGTCCTGAAACATCTAAAAAACACAGCTTGGAGAGCATTGGGCACTTTCACTCATGGGCGTATAAATTGGGAAAACTAAAAATCAGCAAGACACAGGCACCCCAAAGTTTAGGGCTGCTCTGTTGACAAGAACCCCCACTTCATTACACCTTAAATATCCTAGGAAAGAGAAAAATGGATAAAGAAGTTGTGGTCCTCATGTACAATGGAATATCACTCAGCCATGAAATCAACGTCATAAGGCTAGTAGCAGCACGATGAGTGGATTTAGGTACGACGATTCTAAGTGAAATAAGTCACACAGAAAAAGACACTTATCCTAAGATATCACTTAGAGAGGGAATGTAAAAACCGCTACACTTGAACTGAATTACAAAACAGAACAGAGTCACACGTTTAGGAAACACACTATGGCTGCTGAACGGGAAAGGTGAGGTGGGGTGATGCATAAAACAAGGGTTTCAAATTAGCTCAGATACCGTTCCATAAACCCAATATGTAAGAGACAAGACCTATTCCTTTTTCAGTGAACTGGACTCAACACCCCCTATTCACCGCACAAGAATATATCTGACTAGTAAAATCTTCAAACCTATGTACTGATATCTCTCTGTAAGTGAGTCAAGGGGGTGTAAAGCGGCATAAACACAGCCGTGAAAAGCAGCTAAACCCCATTATAAAAATAAATTACTTTTCAAAACCCGTGAAACAAAGACAGTGAAAGAGAGAGAAATTCTTCCAAAATTCGTTCAGGGGCTGTGATGCAACCTGGATTGACCATATCTAGACCCACAGCTGATTGAGACATAAGGGTGGACACTCTTGGGGCTGAGAGGTTCAGTGAGGTTGGGTGAGCCAACGCAGACCCTTTCAAGTAATACTGCATGGTACCCATCCCATGGGTCCCAAATCTCCAGGTTCAAGGGCATCTTCCTACATCGGAAACAGGCATGAGAAACCCAGAAGATGGTACACCGTGTGATCGGGAAAGGTTTCTAAAACGCACCTCATTTCTCATCTCCTTTGCTCGGGTTCGCCATTCCAGCCGATTTACTAGCCATCTCCCTCCTTGGAGAATCAGCACCTTTAACCTCCTGTTCCGTACAGGTTGCAATTTGTCCTGAGGATGAACGGGAAGAGGGGGAACCAATGAGAGACTAGCTCTAGGTGTTGGGACAGGCACAGGTCACTCTATTTTCCCATCAGGAAGAAGAATTAAGCACAAGCTCAGCCTGCCCCCCAGAACCAGAAGAGGGCCTGAAGCAATCCTGCGCTTTTGCGGCCAGCTCCCAAAAAAGCGAGTTGAAAAATGGAGCTCAGGGGCACTGCAATTCACAAACCTGCAGAGTTTTCAATGATACCTCTGGTCCACAAATATATTAAGGGAAGGCAACGAAGAGGATTGAAAGCAAGGCAGAATTGCAGGAAACAGGTTTCAGGAGGTAGATTCGAATCGCCTTGAAAGCACACGAAAAGCGGCAAAACGTGGACAATGATGCCTTTGGCCAAAAAGGGCCTATGCGTTTTTTCCTGAATATATTCAGGAAAAAACGCATACGCTCTTTTTGGCCAACCAAGCAACCTGGAAAGGCAAATCAGCGCTCCGAAGAAGTCTCGCTTCCCAGCGGGCAAAAGGGCCATGCGGAAAAAAGTGTCCAAAGCAGAAATGCAGGACCGGTCATGGAGAAATGGGAGCCTTGCTACGCTGATCGGCGGGATGTAAATTTCCAACAGCCACTCGGGAGAAGTGTACGGTGTGTCCTGAAACATCTAAAAAACACAGCTTGGAGAGCATTGGGCACTTTCACTCATGGGCGTATAAATTGGGAAAACTAAAAATCAGCAAGACACAGGCACCCCAAAGTTTAGGGCTGCTCTGTTGACAAGAACCCCCACTTCATTACACCTTAAATATCCTAGGAAAGAGAAAAATGGATAAAGAAGTTGTGGTCCTCATGTACAATGGAATATCACTCAGCCATGAAATCAACGTCATAAGGCTAGTAGCAGCACGATGAGTGGATTTAGGTACGACGATTCTAAGTGAAATAAGTCACACAGAAAAAGACACTTATCCTAAGATATCACTTAGAGAGGGAATGTAAAAACCGCTACACTTGAACTGAATTACAAAACAGAACAGAGTCACACGTTTAGGAAACACACTATGGCTGCTGAACGGGAAAGGTGAGGTGGGGTGATGCATAAAACAAGGGTTTCAAATTAGCTCAGATACCGTTCCATAAACCCAATATGTAAGAGACAAGACCTATTCCTTTTTCAGTGAACTGGACTCAACACCCCCTATTCACCGCACAAGAATATATCTGACTAGTAAGAATCTTCAAACCTATGTACTGATATCTCTCTGTAAGTGAGTCAAGGGGGTGTAAAGCGGCATAAACACAGCCGTGAAAAGCAGCTAAACCCCATTATAAAAATAAATTACTTTTCAAAACCCGTGAAACAAAGACAG
Organism: Balaenoptera acutorostrata; assembly: GCF_949987535.1. Taxonomy (NCBI): domain Eukaryota; kingdom Metazoa; phylum Chordata; class Mammalia; order Artiodactyla; family Balaenopteridae; genus Balaenoptera; species Balaenoptera acutorostrata. The sequence goes on along the minus strand of NW_026646337.1, from coordinate 266,497 downwards.
TGAAAGAGAGAGAAATTCTTCCAAAATTCGTTCCGGGGCTGTGATGCAACCTGGATTGACCATATCTAGACCCACAGCTGATTGAGACATAAGGGTGGACACTCTTGTGGCTGAGAGGTTCGGTGAGGTTGGGTGAGCCAACGCAGACCCTTTCAAGTAATACTGCATGGTACCCATCCCATGGGTCCCAAATCTCCAGGTTCAAGGGCATCTTCCTACATCGAAAACAGGCATGAGAAACCCAGAAGATGGTACACCGTGTGATCGGGAAAGGTTTCTAAAACGCACCTCATTTCTCATCTCCTTTGCTCGGGTTCGCCATTCCAGCCGATTTACTAGCCATCTCCCTCCTTGGAGAATCAGCACCTTTAACCTCCTGTTCCGTACAGGTTGCAATTTGTCCTGAGGATGAACGGGAAGAGGGGGAACCAATGAGAGACTAGCTCTAGGTGTTGGGACAGGCACAGGTCACTCTATTTTCCCATCAGGAAGAAGAATTAAGCACAAGCTCAGCCTGCCCCCCAGAACCAGAAGAGGGCCTGAAGCAATCCTGCGCTTTTGCGGCCAGCTCCCAAAAAAGCGAGTTGAAAAATGGAGCTCAGGGGCACTGCAATTCACAAACCTGCAGAGTTTTAAATGATACCTCTTGTCCACAAATATATTAAGGGAAGGCAACGAAGAGGCTTTGAAAGCAAGGCAGAATTGCAGGAAACAGATTTCAGGAGGTAGATTCGAATCGCCTTGAAAGCACATGAAAAGCGGCAAAACGTGGACAATGATGCCCTTGGCCAAAAAGGGCGTATGCGTTTTTTCCTGAATATATTCAGGAAAAAACGCATACGCTCTTTTTGGCCAACCAAGCAACCTGGAAAGGCAAATCAGCGCTCCAAAGAAGTCTGGCTTCCCAGCGGGAAAAAGGGCCATGTGGAAAAAAGTGTCCAAAGCAGAAATGCAGGACCGGCCATGGAGAAATGGGAGCCTTGCTACGCTGATGGGCGGGATGTAAATTGCCAACAGCCACTCTGGAGAAGTGTACGGTGTGTCCTGAAACATCTAAAAAACACAGCTTGGAGAGCATAGGGCACTTCCACTCATGGGCGTATAAATTGGGAAAACTAAAAATCAGCAAGACACAGGCACCCCAAAATTTAGGGCTGCTCTGTTGACAAGAACCCCCACTTCATTACACCTTAAATATCCTAGGAAAGAGAAAAATGGATAAAGAAGTTGGGGTCCTCATGTACAATGGAATATCACTCAGCCATGAAATCAACGTCATAAGGCTAGTAGCAGCACGATGAGTGGATTTAGGTACGACGATTCTAAGTGAAATAAGTCACACAGAAAAAGACACTTATCCTAAGATATCACTTAGAGAGGGAATGTAAAAACCGCTACACTTGAACTGAATTACAAAACAGAACAGAGTCACACGTTTAGAAAACACACTATGGCTGCAGAACGGGAAAGGTGAGGTGGGGTGATGCATAAAACAAGGGTTTCAAATTAGCTCCGATACCGTTCCATAAACCCAATATGTAAGAGACAAGACCTATTCCTTTTTCAGTGACCTGGACTCAACACCCCCTATTCACCGCACAAGAATATATCTGACTAGTAAGAATCTTCAAACCTATGTATTGATATCTCTCTGTAAGTGAGTCAAGGGGGTGTAAAGCGGCATAAACACAGCCGTGAAAAGCAGCTAAACCCCATTATAAAAATAAATGACTTTTCAAAACCCGTGAAACAAAGACAGTGAAAGAGAGAGAAATTCTTCCAAAATTCGTTCAGGGGCTATAATGCAACCTGGATTGACCATATCTAGACCCACTGCTGATTGAGACATAAGGGTGGACACTTTTGGGGCTGAGAGGTTCGGTGAGGTTGGGTGAGCCAACGCAGACCCTTTCAAGTAATACTGCATGGTACCCATCCCATGGGTCCCAAATCTCCAGGTTCAAGGGCATCTTCCTACATCGAAAACAGGCATGAGAAACCCAGAAGATGGTACACCGTGTGATCGGGAAAGGTTTCTAAAACGCACCTCATTTCTCATCTCCTTTGCTCGGGTTCGCCATTCCAGCCGATTTACTAGCCATCTCCCTCCTTGGAGAATCAGCACCTTTAACCTCCTGTTCCGTACAGGTTGCAATTTGTCCTGAGGATGAACGGGAAGAGGGGGAACCAATGAGAGACTAGCTCTAGGTGTTGGGACAGGCACAGGTCACTCTATTTTCCCATCAGGAAGAAGAATTAAGCACAAGCTCAGCCTCCCCCAGAACCAGAAGAGGGCCTGAAGCAATCCTGCGCTTTTGCGGCCAGCTCCCAAAAAAGCGAGTTGAAAAATGGAGCTCAGGGGCACTGCAATTCACAAACCTGCAGAGTTTTAAATGATACCTCTCGTCCACAAATATATTAAGGGAAGGCAACGAAGAGGCTTTGAAAGCAAGGCAGAATTGCAGGAAACAGATTTCAGGAGGTAGATTCGAATCGCCTTGAAAGCACATGAAAAGCGGCAAAAGGTGGACAATGATGCCCTTGGCCAAAAAGGGCGTATGCGTTTTTTCCTGAATATATTCAGGAAAAAACGCATACGCACTTTTTGGCCAACCAAGCAACCTGGAAAGGCAAATCAGCGCTCCAAAGAAGTCTCGCTTCCCAGCGGGCAAAAGGGCCATGCGGAAAAAAGTGTCCAAAGCAGAAATGCAGGACCGGCCGTGGAGAATTGGGAGCCTTGCTACGCTGATGGGCGGGATGTAAATTGCCAACAGCCACTCAGGAGAAGTGTACGGTGTGTCCTGAAACATCTAAAAAACACAGCTTGGAGAGCATAGGGCACTTCCACTCATGGGCGTATAAATTGAGAAAACTAAAAATTAGCAAGACACAGGCACCCCAAAGTTTAGGGCTGCTCTGTTGACAAGAACCCCCACTTCATTACACCTTAAATATCCTAGGAAAGAGAAAAATGGATAAAGAAGTTGTGGTCCTCATGTACAATGGAATATCACTCAGCCATGAAATCAACGTCATAAGGCTAGTAGCAGCACGATGAGTGGATTTAGGTACGACGATTCTAAGTGAAATAAGTCACACAGAAAAAGACACTTATCCTAAGATATCACTTAGAGAGGGAATGTAAAAACCGCTACACTTGAACTGAATTACAAAACAGAACAGAGTCACACGTTTAGAAAACACACTATGGCTGCTGAACGGGAAAGGTGAGGTGGGGTGATGCATAAAACAAGGGTTTCAAATTAGCTCCGATACCGTTCCATAAACCCAATATGTAAGAGACAAGACCTATTCCTTTTTCAGTGAACTGGACTCAACACCCCCTATTCACCGCACAAGAATATATCTGACTAGTAAGAATCTTCCAACCTATGTATGGATATCTCTCTGTAAGTGAGTCAAGGGGGTGTAAAGCGGCATAAACACAGCCGTGAAAAGCAGCTAAACCCCATTATAAAAATAAATTACTTTTCAAAACCCGTGAAACAAAGACAGTGAAAGAGAGAGAAATTCTTCAAAAATTCGTTCAGGGGCTGTGATGCAACCTGGATTGACCATATCTAGACCCACAGCTGATTGAGACATAAGGGTGGACACTCTTGGGGCTGAGAGGTTCGGTGAGGTTGGGTGAGCCAACGCAGACCCTTTCAAGTAATACTGCATGGTACCCATCCCATGGGTCCCAAATCTCCAGGTTCAAGGGCATCTTCCTACATCGAAAACAGGCATGAGAAACCCAGAAGATGGTACACCGTGTGATCGAGAAAGGTTTCTAAATCGCAACTCATTTCTCATCTCCTTTGCTCGGGTTCGCCATTCCAGCCGATTTACTAGCCATCTCCCTCCTTGGAGAATCAGCACCTTTAACCTCCTGTTCTGTACAGGTTGCAATTTGTCCTGAGGATGAACGGGAAGAGGGGGAACCAATGAGAGACTAGCTCTAGGTGTTGGGACAGGCACAGGTCACTCTATTTTCCCATCAGGAAGAAGAATTAAGCACAAGCTCAGCCTGCCCCCCAGAACCAGAAGAGGGCCTGAAGCAATCCTGCACTTTTGCGGCCATCTCCCAAAAAAGCGAGTTGAAAAATGGAGCTCAGGGGCACTGCAATTCACAAACCTGCAGAGTTTTCAATGATACCTCTCGTCCACAAATATATTAAGGGAAGGCAACGAAGAGGCTTTGAAAGCAAGGCAGAATTGCAGGAAACAGATTTCAGGAGGTAGATTCGAATCGCCTTGAAAGCACATGAAAAGCGGCAAAACCTGGACAATGATGCCCTTGGCCAAAAAGGGCGTATGCGTTTTTTCCTGAATATATTCAGGAAAAAACGCATACGCCCTTTTTGGCCAACCAAGCAACCTGGAAAGGCAAATCAGCGCTCCAAAGAAGTCTCGCTTCCCAGCGGGCAAAAGGGCCATGCGGAAAAAAGTGTCCAAAGCAGAAATGCAGGACCGGCCATGGAGAATTGGGAGCCTTGCTACGCTGATGGGGGGGATGTAAATTGCCAACAGCCACTCAGGAGAAGTGTACGGTGTGTCCTGAAACATCTAAAAAACACAGCTTGGAGAGCATAGGGCACTTCCACTCATGGGCGTATAAATTGGGAAAACTAAAAATCAGCAAGACACAGGCACCCCAAAGTTTAGGGCTGCTCTGTTGACAAGAACCCCCACTTCATTACACCTTAAATATCCTAGGAAAGAGAAAAATGGATAAAGAAGTTGTGGTCCTCATGTACAATGGAATATCACTCAGCCATGAAATCAACGTCATAAGGGTAGTAGCAGCACGATGAGTGGATTTAGGTACGACGATTCTAAGTGAAATAAGTCACACAGAAAAAGACACTTATCCTAAGATATCACTTAGAGAGGGAATGTAAAAACCGCTACACTTGAACTGAATTACAAAACAGAACAGAGTCACACGTTTAGAAAACACACTATGGCTGCTGAACGGGAAAGGTGAGGTGGGGTGATGCATAAAACAAGGGTTTCAAATTAGCTCCGATACCGTTCCATAAACCCAATATGTAAGAGACAAGACCTATTCCTTTTTCAGTGAACTGGACTCAACACCCCCTATTCACCGCACAAGAATATATCTGACTAGTAAGAATCCTCAAACCTATGTATTGATATCTCTCTGTAAGTGAGTCAAGGGGGTTTAAAGCGGCATAAACACACCCGTGAAAAGCAGCTAAACCCCATTATAAAAATAAATTACTTTTCAAAATCCGTGAAACAAAGACAGTGAAAGAGAGAGAAATTCTTCCAAAATTCATTCAGGGGCTGTAATGCAACCTGGATTGACCATATCTAGACCCACAGCTGATTGAGACATAAGGGTGGACACTCTTGGGGCTGAGAGGTTCGGTGAGGTTGGGTTAGCCAACGCAGACCCTTTCAAGTAATACTGCATGGTACCCATCCCATGGGTCCCAAATCTCCAGGTTCAAGGGCATCTTCCTACATCGAAAACAGGCATGAGAAACCCAGAAGATGGTACACCGTGTGATCGGGAAAGGTTTCTAAAACGCACCTCATTTCTCATCTCCTTTGCTCGGGTTCGCCATTCCAGCCGATTTACTAGCCATCTCCCTCCTTGGAGAATCCGCACCTTTAACCTCCTGTTCCGTACAGGTTGCAATTTGTCCTGAGGATGAACGGGAAGAGGGGGAACCAATGAGAGACTAGCTCTAGGTGTTGGGACAGGCACAGGTCACTCTATTTTCCCATCAGGAAGAAGAATTAAGCACAAGCTCAGCCTGCCCCCCAGAACCAGAAGAGGGCCTGAAGCAATCCTGCGCTTTTGCGGCCAGCTCCCAAAAAAGCGAGTTGAAAAATGGAGCTCAGGGGCACTGCAATTCACAAACCTGCAGAGTTTTAAATGATACCTCTCGTCCACAAATATATTAAGGGAAGGCTACCAAGAGGCTTTGAAAGCAAGGCAGAATTGCAGGAAACAGATTTCAGGAGGTAGATTCGAATCGCCTTGAAAGCACATGAAAAGCGGCAAAACGTGGACAATGATGCCCTTGGCCAAAAAGGGCGTATGCGTTTTTTCCTGAATATATTCAGGAAAAAACGCATACGCCCTTTTTGGCCAACCAAGCAACCTGGAAAGGCAAATCAGCGCTCCAAGGAAGTCTCGCTTCCCAGCGGGCAAAAGGGCCATGCGGAAAAAAGTGTCCAAACAAGAAATGCAGGACCGGCCATGGAAAATGGGAGCCTTGCTACGCAGATGGGCGGGATGTAAATTGCCAACAGCCACTCTGGAGAAGTGTACGGTGTGTCCTGAAACATCTAAAAAACACAGCTTGGAGAGCATAGGGCACTTCCACTCATGGGCGTATAAATTGGGAAAACTAAAAATCAGCAAGACACAGGCACCCCAAAGTTTAGGGCTGCTCTGTTGACAAGAACCCCCACTTCATTACACCTTAAATATCCTAGGAAAGAGAAAAATGGATAAAGAAGTTGTGGTCCTCATGTACAATGGAATATCACTCAGCCATGAAATCAACGTCATAAGGCTAGTAGCAGCACGATGAGTGGATTTAGGTACGACGATTCTAAGTGAAATAAGTCACACAGAAAAAGACACTTATCCTAAGATACAACTTAGAGAGGGAATGTAAAAACCGCTACACTTGAACTGAATTACAAAACAGAACAGAGTCACACGTTTAGAAAACACACTATGGCTGCTGAACGGGAAAGGTGAGGTGGGGTGATGCATAAAACAAGGGTTTCAAATTAGCTCCGATACCGTTCCATAAACCCAATATGTAAGAGACAAGACCTATTCCTTTTTCAGTGAACTGGACTCAACACCCCCTATTCACCGCACAAGAATATATCTGACTAGTAAGAATCCTCAAACCTATGTATTGATATCTCTCTGTAAGTGAGTCAAGGGGGTTTAAAGCGGCATAAACACAGCCGTGAAAAGCAGCTAAACCCCATTATAAAAATAAATTACTTTTCAAAACCCGTGAAACAAAGACAGTGAAAGAGAGAGAAATTCTTCCAAAATTCGTTCAGGGGCTATAATGCAACCTGGATTGACCATATCTAGACCCACTGCTGATTGAGACATAAGGGTGGACACTTTTGGGGCTGAGAGGTTCGGTGAGGTTGGGTGAGCCAACGCAGACCCTTTCAAGTAATACTGCATGGTACCCATCCCATGGGTCCCAAATCTCCAGGTTCAAGGGCATCTTCCTACATCGAAAACAGGCATGAGAAACCCAGAAGATGGTACACCGTGTGATCGGGAAAGGTTTCTAAAACGCACCTCATTTCTCATCTCCTTTGCTCGGGTTCGCCATTCCAGCCGATTTACTAGCCATCTCCCTCCTTGGAGAATCAGCACCTTTAACCTCCTGTTCCGTACAGGTTGCAATTTGTCCTGAGGATGAACGGGAAGAGGGGGAACCAATGAGAGACTAGCTCTAGGTGTTGGGACAGGCACAGGTCACTCTATTTTCCCATCAGGAAGAAGAATTAAGCACAAGCTCAGCCTCCCCCAGAACCAGAAGAGGGCCTGAAGCAATCCTGCGCTTTTGCGGCCAGCTCCCAAAAAAGCGAGTTGAAAAATGGAGCTCAGGGGCACTGCAATTCACAAACCTGCAGAGTTTTAAATGATACCTCTCGTCCACAAATATATTAAGGGAAGGCAACGAAGAGGCTTTGAAAGCAAGGCAGAATTGCAGGAAACAGATTTCAGGAGGTAGATTCGAATCGCCTTGAAAGCACATGAAAAGCGGCAAAACGTGGACAATGATGCCCTTGGCCAAAAAGGGCGTATGCGTTTTTTCCTGAATATATTCAGGAAAAAACGCATACGCCCTTTTTGGCCAACCAAGCAACCTGGAAAGGCAAATCAGCGCTCCAAAGAAGTCTCGCTTCCCAGCGGGCAAAAGGGCCATGCGGAAAAAAGTGTCCAAAGCAGAAATGCAGGACCGGCCGTGGAAAATTGGGAGCCTTGCTACGCTGATGGGCGGGATGTAAATTGCCAACAGCCACTCAGGAGAAGTGTACGGTGTGTCCTGAAACATCTAAAAAACACAGCTTGGAGAGCATAGGGCACTTCCACTCATGGGCGTATAAATTGGGAAAACTAAAAATCAGCAAGACACAGGCACCCCAAAGTTTAGGGCTGCTCTGTTGACAAGAACCCCCACTTCATTACACCTTAAATATCCTAGGAAAGAGAAAAATGGGTAAAGAAGTTGTGGTCCTCATGTACAATGGAATATCACTCAGCCATGAAATCAACGTCATAAGGCTAGTAGCAGCACGATGAGTGGATTTAGGTACGACGATTCTAAGTGAAATAAGTCACACAGAAAAAGACACTTATCCTAAGATATCACTTAGAGAGGGAATGTAAAAACCGCTACACTTGAACTGAATTACAAAACAGAACAGAGTCACACGTTTAGAAAACACACTATGGCTGCTGAACGGGAAAGGTGAGGTGGGGTGATGCATAAAACAAGGGTTTCAAATTAGCTCCGATACCGTTCCATAAACCCAATATGTAAGAGACAAGACCTATTCCTTTTTCAGTGAACTGGACTCAACACCCCCTATTCACCGCACAAGAATATATCTGACTAGTAAGAATCTTCCAACCTATGTATGGATATCTCTCTGTAAGTGAGTCAAGGGGGTGTAAAGCGGCATAAACACAGCCGTGAAAAGCAGCTAAACCCCATTATAAAAATAAATTACTTTTCAAAACCCGTGAAACAAAGACAGTGAAAGAGAGAGAAATTCTTGAAAAATTCGTTCAGGGGCTGTGATGCAAGCTGGATTGACCATATCTAGACCCACAGCTGATTGAGACATAAGGGTGGACACTCTTGGGGCTGAGAGGTTCGGTGAGGTTGGGTGAGCCAACGCAGACCCTTTCAAGTAATACTGCATGGTACCCATCCCATGGGTCCCAAATCTCCAGGTTCAAGGGCATCTTCCTACATCGAAAACAGGCATGAGAAACCCAGAAGATGGTACACCGTGTGATCGAGAAAGGTTTCTAAAACGCAACTCATTTCTCATCTCCTTTGCTCGGGTTCGCCATTCCAGCCGATTTACTAGCCATCTCCCTCCTTGGAGAATCAGCACCTTTAACCTCCTGTTCTGTACAGGTTGCAATTTGTCCTGAGGATGAACGGGAAGAGGGGTAACCAATGAGAGACTAGCTCTAGGTGTTGGGACAGGCACAGGTCACTCTATTTTCCCATCAGGAAGAAGAATTAAGCACAAGCTCAGCCTGCCCCCCAGAACCAGAAGAGGGCCTGAAGCAATCCTGCGCTTTTGCGGCCAGCTCCCAAAAAAGCGAGTTGAAAAATGGAGCTCAGGGGCACTGCAATTCACAAACCTGCAGAGTTTTCAATGATACCTCTCGTCCACAAATATATTAAGGGAAGGCAACGAAGAGGCTTTGAAAGCAAGGCAGAATTGCAGGAAACAGATTTCAGGAGGTAGATTCGAATCGCCTTGAAAGCACATGAAAAGCGGCAAAACGTAGACAATGATGCCCTTGGCCAAAAAGGGCGTATGCGTTTTTTCCTGAATATATTCAGGAAAAAACGCATACGCCCTTTTTGGCCAACCAAGCAACCTGGAAAGGCAAATCAGCGCTCCAAAGAAGTCTGGCTTCCCAGTGGGAAAAAGGGCCGTGCGGAAAAAAGTGTCCAAAGCAGAAATGCAGGACCGGCCATGGAGAAATGGGAGCCTTGCTACGCTGATGGGCGGGATGTAAATTGCCAACAGCCACTCTGGAGAAGTGTACGGTGTGTCCTGAAACATCTAAAAAACACAGCTTGGAGAGCATAGGGCACTTCCACTCATGGGCGTATAAATTGGGAAAACTAAAAATCAGCAAGACACAGGCACCCCAAAGTTTAGGGCTGCTCTGTTGACAAGAACCCCCACTTCATTACACCTTAAATATCCTAGGAAAGAGAAAAATGGATAAAGAAGTTGTGGTCCTCATGTACAATGGAATATCACTCAGCCATGAAATCAACGTCATAAGGCTAGTAGCAGCACGATGAGTGGATTTAGGTACGACGATTCTAAGTGAAATAAGTCACACAGAAAAAGACACTTATCCTAAGATATCACTTAGAGAGGGAATGTAAAAACCGCTACACTTGAACTGAATTACAAAACAGAACAGAGTCACATGTTTAGGAAACACACTATGGCTGCTGAACGGGAAAGGTGAGGTGGGGTGATGCATAAAACAAGGGTTTCAAATTCGCTCCGATACCGTTCCATAAACCCAATATGTAAGAGACAAGACCTATTCCTTTTTCAGTGACCTGGACTCAACACCCCCTATTCACCGCACAAGAATATATCTGACTAGTAAGAATCTTCAAACCTATGTATTGATATCTCTCTGTAAGTGAGTCAAGGGGGTGTAAAGCGGCATAAACACAGCCGTGAAAAGCAGCTAAACCCCATTATAAAAATAAATGACTTTTCAAAACCCGTGAAACAAAGACAGTGAAAGAGAGAGAAATTCTTCCAAAATTCGTTCAGGGGCTGTGATGCAACCTGGATTGACCATATCTAGACCCACTGCTGATTGAGACATAAGGGTGGACACTCTTGGGGCTGAGAGGTTCGGTGAGGTTGGGTGAGCCAACACAGACCCTTTCAAGTAATACTGCATGGTACCCATCCCATGGGTCCCAAATCTCCAGGTTCAAGGGCATCTTCCTACATCGAAAACAGGCATGAGAAACCCAGAAGATGGTACACCGTGTGATCGGGAAAGGTTTCTAAAACGCACCTCATTTCTCATCTCCTTTGCTCGGGTTCGCCCTTCCAGCCGATTTACTAGCCATCTCCCTCCTTGGAGAATCAGCACCTTTAACCTCCTGTTCCGTACAGGTTGCAATTTGTCCTGAGGATGAACGGGAAGAGGGGGAACCAATGAGAGACTAGCTCCAGGTGTTGGGACAGGCACAGGTCACTCTATTTTCCCATCAGGAAGAAGAATTAAGCACAAGCTCAGCCTGCCCCCCAGAACCAGAAGAGGGCCTGAAGCAATCCTGCGCTTTTGTGGCCAGCTCCCAAAAAAGCGAGTTGAAAAATGGAGCTCAGGGGCACTGCAATTCACAAACCTGCAGAATTTTAAATGATACCTCTCGTCCACAAATATATTAAGGGAAGGCAACGAAGAGGCTTTGAAAGCAAGGCAGAATTGCAGGAAACAGATTTCAGGAGGTAGATTCGAATCGCCTTGAAAGCACATGAAAAGCGGCAAAACCTGGACAATGATGCCCTTGGCCAAAAAGGGCGTATGCGTTTTTTCCTGAATATATTCAGGAAAAAACGCATACGCCCTTTTTGGCCAACCAAGCAACCTGGAAAGGCAAATCAGCGCTCCAAAGAAGTCTCGCTTCCCAGCGGGCAAAAGGGCCATGCGGAAAAAAGTGTCCAAAGCAGAAATGCAGGACTGGCCATGGAGAATTGGGAGCCTTGCTACGCTGATGGGGGGGATGTAAATTGCCAACAGCCACTCAGGAGAAGTGTACGGTGTGTCCTGAAACATCTAAAAAACACAGCTTGGAGAGCATAGGGCACTTCCACTCATGGGCGTATAAATTGGGAAAACTAAAAATCAGCAAGACACAGGCACCCCAAAGTTTAGGGCTGCTCTGTTGACAAGAACCCCCACTTCATTACACCTTAAATATCCTAGGAAAGAGAAAAATGGATAAAGAAGTTGTGGTCCTCATGTACAATGGAATATCACTCAGCCATGAAATCAACGTCATAAGGGTAGTAGCAGCACGATGAGTGGATTTAGGTACGACGATTCTAAGTGAAATAAGTCACACAGAAAAAGACACTTATCCTAAGATATCACTTAGAGAGGGAATGTAAAAACCGCTACACTTGAACTGAATTACAAAACAGAACAGAGTCACACGTTTAGAAAACACACTATGGCTGCTGAACGGGAAAGGTGAGGTGGGGTGATGCATAAAACAAGGGTTTCAAATTAGCTCCGATACCGTTCCATAAACCCAATATGTAAGAGACAAGACCTATTCCTTTTTCAGTGAACTGGACTCAACACCCCCTATTCACCGCACAAGAATATATCTGACTAGTAAGAATCCTCAAACCTATGTATTGATATCTCTCTGTAAGTGAGTCAAGGGGGTTTAAAGCGGCATAAACACACCCGTGAAAAGCAGCTAAACCCCATTATAAAAATAAATTACTTTTCAAAATCCGTGAAACAAACACAGTGAAAGAGAGAGAAATTTTTCCAAAATTCATTCAGGGGCTGTAATGCAACCTGGATTGACCATATCTAGACCCACAGCTGATTGAGACATAAGGGCGGACACTCTTGGGGCTGAGAGGTTCGGTGAGGTTGGGTTAGCCAACGCAGACCCTTTCAAGTAATACTGCATGGTACCCATCCCATGGGTCCCAAATCTCCAGGTTCAAGGGCATCTTCCTACATCGAAAACAGGCATGAGAAACCCAGAAGATGGTACACCGTGTGATCGGGAAAGGTTTCTAAAACGCACCTCATTTCTCATCTCCTTTGCTCGGGTTCGCCATTCCAGCCGATTTACTAGCCATCTCCCTCCTTGGAGAATCCGCACCTTTAACCTCCTGTTCCGTACAGGTTGCAATTTGTCCTGAGGATGAACGGGAAGAGGGGGAACCAATGAGAGACTAGCTCTAGGTGTTGGGACAGGCACAGGTCACTCTATTTTCCCATCAGGAAGAAGAATTAAGCACAAGCTCAGCCTGCCCCCCAGAACCAGAAGAGGGCCTGAAGCAATCCTGCGCTTTTGCGGCCAGCTCCCAAAAAAGCGAGTTGAAAAATGGAGCTCAGGGGCACTGCAATTCACAAACCTGCAGAGTTTTAAATGATACCTCTCTTCCACAAATATATTAAGGGAAGGCTACCAAGAGGCTTTGAAAGCAAGGCAGAATTGCAGGAAACAGATTTCAGGAGGTAGATTCGAATCGCCTTGAAAGCACATGAAAAGCGGCAAAACGTGGACAATGATGCCCTTGGCCAAAAAGGGCGTATGCGTTTTTTCCTGAATATATTCAGGAAAAAACGCATACGCCCTTTTTGGCCAACCAAGCAACCTGGAAAGGCAAATCAGCGCTCCAAAGAAGTCTCGCTTCCCAGCGGGCAAAAGGGCCATGCGGAAAAAAGTGTCCAAACCAGAACTGCACGACCGGCCATGGAGAAATGGGAGCCTTGCTTCGCTGATGGGCGGTATGTAAATTGCCAACAGCCACTCTGGAGAAGTGTACGGTGTGTCCTGAAACATCTAAAAAACACAGCTTGGAGAGCATAGGGCACTTCCACTCATGGGCGTATAAATTGGGAAAACTAAAAATCAGCAAGACACAGGCACCCCAAAGTTTAGGGCTGCTCTGTTGACAAGAACCCCCACTTCATTACACCTTAAATATCCTAGGAAAGAGAAAAATGGATAAAGAAGTTGTGGTCCTCATGTACAATGGAATATCACTCAGCCATGAAATCAACGTCATAAGGCTAGTAGCAGCACGATGAGTGGATTTAGGTACGACGATTCTAAGTGAAATAAGTCACACAGAAAAAGACACTTATCCTAAGATATCACTTCGAGAGGGAATGTAAAAACCGCTACACTTGAACTGAATTACAAAACAGAACAGAGTCACACGTTTAGGAAACACACTATGGCTGCTGAACGGGAAAGGGGAGGTGGGGTGATGCATAAAACAAGGGTTTCAAATTACCTCCGATACCGTTCCATAAACCCAATATGTAAGAGACAAGACCTATTCCTTTTTCAGTGAACTGGACTCAACACCCCCTATTCACCGCACAAGAATATATCTGACTACTAAGAATCTTCAAACCTATGTACTGATATCTCTCTGTAAGTGAGTCAAGGGGGTGTAAAGCGGCATAAACACAGCCGTGAAAAGCAGCTAAACCCCATTATAAAAATAAATGACTTTTCAAAACCCGTGAAACAAAGACAGTGAAAGAGAGAGAAATTCTTCCAAAATTCGTTCAGGGGCTGTAATGCAACCTGGATTGACCATATCTAGACCCACTGCTGATTGAGACATAAGGGTGGACACTCTTGGGGCTGAGAGGTTCGGTGAGGTTGGGTGAGCCAACGCAGACCCTTTCAAGTAATACTGCATGGTACCCATCCCATGGGTCCCAAATCTCCAGGTTCAAGGGCATCTTCCTACATCGAAAACAGGCATGAGAAACCCAGAAGATGGTACACCGTGTGATCGGGAAAGGTTTCTAAAACGCACCTCATTTCTCATCTCCTTTGCTCGGGTTCGCCATTCCAGCCGATTTACTAGCCATCTCCCTCCTTGGAGAATCAGCACCTTTAACCTCCTGTTCCGTACAGGTTGCAATTTGTCCTGAGGATGAACGGGAAGAGGGGGAACCAATGAGAGACTAGCTCTAGGTGTTGGGACAGGCACAGGTCACTCTATTTTCCCATCAGGAAGAAGAATTAAGCACAAGCTCAGCCTCCCCCAGAACCAGAAGAGGGCCTGAAGCAATCCTGCGCTTTTGTGGCCAGCTCCCAAAAAAGCGAGTTGAAAAATGGAGCTCAGGGGCACTGCAATTCACAAACCTGCAGAGTTTTAAATGATACCTCTCGTCCACAAATATATTAAGGGAAGGCAACGAAGAGGCTTTGAAAGCAAGGCAGAATTGCAGGAAACAGATTTCAGGAGGTAGATTCGAATCGCCTTGAAAGCACATGAAAAGCGGCAAAACGTGGACAATGATGCCCTTGGCCAAAAAGGGCGTATGCGTTTTTTCCTGAATATATTCAGGAAAAAACGCATACGCCCTTTTTGGCCAACCAAGCAACCTGGAAAGGCAAATCAGCGCTCCAAAGAAGTCTCGCTTCCCAGCGGGCAAAAGGGCCATGCGGAAAAAAGTGTCCAAAGCAGAAATGCAGGACCGGCCATGGAGAATTGGGAGCCTTGCTACGCTGATGGGCGGGATGTAAATTGCCAACAGCCACTCAGGAGAAGTGTACGGTGTGTCCTGAAACATCTAAAAAACACAGCTTGGAGAGCATAGGGCACTTCCACTCATGGGCGTATAAATTGGGAAAACTAAAAATCAGCAAGACACAGGCACTCCAAAGTTTAGGGCTGCTCTGTTGACAAGAACCCCCACTTCATTACACCTTAAATATCCTAGGAAAGAGAAAAATGGATAAAGAAGTTGTGGTCCTCATGTACAATGGAATATCACTCAGCCATGAAATCAACGTCATAAGGCTAGTAGCAGCACGATGAGTGGATTTAGGTACGACGATTCTAAGTGAAATAAGTCACACAGAAAAAGACACTTATCCTAAGATATCACTTAGAGTGGGAATGTAAAAACCGCTACACTTGAACTGAATTACAAAACAGAACAGAGTCACACGTTTAGAAAACACACTATGGCTGCTGAACGGGAAAGGTGAGGTGGGGTGATGCATAAAACAAGGGTTTCAAATTAGCTCCGATACCGTTCCATAAACCCAATATGTAAGAGACAAGACCTATTCCTTTTTCAGTGAACTGGACTCAACACCCCCTATTCACCGCACAAGAATATATCTGACTAGTAAGAATCCTCAAACCTATGTATTGATATCTCTCTGTAAGTGAGTCAAGGGTGTTTAAAGCGGCATAAACACACCCGTGAAAAGCAGCTAAACCCCATTATAAAAATAAATTACTTTTCAAAATCCGTGAAACAAAGACAGTGAAAGAGAGAGAAATTCTTCCAAAATTCATTCAGGGGCTGTAATGCAACCTGGATTGACCATATCTAGACCCACAGCTGATTGAGACATAAGGGTGGACACTCTTGGGGCTGAGAGGTTCGGTGAGGTTGGGTTAGCCAACGCAGACCCTTTCAAGTAATACTGCATGGTACCCATCCCATGCGTCCCAAATCTCCAGGTTCAAGGGCATCTTCCTACATCGAAAACAGGCATGAGAAACCCAGAAGATGGTACACCGTGTGATCGGGAAAGGTTTCTAAAACGCACCTCATTTCTCATCTCCTTTGCTCGGGTTCGCCATTCCAGCCGATTTACTAGCCATCTCCCTCCTTGGAGAATCCGCACCTTTAACCTCCTGTTCCGTACAGGTTGCAATTTGTCCTGAGGATGAACGGGAAGAGGGGGAACCAATGAGAGACTAGCTCTAGGTGTTGGGACAGGCACAGGTCACTCTATTTTCCCATCAGGAAGAAGAATTAAGCACAAGCTCAGCCTGCCCCCCAGAACCAGAAGAGGGCCTGAAGCAATCCTGCGCTTTTGCGGCCAGCTCCCAAAAAAGCGAGTTGAAAAATGGAGCTCAGGGGCACTGCAATTCACAAACCTGCAGAGTTTTAAATGATACCTCTCGTCCACAAATATATTAAGGGAAGGCAACGAAGAGGCTTTGAAAGCAAGGCAGAATTGCAGGAAACAGATTTCAGGAGGTAGATTCGAATCGCCTTGAAAGCACATGAAAAGCGGCAAAACGTGGACAATGATGCCCTTGGCCAAAAAGGGCGTATGCGTTTTTTCCTGAATATATTCAGGAAAAAACGCATACGCCCTTTTTGGCCAACCAAGCAACCTGGAAAGGCAAATCAGCGCTCCAAAGAAGTCTCGCTTCCCAGCGGGCAAAAGGGCCATGCGGAAAAAAGTGTCCAAAGCAGAAATGCAGGACCGGCCATGGAGAATTGGGAGCCTTGCTACGCTGATGGGCGGGATGTAAATTGCCAACAGCCACTCAGGAGAAGTGTACGGTGTGTCCTGAAACATCTAAAAAACACAGCTTGGAGAGCATAGGGCACTTCCACTCATGGGCGTATAAATTGGGAAAACTAAAAATCAGCAAGACACAGGCACCCCAAAGTTTAGGGCTGCTCTGTTGACAAGAACCCCCACTTCATTACACCTTAAATATCCTAGGAAAGAGAAAAATGGATAAAGAAGTTGTGGTCCTCATGTACAATGGAATATCACTCAGCCATGAAATCAACGTCATAAGGCTAGTAGCAGGACGATGAGTGGATTTAGGTACGACGATTCTAAGTGAAATAAGTCACACAGAAAAAGACACTTATCCTAAGATATCACTTAGAGAGGGAATGTAAAAACCGCTACACTTGAACTGAATTACAAAACAGAACAGAGTCACATGTTTAGGAAACACACTATGGCTGCTGAACGGGAAAGGTGAGGTGGGGTGATGCATAAAACAAGGGTTTCAAATTCGCTCCGATACCGTTCCATAAACCCAATATGTAAGAGACAAGACCTATTCCTTTTTCAGTGACCTGGACTCAACACCCCCTATTCACCGCACAAGAATATATCTGACTAGTAAGAATCTTCAAACCTATGTATTGATATCTCTCTGTAAGTGAGTCAAGGGGGTGTAAAGCGGCATAAACACAGCCGTGAAAAGCAGCTAAACCCCATTATAAAAATAAATGACTTTTCAAAACCCTTGAAACAAAGACAGTGAAAGAGAGAGAAATTCTTCCAAAATTCGTTCAGGGGCTGTGATGCAACCTGGATTTACCATATCTAGACCCACTGCTGATTGAGACATAAGGGTGGACACTCTTGGGGCTGAGAGGTTCGGTGAGGTTGGGTGAGCCAACGCAGACCCTTTCAAGTAATACTGCATGGTACCCATCCCATGGGTCCCAAATCTCCAGGTTCAAGGGCATCTTCCTACATCGAAAACAGGCATGAGAAACCCAGAAGATGGTACACCGTGTGATCGGGAAAGGTTTCTAAAACGCACCTCATTTCTCATCTCCTTTGCTCGGGTTCGCCCTTCCAGCCGATTTACTAGCCATCTCCCTCCTTGGAGAATCAGCACCTTTAACCTCCTGTTCCGTACAGGTTGCAATTTGTCCTGAGGATGAACGGGAAGAGGGGGAACCAATGAGAGACTAGCTCTAGGTGTTGGGACAGGCACAGGTCACTCTATTTTCCCATCAGGAAGAAGAATTAAGCACAAGCTCAGCCTGCCCCCCAGAACCAGAAGAGGGCCTGAAGCAATCCTGCGCTTTTGCGGCCAGCTCCCAAAAAAGCGAGTTGAAAAATGGAGCTCAGGGGCACTGCAATTCACAAACCTGCAGAGTTTTAAATGATACCTCTCGTCCACAAATATATTAAGGGAAGGCAACGAAGAGGCTTTGAAAGCAAGGCAGAATTGCAGGAAACAGATTTCAGGAGGTAGATTCGAATCGCCTTGAAAGCACATGAAAAGCGGCAAAACGTGGACAATGATGCCCTTGGCCAAAAAGGGCGTATGCGTTTTTTCCTGAATATATTCAGGAAAAAACGCATACGCCCTTTTTGGCCAACCAAGCAACCTGGAAAGGCAAATCAGCGCTCCAAAGAAGTCTCGCTTCCCAGCGGGCAAAAGGGCAATGCGGAAAAAAGTGTCCAAAGCAGAAATGCAGGACCGGCCATGGAGAATTGGGAGCCTTGCTACGCTGATGGGCGGGATGTAAATTGCCAACAGCCACTCAGGAGAAGTGTACGGTGTGTCCTGAAACATCTAAAAAACACAGCTTGGAGAGCATAGGGCACTTCCACTCATGGGCGTATAAATTGGGAAAACTAAAAATCAGCAAGACACAGGCACCCCAAAGTTTAGGGCTGCTCTGTTGACAAGAACCCCCACTTCATTACACCTTAAATATCCTAGGAAAGAGAAAAATGGATAAAGAAGTTGTGGTCCTCATGTACAATGGAATATCACTCAGCCATGAAATCAACGTCATAAGGCTAGTAGCAGCACGATGAGTGGATTTAGGTACGACGATTCTAAGTGAAATAAGTCACACAGAAAAAGACACTTATCCTAAGATATCACTTAGAGAGGGAATGTAAAAACCGCTACACTTGAACTGAATTACAAAACAGAACAGAGTCACACGTTTAGAAAACACACTATGGCTGCTGAACGGGAAAGGTGAGGTGGGGTGATGCATAAAACAAGGGTTTCAAATTAGCTCCGATACCGTTCCATAAACCCAATATGTAAGAGACAAGACCTATTCCTTTTTCAGTGAACTGGACTCAACACCCCCTATTCACCGCACAAGAATATATCTGACTAGTAAGAATCCTCAAACCTATGTATTGATATCTCTCTGTAAGTGAGTCAAGGGGGTTTAAAGCGGCATAAACACACCCGTGAAAAGCAGCTAAACCCCATTATAAAAATAAATTACTTTTCAAAATCCGTGAAACAAAGACAGTGAAAGAGAGAGAAATTCTTCCAAAATTCATTCAGGGGCTGTAATGCAACCTGGATTGACCATATCTAGACCCACAGCTGATTGAGACATAAGGGTGGACACTCTTGGGGCTGAGAGGTTCGGTGAGGTTGGGTTAGCCAACGCAGACCCTTTCAAGTAATACTGCATGGTACCCATCCCATGGGTCCCAAATCTCCAGGTTCAAGGGCATCTTCCTACATCGAAAACAGGCATGAGAAACCCAGAAGATGGTACACCGTGTGATCGGGAAAGGTTTCTAAAACGCACCTCATTTCTCATCTCCTTTGCTCGGGTTCGCCATTCCAGCCGATTTACTAGCCATCTCCCTCCTTGGAGAATCCGCACCTTTAACCTCCTGTTCCGTACAGGTTGCAATTTGTCCTGAGGATGAACGGGAAGAGGGGGAACCAATGAGAGACTAGCTCTAGGTGTTGGGACAGGCACAGGTCACTCTATTTTCCCATCAGGAAGAAGAATTAAGCACAAGCTCAGCCTGCCCCCCAGAACCAGAAGAGGGCCTGAAGCAATCCTGCGCTTTTGCGGCCAGCTCCCAAAAAAGCGAGTTGAAAAATGGAGCTCAGGGGCACTGCAATTCACAAACCTGCAGAGTTTTAAATGATACCTCTCTTCCACAAATATATTAAGGGAAGGCTACGAAGAGGCTTTGAAAGCAAGGCAGAATTGCAGGAAACAGATTTCAGGAGGTAGATTCGAATCGCCTTGAAAGCACATGAAAAGCGGCAAAACGTGGACAATGATGCCCTTGGCCAAAAAGGGCGTATGCGTTTTTTCCTGAATATATTCAGGAAAAAACGCATACGCCCTTTTTGGCCAACCAAGCAACCTGGAAAGGCAAATCAGCGCTCCAAAGAAGTCTCGCTTCCCAGCGGGCAAAAGGGCCATGCGGAAAAAAGTGTCCAAACCAGAACTGCACGACCGGCCATGGAGAAATGGGAGCCTTGCTTCGCCGATGGGCGGGATGTAAATTGCCAACAGCCACTCGGGAGAAGTGTACGGTGTGTCCTGAAACATCTAAAAAACACAGCTTGGAGAGCATAGGGCACTTCCACTCATGGGCGTATAAATTGGGAAAACTAAAAATCAGCAAGACACAGGCACCCAAAAGTTTAGGGCTGCTCTGTTGACAAGAACCCCCACTTCATTACACCTTAAATATCCTAGGAAAGAGAAAAATGGATAAAGAAGTTGTGGTCCTCATGTACAATGGAATATCACTCAGCCATGAAATCAACGTCATAAGGCTAGTAGCAGCACGATGAGTGGATTTAGGTACGACGATTCTAAGTGAAATAAGTCACACAGAAAAAGACACTTATCCTAAGATATCACTTCGAGAGGGAATGTAAAAACCGCTACACTTGAACTGAATTACAAAACAGAACAGAGTCACACGTTTAGGAAACACACTATGGCTGCTGAACGGGAAAGGGGAGGTGGGGTGATGCATAAAACAAGGGTTTCAAATTAGCTCCGATACCGTTCCATAAACCCAATATGTAAGAGACAAGACCTATTCCTTTTTCAGTGAACTGGACTCAACACCCCCTATTCACCGCACAAGAATATATCTGACTAGTAAGAATCTTCAAACCTATGTACTGATATCTCTCTGTAAGTGAGTCAAGAGGGTGTAAAGCGGCGTAAACACAGCCGTGAAAAGCAGCTAAACCCCATTATAAAAATAAATTACTTTTCAAAACCCGTGAAACAAAGACAGTGAAAGAGAGAGAAATTCTTCCAAAATTCGTTCAGGGGCTGTGATGCAACCTGGATTGACCATATCTAGACCCACAGCTGATTGAGACATAAGGGTGGACACTCTTGGGGCTGAGAGGTTCGGTGAGGTTGGGTGAGCCAACGCAGACCCTTTCAAGTAATACTGCATGGTACCCATCCCATGGGTCCCAAATCTCCAGGTTCAAGGGCATCTTCCTACATCGAAAACAGGCATGAGAAACCCAGAAGATGGTACACCGTGTGATCGGGAAAGGTTTCTAAAACGCACCTCATTTCTCATCTCCTTTGCTCGGGTTCGCCATTCCAGCCGATTTACTAGCCATCTCCCTCCTTGGAGAATCAGCACCTTTAACCTCCTGTTCCGTACAGGTTGCAATTTGTCCTGAGGATGAACGGGAAGAGGGGGAACCAATGAGAGACTAGCTCTAGGTGTTGGGACAGGCACAGGTCACTCTATTTTCCCATCAGGAAGAAGAATTAAGCACAAGCTCAGCCTGCCCCCCAGAACCAGAAGAGGGCCTGAAGCAATCCTGCGCTTTTGCGGCCAGCTCCCAAAAAAGCGAGTTGAAAAATGGAGCTCAGGGGCACTGCAATTCACAAACCTGCAGAGTTTTAAATGATACCTCTCGTCCACAAATATATTAAGGGAAGGCAACGAAGAGGCTTTGAAAGCAAGGCAGAATTGCAGGAAACAGATTTCAGGAGGTAGATTCGAATCGCCTTGAAAGCACATGAAAAGCGGCAAAACGTGGACAATGATGCCCTTGGCCAAAAAGGGCGTATGCGTTTTTTCCTGAATATATTCAGGAAAAAACGCATACGCCCTTTTTGGCCAACCAAGCAACCTGGAAAGGTAAATCAGCGCTCCAAAGAAGTCTGGCTTCCCAGCGGGAAAAAGGGCCATGTGGAAAAAAGTGTCCAAAGCAGAAATGCAGGACCGGCCATGGAGAAATGGGAGCCTTGCTACGCTGACGGGCGGGATGTAAATTGCCAACAGCCACTCTGGAGAAGTGTACGGTGTGTCCTGAAACATCTAAAAAACACAGCTTGGAGAGCATAGGGCACTTCCACTCATGGGCGTATAAATTGGGAAAACTAAAAATCAGCAAGACACAGGCACCCAAAAGTTTAGGGCTGCTCTGTTGACAAGAACCCCCACTTCATTACACCTTAAATATCCTAGGAAAGAGAAAAATGGATAAAGAAGTTGTGGTCCTCATGTACAATGGAATATCACTCAGCCATGAAATCAACGTCATAAGGCTAGTAGCAGCACGATGAGTGGATTTAGGTACGACGATTCTAAGTGAAATAAGTCACACAGAAAAAGACACTTATCCTAAGATATCACTTAGAGAGGGAATGTAAAAACCGCTACACTTGAACTGAATTACAAAACAGAACAGAGTCACACGTTTAGGAAACACACTATGGCTGCTGAACGGGAAAGGTGAGGTGGGGTGATGCATAAAACAAGGGTTTCAAATTAGCTCCGATACCGTTCCATAAACCCAATATGTAAGAGACAAGACCTATTCCTTTTTCAGTGACCTGGACTCAACACCCCCTATTCACCGCACAAGAATATATCTGACTAGTAAGAATCTTCAAACCTATGTATTGATATCTCTCTGTAAGTGAGTCAAGGGGGTGTAAAGCGGCATAAACACAGCCGTGAAAAGCAGCTAAACCCCATTATAAAAATAAATGACTTTTCAAAACCCGTGAAACAAAGACAGTGAAAGAGAGAGAAATTCTTCCAAAATTCGTTCAGGGGCTGTGATGCAACCTGGATTGACCATATCTAGACCCACAGCTGATTGAGACATAAGGGTGGACACTCTTGGGGCTGAGAGGTTCGGTGAGGTTGGGTGAGCCAACGCAGACCCTTTCAAGTAATACTGCATGGTACCCATCCCATGGGTCCCAAATCTCCAGGTTCAAGGGCATCTTCCTACATCGAAAACAGGCATGAGAAACCCAGAAGATGGTACACCGTGTGATCGGGAAAGGTTTCTAAAACGCACCTCATTTCTCATCTCCTTTGCTCGGGTTCGCCATTCCAGCCGATTTACTAGCCATCTACCTCCTTGGAGAATCAGCACCTTTAACCTCCTGTTCCGTACAGGTTGCAATTTGTCCTGAGGTTGAACGGGAAGAGGGGGAACCAATGAGAGACTAGCTCTAGGTGTTGGGACAGGCACAGGTCACTCTATTTTCCCATCAGGAAGAAGAATTAAGCACAAGCTCAGCCTCCCCCCAGAACCAGAAGAGGGCCTGAAGCAATCCTGCGCTTTTGCGGCCAGCTCCCAAAAAAGCGAGTTGAAAAATGGAGCTCAGGGGCACTGCAATTCACAAACCTGCAGAGTTTTTAATGATACCTCTCGTCCACAAATATATTAAGGGAAGGCAAAGAAGAGGCTTTGAAAGCAAGGCAGAATTGCAGGAAACAGATTTCAGGAGGTAGATTCGAATCGCCTTGAAAGCACATGAAAAGCGGCAAAACGTGGACAATGATGCCCTTGGCCAAAAAGGGCGTATGCGTTTTTTCCTGAATATATTCAGGAAAAAACGCATACGCTCTTTTTGGCCAACCAAGCAACCTGGAAAGGCAAATCAGCGCTCCAAAGAAGTCTCGCTTCCCAGCGGGCAAAAGGGCCATGCGGAAAAAAGTGTCCGAAGCAGAAATGCAGGACCGGCCATGGAGAAATGGGAGCCTTGCTACGCTGATGGGCGGGATGTAAATTTCCAACAGCCACTCGGGAGAAGTGTACGGTGTGTCCTGAAACATCTAAAAAACACAGCTTGGAGAGCATAGGGCACTTCCACTCATGGGCGTATAAATTGGGAAAACTAAAAATCAGCAAGACACAGGCACCCAAAAGTTTAGGGCTGCTCTGTTGACAAGAACCCCCACTTCATTACACCTTAAATATCCTAGGAAAGAGAAAAATGGATAAAGAAGTTGTGGTCCTCATGTACAATGGAATATCACTCAGCCATGAAATCAACGTCATAAGGCTAGTAGCAGCACGATGAGTGGATTTAGGTACGACGATTCTAAGTGAAATAAGTCACACAGAAAAAGACACTTATCCTAAGATATCACTTAGAGAGTGAATGTAAAAACCGCTACACTTGAACTGAATTACAAAACAGAACAGAGTCACACGTTTAGGAAACACACTATGGCTGCTGAACGGGAAAGGTGAGGTGGGGTGATGCATAAAACAAGGGTTTCAAATTCGCTCCGATACCGTTCCATAAACCCAATATGTAAGAGACAAGACCTATTCCTTTTTCAGTGACCTGGACTCAACACCCCCTATTCACCGCACAAGAATATATCTGACTAGTAAGAATCTTCAAACCTATGTATTGATATCTCTCTGTAAGTGAGTCAAGGGGGTGTAAAGCGGCATAAACACAGCCGTGAAAAGCAGCTAAACCCCATTATAAAAATAAATGACTTTTCAAAACCCGTGAAACAAAGACAGTGAAAGAGAGAGAAATTCTTCCAAAATTCGTTCAGGGGCTGTGATGCAACCTGGATTGACCATATCTAGACCCACAGCTGATTGAGACATAAGGGTGGACACTCTTGGGGCTGAGAGGTTCGGTGAGGTTGGGTGAGCCAACGCAGACCCTTTCAAGTAATACTGCATGGTACCCATCCCATGGGTCCCAAATCTCCAGGTTCAAGGGCATCTTCCTACATCGAAAACAGGCATGAGAAACCCAGAAGATGGTACACCGTGTGATCGGGAAAGGTTTCTAAAACGCACCTCATTTCTCATCTCCTTTGCTCGGGTTCGCCATTCCAGCCGATTTACTAGCCATCTACCTCCTTGGAGAATCAGCACCTTTAACCTCCTGTTCCGTACAGGTTGCAATTTGTCCTGAGGTTGAACAGGAAGAGGGGGAACCAATGAGAGACTAGCTCTAGGTGTTGGGACAGGCACAGGTCACTCTATTTTCCCATCAGGAAGAAGAATTAAGCACAAGCTCAGCCTCCCCCCAGAACCAGAAGAGGGCCTGAAGCAATCCTGCGCTTTTGCGGCCAGCTCCCAAAAAAGCGAGTTGAAAAATGGAGCTCAGGGGCACTGCAATTCACAAACCTGCAGAGTTTTAAATGATACCTCTCGTCCACAAATATATTAAGGGAAGGCAACGAAGAGGCTTTGAAAGCAAGGCAGAATGGCAGGAAACAGATTTCAGGAGGTAGATTCGAATCGCCTTGAAAGCACATGAAAAGCGGCAAAACGTGGACAATGATGCCCTTGGCCAAAAAGGGCGTATGCGTTTTTCCCTGAATATATTCAGGAAAAAACGCATACGCACTTTTTGGCCAAACAAGCAACCTGGAAAGGCAAATCAGCGCTCCAAAGAAGTCTCGCTTCCCAGCGGGCAAAAGGGCCATGCGGAAAAAAGTGTCCAAACCAGAACTGCACGACCGGCCATGGAGAAATGGGAGCCTTGCTTCGCCGATGGGCGGGATGTAAATTGCCAACAGCCACTCGGGAGAAGTGTACGGTGTGTCCTGAAACATCTAAAAAACACAGCTTGGAGAGCATAGGGCACTTCCACTCATGGGCGTATAAATTGGGAAAACTAAAAATCAGCAAGACACAGGCACCCAAAAGTTTAGGGCTGCTCTGTTGACAAGAACCCCCACTTCATTACACCTTAAATATCCTAGGAAAGAGAAAAATGGATAAAGAAGTTGTGGTCCTCATGTACAATGGAATATCACTCAGCCATGAAATCAACGTCATAAGGCTAGTAGCAGCACGATGAGTGGATTTAGGTACGACGATTCTACGTGAAATAAGTCACACAGAAAAAGACACATATCCTAAGATATCACTTCGAGAGGGAATGTAAAAACCGCTACACTTGAACTGAATTACAAAACAGAACAGAGTCACACGTTTAGGAAACACACTATGGCTGCTGAACGGGAAAGGTGAGGTGGGGTGATGCATAAAACAAGGGTTTCAAATTAGCTCCGATACCGTTCCATAAACCCAATATGTAAGAGACAAGACCTATTCCTTTTTCAGTGAACTGGACTCAACACCCCCTATTCACCGCACAAGAATATATCTGACTAGTAAGAATCTTCAAACCTATGTACTGATATCTCTCTGTAAGTGAGTCAAGGGGGTGTAAAGCGGCATAAACACAGCCGTGAAAAGCAGCTAAACCCCATTATAAAAATAAATTACTTTTCAAAACCCGTGAAACAAAGACAGTGAAAGAGAGAGAAATTCTTCCAAAATTCGTTCAGGGGCTGTGATGCAACCTGGATTGACCATATCTAGACCCACAGCTGATTGAGACATAAGGGTGGACACTCTTGGGGCTGAGAGGTTCGGTGAGGTTGGGTGAGCCAACGCAGACCCTTTCAAGTAATACTGCATGGTACCCATCCCATGGGTCCCAAATCTCCAGGTTCAAGGGCATCTTCCTACATCGAAAACAGGCATGAGAAACCCAGAAGATGGTACACCGTGTGATCGGGAAAGGTTTCTAAAACGCACCTCATTTCTCATCTCCTTTGCTCGGGTTCGCCATTCCAGCCGATTTACTAGCCATCTCCCTCCTTGGAGAATCAGCACCTTTAACCTCCTGTTCCGTACAGGTTGCAATTTGTCCTGAGGATGAACGGGAAGAGGGGGAACCAATGAGAGACTAGCTCTAGGTGTTGGGACAGGCACAGGTCACTCTATTTTCCCATCAGGAAGAAGAATTAAGCACAAGCTCAGCCTGCCCCCCAGAACCAGAAGAGGGCCTGAAGCAATCCTGCGCTTTTGCGGCCAGCTCCCAAAAAAGCGAGTTGAAAAATGGAGCTCAGGGGCACTGCAATTCACAAACCTGCAGAGTTTTAAATGATACCTCTCGTCCACAAATATATTAAGGGAAGGCAACGAAGAGGCTTTGAAAGCAAGGCAGAATTGCAGGAAACAGATTTCAGGAGGTAGATTCGAATCGCCTTGAAAGCACATGAAAAGCGGCAAAACGTGGACAATGATGCCCTTGGCCAAAAAGGGCGTATGCGTTTTTTCCTGAATATATTCAGGAAAAAACGCATACGCTCTTTTTGGCCAACCAAGCAACCTGGAAAGGCAAATCAGCGCTCCAAAGAAGTCTCGCTTCCCAGCGGGCAAAAGGGCCATGCGGAAAAAAGTGTCCGAAGCAGAAATGCAGGACCGGCCATGGAGAAATGGGAGCCTTGCTACGCTGATGGGCGGGATGTAAATTTCCAACAGCCACTCGGGAGAAGTGTACGGTGTGTCCTGAAACATCTAAAAAACACAGCTTGGAGAGCATAGGGCACTTCCACTCATGGGCGTATAAATTGGGAAAACTAAAAATCAGCAAGACACAGGCACCCAAAAGTTTAGGGCTGCTCTGTTGACAAGAACCCCCACTTCATTACACCTTAAATATCCTAGGAAAGAGAAAAATGGATAAAGAAGTTGTGGTCCTCATGTACAATGGAATATCACTCAGCCATGAAATCAACGTCATAAGGCTAGTAGCAGCACGATGAGTGGATTTAGGTACGACGATTCTAAGTGAAATAAGTCACACAGAAAAAGACACTTATCCTAAGATATCACTTAGAGAGGGAATGTAAAAACCGCTACACTTGAACTGAATTACAAAACAGAACAGAGTCACACGTTTAGGAAACACACTATGGCTGCTGAACGGGAAAGGTGAGGTGGGGTGATGCATAAAACAAGGGTTTCAAATTAGCTCCGATACCGTTCCATAAACCCAATATGTAAGAGACAAGACCTATTCCTTTTTCAGTGACCTGGACTCAACACCCCCTATTCACCGCACAAGAATATATCTGACTAGTAAGAATCTTCAAACCTATGTATTGATATCTCTCTGTAAGTGAGTCAAGGGGGTGTAAAGCGGCATAAACACAGCCGTGAAAAGCAGCTAAACCCCATTATAAAAATAAATGACTTTTCAAAACCCGTGAAACAAAGACAGTGAAAGAGAGAGAAATTCTTCCAAAATTCGTTCAGGGGCTGTGATGCAACCTGGATTGACCATATCTAGACCCACAGCTGATTGAGACATAAGGGTGGACACTCTTGGGGCTGAGAGGTTCGGTGAGGTTGGGTGAGCCAACGCAGACCCTTTCAAGTAATACTGCATGGTACCCATCCCATGGGTCCCAAATCTCCAGGTTCAAGGGCATCTTCCTACATCGAAAACAGGCATGAGAAACCCAGAAGATGGTACACCGTGTGATCGGGAAAGGTTTCTAAAACGCACCTCATTTCTCATCTCCTTTGCTCGGGTTCGCCATTCCAGCCGATTTACTAGCCATCTACCTCCTTGGAGAATCAGCACCTTTAACCTCCTGTTCCGTACAGGTTGCAATTTGTCCTGAGGTTGAACAGGAAGAGGGGGAACCAATGAGAGACTAGCTCTAGGTGTTGGGACAGGCACAGGTCACTCTATTTTCCCATCAAGAAGAAGAATTAAGCACAAGCTCAGCCTCCCCCCAGAACCAGAAGAGGGCCTGAAGCAATCCTGCGCTTTTGCGGCCAGCTCCCAAAAAAGCGAGTTGAAAAATGGAGCTCAGGGGCACTGCAATTCACAAACCTGCAGAGTTTTAAATGATACCTCTCGTCCACAAATATATTAAGGGAAGGCAACGAAGAGGCTTTGAAAGCAAGGCAGAATGGCAGGAAACAGATTTCAGGAGGTAGATTCGAATCGCCTTGAAAGCACATGAAAAGCGGCAAAACGTGGACAATGATGCCCTTGGCCAAAAAGGGCGTATGCGTTTTTTCCTGAATATATTCAGGAAAAAACGCATACGCCCTTTTTGGCCAACCAAGCAACCTGGAAAGGCAAATCAGCGCTCCAAAGAAGTCTCGCTTCCCAGCGGGCAAAAGGGCCATGCGGAAAAAAGTGTCCAAACCAGAACTGCACGACCGGCCATGGAGAAATGGGAGCCTTGCTTCGCTGATGGGCGGGATGTAAATTGCCAACAGCCACTCGGGAGAAGTGTACGGTGTGTCCTGAAACATCTAAAAAACACAGCTTGGAGAGCATAGGGCACTTCCACTCATGGGCGTATAAATTGGGAAAACTAAAAATCAGCAAGACACAGGCACCCAAAAGTTTAGGGCTGCTCTGTTGACAAGAACCCCCACTTCATTACACCTTAAATATCCTAGGAAAGAGAAAAATGGATAAAGAAGTTGTGGTCCTCATGTACAATGGAATATCACTCAGCCATGAAATCAACGTCATAAGGCTAGTAGCAGCACGATGAGTGGATTTAGGTACGACGATTCTAAGTGAAATAAGTCACACAGAAAAAGACACTTATCCTAAGATATCACTTAGAGAGGGAATGTAAAAAACGCTACACTTGAACTGAATTACAAAACAGAACAGAGTCACACGTTTAGGAAACACACTATGGCTGCTGAACGGGAAAGGTGAGGTGGGGTGATGCATAAAACAAGGGTTTCAAATTAGCTCCGATACCGTTCCATAAACCCAATATGTAAGAGACAAGACCTATTCCTTTTTCAGTGAACTGGACTCAACACCCCCTATTCACCGCACAAGAATATATCTGACTAGTAAGAATCTTCAAACCTATGTACTGATATCTCTCTGTAAGTGAGTCAAGGGGGTGTAAAGCGGCATAAACACAGCCGTGAAAAGCAGCTAAACCCCATTAGAAAAATAAATTACTTTTCAAAACCCGTGAAACAAAGACAGTGAAAGAGAGAGAAATTCTTCCAAAATTCGTTCAGGGGCTGTGATGCAACCTGGATTGACCATATCTAGACCCACAGCTGATTGAGACATAAGGGTGGACACTCTTGGGGCTGAGAGGTTCGGTGAGGTTGGGTGAGCCAACGCAGACCCTTTCAAGTAATACTGCATGGTACCCATCCCATGGGTCCCAAATCTCCAGGTTCAAGGGCATCTTCCTACATCGAAAACAGGCATGAGAAACCCAGAAGATGGTACACCGTGTGATCGGGAAAGGTTTCTAAAACGCACCTCATTTCTCATCTCCTTTGCTCGGGTTCGCCATTCCAGCCGATTTACTAGCCATCTCCCTCCTTGGAGAATCAGCACCTTTAACCTCCTGTTCCGTACAGGTTGCAATTTGTCCTGAGGATGAACGGGAAGAGGGGGAACCAATGAGAGACTAGCTCTAGGTGTTGGGACAGGCACAGGTCACTCTATTTTCCCATCAGGAAGAAGAATTAAGCACAAGCTCAGCCTGCCCCCCAGAACCAGAAGAGGGCCTGAAGCAATCCTGCGCTTTTGCGGCCAGCTCCCAAAAAAGCGAGTTGAAAAATGGAGCTCAGGGGCACTGCAATTCACAAACCTGCAGAGTTTTAAATGATACCTCTCGTCCACAAATATATTAAGGGAAGGCAACGAAGAGGCTTTGAAAGCAAGGCAGAATTGCAGGAAACAGATTTCAGGAGGTAGATTCGAATCGCCTTGAAAGCACATGAAAAGCGGCAAAACGTGGACAATGATGCCCTTGGCCAAAAAGGGCGTATGCGTTTTTTCCTGAATATATTCAGGAAAAAACGCATACGCCCTTTTTGGCCAACCAAGCAACCTGGAAAGGCAAATCAGCGCTCCAAAGAAGTCTCGCTTCCCAGCGGGCAAAAGGGCCATGCGGAAAAAAGTGTCCAAACCAGAACTGCACGACCGGCCATGGAGAAATGGGAGCCTTGCTTCGCTGATGGGCGGGATGTAAATTGCCAACAGCCACTCGGGAGAAGTGTACGGTGTGTCCTGAAACATCTAAAAAACACAGCTTGGAGAGCATAGGGCACTTCCACTCATGGGCGTATAAATTGGGAAAACTAAAAATCAGCAAGACACAGGCACCCAAAAGTTTAGGGCTGCTCTGTTGACAAGAACCCCCACTTCATTACACCTTAAATATCCTAGGAAAGAGAAAAATGGATAAAGAAGTTGTGGTCCTCATGTACAATGGAATATCACTCAGCCATGAAATCAACGTCATAAGGCTAGTAGCAGCACGATGAGTGGATTTAGGTACGACGATTCTAAGTGAAATAAGTCACACAGAAAAAGACACTTATCCTAAGATATCACTTCGAGAGGGAATGTAAAAACCGCTACACTTGAACTGAATTACAAAACAGAACAGAGTCACACGTTTAGGAAACACACTATGGCTGCTGAACGGGAAAGGTGAGGTGGGGTGATGCATAAAACAAGGGTTTCAAATTAGCTCCGATACCGTTCCATAAACCCAATATGTAAGAGACAAGACCTATTCCTTTTTCAGTGAACTGGACTCAACACCCCCTATTCACCGCACAAGAATATATCTGACTAGTAAGAATCTTCAAACCTATGTACTGATATCTCTCTGTAAGTGAGTCAAGGGGGTGTAAAGCGGCCTAAACACAGCCGTGAAAAGCAGCTAAACCCCATTAGAAAAATAAATTACTTTTCAAAACCCGTGAAACAAAGACAGTGAAAGAGAGAGAAATTCTTCCAAAATTCGTTCAGGGGCTGTGATGCAACCTGGATTGACCATATCTAGACCCACAGCTGATTGAGACATAAGGGTGGACACTCTTGGGGCTGAGAGGTTCGGTGAGGTTGGGTGAGCCAACGCAGACCCTTTCAAGTAATACTGCATGGTACCCATCCCATGGGTCCCAAATCTCCAGGTTCAAGGGCATCTTCCTACATCGAAAACAGGCATGAGAAACCCAGAAGATGGTACACCGTGTGATCGGGAAAGGTTTCTAAAACGCACCTCATTTCTCATCTCCTTTGCTCGGGTTCGCCATTCCAGCCGATTTACTAGCCATCTCCCTCCTTGGAGAATCAGCACCTTTAACCTCCTGTTCCGTACAGGTTGCAATTTGTCCTGAGGATGAACGGGAAGAGGGGGAACCAATGAGAGACTAGCTCTAGGTGTTGGGACAGGCACAGGTCACTCTATTTTCCCATCAGGAAGAAGAATTAAGCACAAGCTCAGCCTGCCCCCCAGAACCAGAAGAGGGCCTGAAGCAATCCTGCGCTTTTGCGGCCAGCTCCCAAAAAAGCGAGTTGAAAAATGGAGCTCAGGGGCACTGCAATTCACAAACCTGTGGAGTTTTAAGTGATACCTCTCGTCCACAAATATATTAAGGGAAGGCAACGAAGAGGCTTTGAAAGCAAGGCAGAATTGCAGGAAACAGATTTCAGGAGGTAGATTCGAATCGCCTTGAAAGCACATGAAAAGCGGCAAAACGTGGACAATGATGCCCTTGGCCAAAAAGGGCGTATGCGTTTTTTCCTGAATATATTCAGGAAAAAACGCATACGCCCTTTTTGGCCAACCAAGCAACCTGGAAAGGCAAATCAGCGCTCCAAAGAAGTCTCGCTTCCCAGCGGGCAAAAGGGCCATGCGGAAAAAAGTGTCCAAACCAGAACTGCACGACCGGCCATGGAGAAATGGGAGCCTTGCTTCGCTGATGGGCGGGATGTAAATTGCCAACAGCCACTCGGGAGAAGTGTACGGTGTGTCCTGAAACATCTAAAAAACACAGCTTGGAGAGCATAGGGCACTTCCACTCATGGGCGTATAAATTGGGAAAACTAAAAATCAGCAAGACACAGGCACCCAAAAGTTTAGGGCTGCTCTGTTGACAAGAACCCCCACTTCATTACACCTTAAATATCCTAGGAAAGAGAAAAATGGATAAAGAAGTTGTGGTCCTCATGTACAATGGAATATCACTCAGCCATGAAATCAACGTCATAAGGCTAGTAGCAGCACGATGAGTGGATTTAGGTACGACGATTCTAAGTGAAATAAGTCACACAGAAAAAGACACTTATCCTAAGATATCACTTAGAGAGGGAATGTAAAAACCGCTACACTTGAACTGAATTACAAAACAGAACAGAGTCACACGTTTAGGAAACACACTATGGCTGCTGAACGGGAAAGGTGAGGTGGGGTGATGCATAAAAAAAGGGTTTCAAATTCGCTCCGATACCGTTCCATAAACCCAATATGTAAGAGACAAGACCTATTCCTTTTTCAGTGACCTGGACTCAACACCCCCTATTCACCGCACAAGAATATATCTGACTAGTAAGAATCTTCAAACCTATGTATTGATATCTCTCTGTAAGTGAGTCAAGGGGGTGTAAAGCGGCATAAACACAGCCGTGAAAAGCAGCTAAACCCCATTATAAAAATAAATGACTTTTCAAAACCCGTGAAACAAAGACAGTGAAAGAGAGAGAAATTCTTCCAAAATTCGTTCAGGGGCTGTGATGCAACCTGGATTGACCATATCTAGACCCACAGCTGATTGAGACATAAGGGTGGACACTCTTGGGGCTGAGAGGTTCGGTGAGGTTGGGTGAGCCAACGCAGACCCTTTCAAGTAATACTGCATGGTACCCATCCCTTGGGTCCCAAATCTCCAGGTTCAAGGGCATCTTCCTACATCGAAAACAGGCATGAGAAACCCAGAAGATGGTACACCGTGTGATCGGGAAAGGTTTCTAAAACGCACCTCATTTCTCATCTCCTTTGCTCGGGTTCGCCATTCCAGCCGATTTACTAGCCATCTCCCTCCTTGGAGAATCAGCACCTTTAACCTCCTGTTCCGTACAGGTTGCAATTTGTCCTGAGGATGAACGGGAAGAGGGGGAACCAATGAGAGACTAGCTCTAGGTGTTGGGACAGGCACAGGTCACTCTATTTTCCCATCAGGAAGAAGAATTAAGCACAAGCTCAGCCTGCTCCCCAGAACCAGAAGAGGGCCTGAAGCAATCCTGGGCTTTTGCGGACAGCTCCCAAAAAAACGAGTTGAAAAATGGAGCTCAGGTGCACTGCAATTCACAAACCTGCAGAGTTTTAAATGATACCTCTCGTCCACAAATATATTAAGGGAAGGCAACGAAGAGGATTGAAAGCAAGGCAGAATTGCAGGAAACAGATTTCAGGAGGTAGATTCGAATCGCCTTGAAAGCACACGAAAAGCGGCAAAACGTGGACAATGATGCCCTTGGCCAAAAAGGGCGTATGCGTTTTTTCCTGAATATATTCAGGAAAAAACGTATACGCTCTTTTTGGCCAACCAAGCAACCTGGAAAGGCAAATCAGCGCTCCAAAGAAGTCTCGCTTCCCAGCGGGCAAAAGGGCCATGCGGAAAAAAGTGTCCAAAGCAGAAATGCAGGACCGGCCATGGAGAAATGGGAGCCTTGCTACGCTGATGGGCGGGATGTAAATTTCCAACAGCCACTCGGGAGAAGTGTACGGTGTGTCCTGAAACATCTAAAAAACACAGCTTGGAGAGCATAGGGCACTTCCACTCATGGGCGTATAAATTGGGAAAACTAAAAATCAGCAAGACACAGGCACCCAAAAGTTTAGGGCTGCTCTGTTGACAAGAACCCCCACTTCATTACACCTTAAATATCCTAGGAAAGAGAAAAATGGATAAAGAAGTTGTGGTCCTCATGTACAATGGAATATCACTCAGCCATGAAATCAACGTCATAAGGCTAGTAGCAGCACGATGAGTGGATTTAGGTACGACGATTCTAAGTGAAATAAGGCACACAGAAAAAGACACTTATCCTAAGATATCACTTAGAGAGGGAATGTAAAAAACGCTACACTTGAACTGAATTACAAAACAGAACAGAGTCACACGTTTAGGAAACACACTATGGCTGCTGAACGGGAAAGGTGAGGTGGGGTGATGCATAAAACAAGGGTTTCAAATTCGCTCCGATACCGTTCCATAAACCCAATATGTAAGAGACAAGACCTATTCCTTTTTCAGTGACCTGGACTCAACACCCCCTATTCACCGCACAAGAATATATCTGACTAGTAAGAATCTTCAAACCTATGTATTGATATCTCTCTGTAAGTGAGTCAAGGGTGTGTAAAGCGGCATAAACACAGCCGTGAAAAGCAGCTAAACCCCATTATAAAAATAAATGACTTTTCAAAACCCGTGAAACAAAGACAGTGAAAGAGAGAGAAATTCTTCCAAAATTCGTTCAGGGGCTGTGATGCAACCTGGATTGACCATATCTAGACCCACAGCTGATTGAGACATAAGGGTGGACACTCTTGGGGCTGAGAGGTTCGGTGAGGTTGGGTGAGCCAACGCAGACCCTTTCAAGTAATACTGCATGGTACCCATCCCTTGGGTCCCAAATCTCCAGGTTCAAGGGCATCTTCCTACATCGAAAACAGGCATGAGAAACCCAGAAGATGGTACACCGTGTGATCGGGAAAGGTTTCTAAAACGCACCTCATTTCTCATCTCCTTTGCTCGGGTTCGCCATTCCAGCCGATTTACTAGACATCTCCCTCCTTGGAGAATCAGCACCTTTAACCTCCTGTTCCGTACAGGTTGCAATTTGTCCTGAGGATGAACGGGAAGAGGGGGAACCAATGAGAGACTAGCTCTACGTGTTGGGACAGGCACAGGTCACTCTATTTTCCCATCAGGAAGAAGAATTAAGCACAAGCTCAGCCTGCTCCCCAGAACCAGAAGAGGGCCTGAAGCAATCCTGGGCTTTTGCGGCCAGCTCCCAAAAAAACGAGTTGAAAAATGGAGCTCAGGTGCACTGCAATTCACAAACCTGCAGAGTTTTAAATGATACCTCTCGTCCACAAATATATTAAGGGAAGGCAACGAAGAGGATTGAAAGCAAGGCAGAATTGCAGGAAACAGGTTTCAGGAGGTAGATTCGAATCGCCTTGAAAGCACACGAAAAGCGGCAAAACGTGGACAATGATGCCCTTGGCCAAAAAGGGCGTATGCGTTTTTTCCTGAATATATTCAGGAAAAAACGCATACGCTCTTTTTGGCCAACCAAGCAACTTGGAAAGGCAAATCAGCGCTCCAAAAAAGTCTCGCTTCCCAGCGGGCAAAAGGGCCATGCGGAAAAAAGTGTCCAAAGCAGAAATGCAGGACCGGCCATGGAGAAATGGGAGCCTTGCTACGCTGATGGGCGGGATGTAAATTTCCAACAGCCACTCGGGAGAAGTGTACGGTGTGTCCTGAAACATCTAAAAAACACAGCTTGGAGAGCATAGGGCACTTCCACTCATGGGCGTATAAATTGGGAAAACTAAAAATCAGCAAGACACAGGCACCCAAAAGTTTAGGGCTGCTCTGTTGACAAGAACCCCCACTTCATTACACCTTAAATATCCTAGGAAAGAGAAAAATGGATAAAGAAGTTGTGGTCCTCATGTACAATGGAATATCACTCAGCCATGAAATCAACGTCATAAGGCTAGTAGCAGCACGATGAGTGGATTTAGGTACGACGATTCTAAGTGAAATAAGTCACACAGAAAAAGACACTTATCCTAAGATATCACTTAGAGAGGGAATGTAAAAAACGCTACACTTGAACTGAATTACAAAACAGAACAGAGTCACACGTTTAGGAAACACACTATGGCTGCTGAACGGGAAAGGTGAGGTGGGGTGATGCATAAAACAAGGGTTTCAAATTCGCTCCGATACCGTTCCATAAACCCAATATGTAAGAGACAAGACCTATTCCTTTTTCAGTGACCTGGACTCAACACCCCCTATTCACCGCACAAGAATATATCTGACTAGTAAGAATCTTCAAACCTATGTATTGATATCTCTCTGTAAGTGAGTCAAGGGGGTGTAAAGCGGCATAAACACAGCCGTGAAAAGCAGCTAAACCCCATTATAAAAATAAATGACTTTTCAAAACCCGTGAAACAAAGACAGTGAAAGAGAGAGAAATTCTTCCAAAATTCGTTCAGGGGCTGTGATGCAACCTGGATTGACCATATCTAGACCCACAGCTGATTGAGACATAAGGGTGGACACTCTTGGGGCTGAGAGGTTCGGTGAGGTTGGGTGAGCCAACGCAGACCCTTTCAAGTAATACTGCATGGTACCCATCCCTTGGGTCCCAAATCTCCAGGTTCAAGGGCATCTTCCTACATCGAAAACAGGCATGAGAAACCCAGAAGATGGTACACCGTGTGATCGGGAAAGGTTTCTAAAACGCACCTCATTTCTCATCTCCTTTGCTCGGGTTCGCCATTCCAGCCGATTTACTAGACATCTCCCTCCTTGGAGAATCAGCACCTTTAACCTCCTGTTCCGTACAGGTTGCAATTTGTCCTGAGGATGAACGGGAAGAGGGGGAACCAATGAGAGACTAGCTCTACGTGTTGGGACAGGCACAGGTCACTCTATTTTCCCATCAGGAAGAAGAATTAAGCACAAGCTCAGCCTGCTCCCCAGAACCAGAAGAGGGCCTGAAGCAATCCTGGGCTTTTGCGGCCAGCTCCCAAAAAAACGAGTTGAAAAATGGAGCTCAGGTGCACTGCAATTCACAAACCTGCAGAGTTTTAAATGATACCTCTCGTCCACAAATATATTAAGGGAAGGCAACGAAGAGGATTGAAAGCAAGGCAGAATTGCAGGAAACAGGTTTCAGGAGGTAG
Organism: Balaenoptera acutorostrata; assembly: GCF_949987535.1. Lineage (NCBI taxonomy): Eukaryota > Metazoa > Chordata > Mammalia > Artiodactyla > Balaenopteridae > Balaenoptera > Balaenoptera acutorostrata. The sequence goes on along the minus strand of NW_026646337.1, from coordinate 228,842 downwards.
ATTCGAATCGCCTTGAAAGCACACGAAAAGCGGCAAAACGTGGACAATGATGCCCTTGGCCAAAAAGGGCGTATGCGTTTTTTCCTGAATATATTCAGGAAAAAACGCATACGCTCTTTTTGGCCAACCAAGCAACTTGGAAAGGCAAATCAGCGCTCCAAAAAAGTCTCGCTTCCCAGCGGGCAAAAGGGCCATGCGGAAAAAAGTGTCCAAAGCAGAAATGCAGGACCGGCCATGGAGAAATGGGAGCCTTGCTACGCTGATGGGCGGGATGTAAATTTCCAACAGCCACTCGGGAGAAGTGTACGGTGTGTCCTGAAACATCTAAAAAACACAGCTTGGAGAGCATAGGGCACTTCCACTCATGGGCGTATAAATTGGGAAAACTAAAAATCAGCAAGACACAGGCACCCAAAAGTTTAGGGCTGCTCTGTTGACAAGAACCCCCACTTCATTACACCTTAAATATCCTAGGAAAGAGAAAAATGGATAAAGAAGTTGTGGTCCTCATGTACAATGGAATATCACTCAGCCATGAAATCAACGTCATAAGGCTAGTAGCAGCACGATGAGTGGATTTAGGTACGACGATTCTAAGTGAAATAAGTCACACAGAAAAAGACACTTATCCTAAGATATCACTTAGAGAGGGAATGTAAAAAACGCTACACTTGAACTGAATTACAAAACAGAACAGAGTCACACGTTTAGGAAACACACTATGGCTGCTGAACGGGAAAGGTGAGGTGGGGTGATGCATAAAACAAGGGTTTCAAATTCGCTCCGATACCGTTCCATAAACCCAATATGTAAGAGACAAGACCTATTCCTTTTTCAGTGACCTGGACTCAACACCCCCTATTCACCGCACAAGAATATATCTGACTAGTAAGAATCTTCAAACCTATGTATTGATATCTCTCTGTAAGTGAGTCAAGGGGGTGTAAAGCGGCATAAACACAGCCGTGAAAAGCAGCTAAACCCCATTATAAAAATAAATGACTTTTCAAAACCCGTGAAACAAAGACAGTGAAAGAGAGAGAAATTCTTCCAAAATTCGTTCAGGGGCTGTGATGCAACCTGGATTGACCATATCTAGACCCACAGCTGATTGAGACATAAGGGTGGACACTCTTGGGGCTGAGAGGTTTGGTGAGGTTGGGTGAGCCAACGCAGACCCTTTCAAGTAATACTGCATGGTACCCATCCCATGGGTCCCAAATCTCCAGGTTCAAGGGCATCTTCCTACATCGAAAACAGGCATGAGAAACCCAGAAGATGGCACACCGTGTGATCGGGAAAGGTTTCTAAAACGCACCTCATTTCTCATCTCCTTTGCTCGGGTTCGCCATTCCAGCCGATTTACTAGCCATCTCCCTCCTTGGAGAATCAGCACCTTTAACCTCCTGTTCCGTACAGTTTGCAATTTGTCCTGAGGATGAACGGGAAGAGGGGGAACCAATGAGAGACTAGCTCTAGGTGTTGGGACAGGCACAGGTCACTCTATTTTCTCATCAGGAAGAAGAATTAAGCACAAGCTCAGCCTGCCCCCCAGAACCAGAAGAGGGCCTGAAGCAATCCTGCGCTTTTGCGGCCAGCTCCCAAAAAAGCGAGTTGAAAAATGGAGCTCAGGGGCACTGCAATTCACAAACCTGCAGAGTTTTAAATGATACCTCTCGTCCACAAATATATTAAGGGAAGGCAACGAAGAGGCTTTGAAAGCAAGGCAGAATTGCAGGAAACAGATTTCAGGAGGTAGATTCGAATCGCCTTGAAAGCACAAGAAAAGCGGCAAAACGTGGACAATGATGCCCTTGGCCAAAAAGGGCGTATGCGTTTTTTCCTGAATATATTCAGGAAAAAACGCATACGCCCTTTTTGGCCAACCAAGCAACCTGGAAAGGCAAATCAGCGCTCCAAAGAAGTCTCGCTTCCCAGCGGGCAAAAGGGCCATGCGGAAAAAAGTGTCCAAACCAGAACTGCACGACCGGCCATGGAGAAATGGGAGCCTTGCTTCGCTGATGGGCGGGATGTAAATTGCCAACAGCCACTCGGGAGAAGTGTACGGTGTGTCCTGAAACATCTAAAAAACACAGCTTGGAGAGCATAGGGCACTTCCACTCATGGGCGTATAAATTGGGAAAACTAAAAATCAGCAAGACACAGGCACCCCAAAGTTTAGGGCTGCTCTGTTGACAAGAACCCCCACTTCATTACACCTTAAATATCCTAGGAAAGAGAAAAATGGATAAAGAAGTTGTGGTCCTCATGTACAATGGAATATCACTCAGCCATGAAATCAACGTCATAAGGCTAGTAGCAGCACGATGAGTGGATTTAGGTACAACGATTCTAAGTGAAATAAGTCACACAGAAAAAGACACTTATCCTAAGATATCACTTAGAGAGGGAATGTAAAAACCGCTACACTTGAACTGAATTACAAAACAGAACAGAGTCACACGTTTAGAAAACACACTATGGCTGCTGAACGGGAAAGGTGAGGTGGGGTGATGCATAAAACAAGGGTTTCAAATTAGCTCCGATACCGTTCCATAAACCCAATATGTAAGAGACAAGACCTATTCCTTTTTCAGTGAACTGGACTCAACACCCCCTATTCACCGCACAAGAATATATCTGACTAGTAAGAATCCTCAAACCTATGTATTGATATCTCTCTGTAAGTGAGTCAAGGGGGTGTAAAGCGGCATAAACACAGCCGTGAAAAGCAGCTAAACCCCATTATAAAAATAAATTACTTTTCAAAACCCGTGAAACAAAGACAGTGAAAGAGAGAGAAATTCTTCCAAAATTCGTTCAGGGGCTGTGATGCAACCTGGATTGACCATATCTAGACCCACAGCTGATGAAACTTAAGGGTGGACACTCTTGGGGCTGAGAGGTTCGGTGAGGTTGGGTGAGCCAACGCAGACCCTTTCAAGTAATACTGCATGGTACCCATCCCATGGGTCCCAAATCTCCAGGTTCAAGGGCATCTTCCTACATCGAAAACAGGCATGAGAAACCCAGAAGATGGTACACCGTGTGATCGGGAAAGGTTTCTAAAACGCACCTCTTTTCTCATCTCCTTTGCTCGGGTTCGCCATTCCAGCCGATTTACTAGCCATCTCCCTCCTTGGAGAATCAGCACCTTTAACCTCCTGTTCCGTACAGGTTGCAATTTGTCCTGAGGATGAACGGGAAGAGGGGGAACCAATGAGAGACTAGCTCTAGGTGTTGGGACAGGCACAGGTCACTCTATTTTCCCATCAGGAAGAAGAATTAAGCACAAGCTCAGCCTGCCCCCAGAACCAGAAGAGGGCCTGAAACAATCCTGCGCTTTTGTGGCCAGCTCCCAAAAAAGCGAGTTGAAAAATGGAGCTCAGGGGCACTGCTATTCACAAACCTGCAGAGTTTTAAATGATACCTCTCGTCCACAAATATATTAAGGGAAGGCAACGAAGAGGCTTTGAAAGCAAGGCAGAATTGCAGGAAACAGATTTCAGGAGGTAGATTCAAATCGCCTTGAAAGCACATGAAAAGCGGCAAAACGTGGACAATGATGCCCTTGGCCAAAAAGGGCGTATGCGTTTTTTCCTGAATATATTCAGGAAAAAACGCATACGCCCTTTTTGGCCAACCAAGCAACCTGGAAAGGCAAATCAGCGCTCCAAAGAAGTCTCGCTTCCCAGCGGGCAAAAGGGCCATGCGGAAAAAAGTGGCCAAACCAGAACTGCACGACCGGCCATGGAGAAATGGGAGCCTTGCTTCGCTGATGGGCGGGATGTAAATTGCCAACAGCCACTCGGGAGAAGTGTACGGTGTGTCCTGAAACATCTAAAAAACACAGCTTGGAGAGCATAGGGCACTTCCACTCATGGGCGTATAAATTGGGAAAAATAAAAATCAGCAAGACACAGGCACCCAAAAGTTTAGGGCTGCTCTGTTGACAAGAACCCCCACTTCATTACACCTTAAATATCCTAGGAAAGAGAAAAATGGATAAAGAAGTTGTGGTCCTCATGTACAATGGAATATCACTCAGCCATGAAATCAACGTCATAAGGCTAGTAGCAGCACGATGAGTGGATTTAGGTACGACGATTCTAAGTGAAATAAGTCACACAGAAAAAGACACTTATCCTAAGATATCACTTCGAGAGGGAATGTAAAAACCGCTACACTTGAACTGAATTACAAAACAGAACAGAGTCACACGTTTAGGAAACACACTATGGCTGCTGAACGGGAAAGGTGAGGTGGGGTGATGCATAAAACAAGGGTTTCAAATTAGCTCAGATACCGTTCCATAAACCCAATATGTAAGAGACAAGACCTATTCCTTTTTCAGTGAACTGGACTCAACACCCCCTATTCACCGCACAAGAATATATCTGACTAGTAAGAATCTTCAAACCTATGTACTGATATCTCTCTGTAAGTGAGTCAAGGGGGTGTAAAGCGGCATAAACACAGCCGTGAAAAGCAGCTAAACCCCATTATAAAAATAAATTACTTTTCAAAACCCGTGAAACAAAGACAGTGAAAGAGAGAGAAATTCTTCCAAAATTCGTTCAGGGGCTGTGATGCAACCTGGATTGACCATATCTAGACCCACAGCTGATTGAGACATAAGGGTGGACACTCTTGGGGCTGAGAGGTTCGGTGAGGTTGGGTGAGCCAACGCAGACCCTTTCAAGTAATACTGCATGGTACCCATCCCATGGGTCCCAAATCTCCAGGTTCAAGGGCATCTTCCTACATCGAAAACAGGCATGAGAAACCCAGAAGATGGTACACCGTGTGATCGGGAAAGGTTTCTAAAACGCACCTCATTTCTCATCTCCTTTGCTCGGGTTCGCCATTCCAGCCGATTTACTAGCCATCTCCCTCCTTGGAGAATCAGCACCTTTAACCTCCTGTTCCGTACAGGTTGCAATTTGTCCTGAGGATGAACGGGAAGAGGGGGAACCAATGAGAGACTAGCTCTAGGTGTTGGGACAGGCACAGGTCACTCTATTTTCCCATCAGGAAGAAGAATTAAGCACAAGCTCAGCCTGCCCCCCAGAACCAGAAGAGGGCCTGAAGCAATCCTGCGCTTTTGTGGCCAGCTCCCAAAAAAGCGAGTTGAAAAATGGAGCTCAGGGGCACTGCAATTCACAAACCTGCAGAGTTTTAAATGATACCTCTCGTCCACAAATATATTAAGGGAAGGCAACGAAGAGGCTTTGAAAGCAAGGCAGAATGGCAGGAAACAGATTTCAGGAGGTAGATTCGAATCGCCTTGAAAGCACATGAAAAGCGGCAAAACGTGGACAATGATGCCCTTGGCCAAAAAGGGCGTATGCGTTTTTTCCTGAATATATTCAGGAAAAAACGCATACGCCCTTTTTGGCCAACCAAGCAACCTGGAAAGGCAAATCAGCGCTCCAAAGAAGTCTGGCTTCCCAGCGGGAAAAAGGGCCATGCGGAAAAAAGTGTCCAAAGCAGAAATGCAGGACCGGCCATGGAGAAATGGGAGCCTTGCTACGCTGATGGGCGGGATGTAAATTGCCAACAGCCACTCTGGAGAAGTGTACGGTGTGTCCTGAAACATCTAAAAAACACAGCTTGGAGAGCATAGGGCACTTCCACTCATGGGCGTATAAATTGGGAAAACTAAAAATCAGCAAGACACAGGCACCCCAAAGTTTAGGGCTGCTCTGTTGACAAGAACCCCCACTTCATTACACCTTAAATATCCTAGGAAAGAGAAAAATGGATAAAGAAGTTGGGGTCCTCATGTACAATGGAATATCACTCAGCCATGAAATCAACGTCATAAGGCTAGTAGCAGCACGATGAGTGGATTTAGGTACGACGATTCTAAGTGAAATAAGTCACACAGAAAAAGACACTTATCCTAAGATATCACTTCGAGAGGGAATGTAAAAACCGCTACACTTGAACTGAATTACAAAACAGAACAGAGTCACACGTTTAGGAAACACACTATGGCTGCTGAACGGGAAAGGTGAGGTGGGGTGATGCATAAAACAAGGGTTTCAAATTAGCTCAGATACCGTTCCATAAACCCAATATGTAAGAGACAAGACCTATTCCTTTTTCAGTGAACTGGACTCAACACCCCCTATTCACCGCACAAGAATATATCTGACTAGTAAGAATCTTCAAACCTATGTACTGATATCTCTCTGTAAGTGAGTCAAGGGGGTGTAAAGCGGCATAAACACAGCCGTGAAAAGCAGCTAAACCCCATTATAAAAATAAATTACTTTTCAAAACCCGTGAAACAAAGACAGTGAAAGAGAGAGAAATTCTTCCAAAATTCGTTCAGGGGCTGTGATGCAACCTGGATTGACCATATCTAGACCCACAGCTGATTGAGACATAAGGGTGGACACTCTTGGGGCTGAGAGGTTCGGTGAGGTTGGGTGAGCCAACGCAGACCCTTTCAAGTAATACTGCATGGTACCCATCCCATGGGTCCCAAATCTCCAGGTTCAAGGGCATCTTCCTACATCGAAAACAGGCATGAGAAACCCAGAAGATGGTACACCGTGTGATCGGGAAAGGTTTCTAAAACGCACCTCATTTCTCATCTCCTTTGCTCGGGTTCGCCATTCCAGCCGATTTACTAGCCATCTCCCTCCTTGGAGAATCAGCACCTTTAACCTCCTGTTCCGTACAGGTTGCAATTTGTCCTGAGGATGAACGGGAAGAGGGGGAACCAATGAGAGACTAGCTCTAGGTGTTGGGACAGGCACAGGTCACTCTATTTTCCCATCAGGAAGAAGAATTAAGCACAAGCTCAGCCTGCCCCCCAGAACCAGAAGAGGGCCTGAAGCAATCCTGCGCTTTTGTGGCCAGCTCCCAAAAAAGCGAGTTGAAAAATGGAGCTCAGGGGCACTGCAATTCACAAACCTGCAGAGTTTTAAATGATACCTCTCGTCCACAAATATATTAAGGGAAGGCAACGAAGAGGCTTTGAAAGCAAGGCAGAATGGCAGGAAACAGATTTCAGGAGGTAGATTCGAATCGCCTTGAAAGCACATGAAAAGCGGCAAAACGTGGACAATGATGCCCTTGGCCAAAAAGGGCGTATGCGTTTTTTCCTGAATATATTCAGGAAAAAACGCATACGCCCTTTTTGGCCAACCAAGCAACCTGGAAAGGCAAATCAGCGCTCCAAAGAAGTCTGGCTTCCCAGCGGGAAAAAGGGCCATGCGGAAAAAAGTGTCCAAAGCAGAAATGCAAGACCGGCCATGGAGAAATGGGAGCCTTGCTACGCTGATGGGCGGGATGTAAATTGCCAACAGCCACTCTGGAGAAGTGTACGGTGTGTCCTGAAACATCTAAAAAACACAGCTTGGAGAGCATAGGGCACTTCCACTCATGGGCGTATAAATTGGGAAAACTAAAAATCAGCAAGACACAGGCACCCCAAAGTTTAGGGCTGCTCTGTTGACAAGAACCCCCACTTCATTACACCTTAAATATCCTAGGAAAGAGAAAAATGGATAAAGAAGTTGTGGTCCTCATGTACAATGGAATATCACTCAGCCATGAAATCAACGTCATAAGGCTAGTAGCAGCACGATGAGTGGATTTAGGTACGACGATTCTAAGTGAAATAAGTCACACAGAAAAAGACACTTATCCTAAGATATCACTTAGAGAGGGAATGTAAAAACCGCTACACTTGAACTGAATTACAAAACAGAACAGAGTCACACGTTTAGGAAACACACTATGGCTGCTGAACGGGAAAGGTGAGGTGGGGTGATGCATAAAACAAGGGTTTCAAATTAGCTCAGATACCGTTCCATAAACCCAATATGTAAGAGACAAGACCTATTCCTTTTTCAGTGAACTGGACTCAACACCCCCTATTCACCGCACAAGAATATATCTGACTAGTAAGAATCTTCAAACCTATGTACTGATATCTCTCTGTAAGTGAGTCAAGGGGGTGTAAAGCGGCATAAACACAGCCGTGAAAAGCAGCTAAACCCCATTATAAAAATAAATTATTTTTCAAAACCCGTGAAACAAAGACAGTGAAAGAGAGAGAAATTCTTCCAAAATTCGTTCAGGGGCTGTGATGCAACCTGGATTGACCATATCTAGACCCACAGCTGATTGAGACATAAGGGTGGACACTCTTGGGGCTGAGAGGTTCGGTGAGGTTGGGTGAGCCAACGCAGACCCTTTCAAGTAATACTGCATGGTACCCATCCCATGGGTCCCAAATCTCCAGGTTCAAGGGCATCTTCCTACATCGAAAACAGGCATGAGAAACCCAGAAGATGGTACACCGTGTGATCGGGAAAGGTTTCTAAAACGCACCTCATTTCTCATCTCCTTTGCTCGGGTTCGCCATTCCAGCCGATTTACTAGCCATCTCCCTCCTTGGAGAATCAGCACCTTTAACCTCCTGTTCCGTACAGGTTGCAATTTGTCCTGAGGATGAACGGGAAGAGGGGGAACCAATGAGAGACTAGCTCTAGGTGTTGGGACAGGCACAGGTCACTCTATTTTCCCATCAGGAAGAAGAATTAAGCACAAGCTCAGCCTGCCCCCCAGAACCAGAAGAGGGCCTGAAGCAATCCTGCGCTTTTGCGGCCAGCTCCCAAAAACGCGAGATGAAAAATGGAGCTCAGGGGCACTGCAATTCACAAACCTGCAGAGTTTTAAATGATACCTCTCGTCCACAAATATATTAAGGGAAGGCAACGAAGAGGCTTTGAAAGCAAGGCAGAATTGCAGGAAACAGATTTCAGGAGGTAGATTCGAATCGCCTTGAAAGCACATGAAAAGCGGCAAAACGTGGACAATGATGCCCTTGGCCAAAAAGGGCGTATGCGTTTTTTCCTGAATATATTCAGGAAAAAACGCATACGCCCTTTTTGGCCAACCAAGCAACCTGGAAAGGCAAATCAGCGCTCCAAAGAAGTCTGGCTTCCCAGCGGGAAAAAGGGCCATGCGGAAAAAAGTGTCCAAAGCAGAAATGCAGGACCGGCCATGGAGAAATGGGAGCCTTGCTACGCTGACGGGCGGGATGTAAATTGCCAACAGCCACTCTGGAGAAGTGTACGGTGTGTCCTGAAACATCTAAAAAACACAGCTTGGAGAGCATAGGGCACTTCCACTCATGGGCGTATAAATTGGGAAAACTAAAACTCAGCAAGACACAGGCACCCAAAAGTTTAGGGCTGCTCTGTTGACAAGAACCCCCACTTCATTACACCTTAAATATCCTAAGAAAGAGAAAAATGGATAAAGAAGTTGGGGTCCTCATGTACAATGGAATATCACTCAGCCATGAAATCAACGTCATAAGGCTAGTAGCAGCACGATGAGTGGATTTAGGTACGACGATTCTAAGTGAAATAAGTCACACAGAAAAAGACACTTATCCTAAGATATCACTTCGAGAGGGAATGTAAAAACCGCTACACTTGAACTGAATTACAAAACAGAACAGAGTCACACGTTTAGAAAACACACTATGGCTGCTGAACGGGAAAGGTGAGGTGGGGTGATGCATAAAACAAGGGTTTCAAATTAGCTCCGATACCGTTCCATAAACCCAATATGTAAGAGACAAGACCTTTTCCTTTTTCAGTGAAATGGACTCAACACCCCCTATTCACCGCAAAAGAATATATCTGACTAGTAAGAATCCTCAAACCTATGTATTGATATCTCTCTGTAAGTGAGTCAAGGGGGTGTAAAGCGGCATAAACACAGCCGTGAAAAGCAGCTACACCCCATTATAAAAATAAATTACTTTTCAAAACCCGTGAAAGAAAGACAGTGAAAGAGAGAGAAATTCTTACAAAATTCGTTCAGGGGCTGTGATGCAACCTGGATTGACCATATCTAGACCCACAGCTGATGAGACATAAGGGTGGACACTCTTGGGGCTGAGAGGTTCGGTGAGGTTGGGTGAGCCAACGCAGACCCTTTCAAGTAATACTGCATGGTACCCATCCCATGGGTCCCAAATCTCCAGGTTCAAGGGCATCTTCCTACATCGAAAACAGGCATGAGAAACCCAGAAGATGGTACACCGTGTGATCGGGAAAGGTTTCTAAAACGCACCTCATTTCTCATCTCCTTTGCTCGGGTTCGCCATTCCAGCCGATTTACTAGCCATCTCCCTCCTTGGAGAATCAGCACCTTTAACCTCCTGTTCCGTACAGGTTGCAATTTTTCCTGAGGATGAACGGGAAGAGGGGGAACCAATGAGAGACTAGCTCTAGGTGTTGGGACAGGCACAGGTCACTCTATTTTCCCATCAGGAAGAAGAATTAAGCACAAGCTCAGCCTGCCCCCCAGAACCAGAAGAGGGCCTGAAGCAATCCTGCGCATTTGTGGCCAGCTCCCAAAAAAGCGAGTTGAAAAATGGAGCTCAGGGGCACTGCAATTCACAAACCTGCAGAGTTTTAAATGATACCTCTCGTCCACAAATATATTAAGGGAAGGCAACGAAGAGGCTTTGAAAGCAAGGCAGAATTGCAGGAAACAGATTTCAGGAGGTAGATTCAAATCGCCTTGAAAGCACATGAAAAGCGGCAAAACGTGGACAATGATGCCCTTGGCCAAAAAGGGCGTATGCGTTTTTTCCTGAATATATTCAGGAAAAAACGCATACGCCCTTTTTGGCCAACCAAGCAACCTGGAAAGGCAAATCAGCGCTCCAAAGAAGTCTCGCTTCCCAGCGGGCAAAAGGGCCATGTGGAAAAAAGTGTCCAAAGCAGAAATGCAGGACCGGCCATGGAGAAATGGGAGCCTTGCTACGCTGATGGGCGGGATGTAAATTTCCAACAGCCACTCGGGAGAAGTGTACGGTGTGTCCTGAAACATCTAAAAAACACAGCTTGGAGAGCATAGGGCACTTCCACTCATGGGCGTATAAATTGGGAAAAATAAAAATCAGCAAGACACAGGCACCCCAAAGTTTAGGGCTGCTCTGTTGACAAAAACCCCCACTTCATTACACCTTAAATATCCTAGGAAAGAGAAAAATGGATAAAGAAGTTGTGGTCCTCATGTACAATGGAATATCACTCAGCCATGAAATCAACGTCTTAAGGCTAGTAGCAGCACGATGAGTGGATTTAGGTACGACGATTCTAAGTGAAATAAGTCACACAGAAAAAGACACTTATCCTAAGATATCACTTCTAGAGGGAATGTAAAAACCGATACACTTGAACTGAATTACAAAACAGAACAGAGTCACACGTTTAGGAAACACACTATGGCTGCTGAACGGGAAAGGTGAGGTGGGGTGATGCATAAAACAAGGGTTTCAAATTAGCTCCGATACCGTTCCATAAACCCAATATGTAAGAGACAAGACCTATTCCTTTTTCAGTGAACTGGACTCAACACCCCCTATTCACCGCACAAGAATATATCTGACTAGTAAGAATCTTCAAACCTATGTACTGATATCTCTCTGTAAGTGAGTCAAGGGGGTGTAAAGCGGCATAAACACAGCCGTGAAAAGCAGCTAAACCCCATTAGAAAAATAAATTACTTTTCAAAACCCGTGAAACAAAGACAGTGAAAGAGAGAGAAATTCTTCCAAAATTCGTTCAGGGGCTGTGATGCAACCTGGATTGACCATATCTAGACCCACAGCTGATTGAGACATAAGGGTGGACACTCTTGGGGCTGAGAGGTTCGGTGAGGTTGGGTGAGCCAACGCAGACCCTTTCAAGTAATACTGCATGGTACCCATCCCATGGGTCCCAAATCTCCAGGTTCAAGGGCATCTTCCTACATCGAAAACAGGCATGAGAAACCCAGAAGATGGTACACCGTGTGATCGGGAAAGGTTTCTAAAACGCACCTCATTTCTCATCTCCTTTGCTCGGGTTCGCCATTCCAGCCGATTTACTAGCCATCTCCCTCCTTGGAGAATCAGCACCTTTAACCTCCTGTTCCGTACAGGTTGCAATTTGTCCTGAGGATGAACGGGAAGAGGGGGAACCAATGAGAGACTAGCTCTAGGTGTTGGGACAGGCACAGGTCACTCTATTTTCCCATCAGGAAGAAGAATTAAGCACAAGCTCAGCCTGCCCCCCAGAACCAGAAGAGGGCCTGAAGCAATCCTGCGCATTTGTGGCCAGCTCCCAAAAAAGCGAGTTGAAAAATGGAGCTCAGGGGCACTGCAATTCACAAACCTGCAGAGTTTTAAATGATACCTCTCGTCCACAAATATATTAAGGGAAGGCAACGAAGAGGCTTTGAAAGCAAGGCAGAATTGCAGGAAACAGATTTCAGGAGGTAGATTCAAATCGCCTTGAAAGCACATGAAAAGCGGCAAAACGTGGACAATGATGCCCTTGGCCAAAAAGGGCGTATGCGTTTTTTCCTGAATATATTCAGGAAAAAACGCATACGCCCTTTTTGGCCAACCAAGCAACCTGGAAAGGCAAATCAGCGCTCCAAAGAAGTCTCGCTTCCCAGCGGGCAAAAGGGCCATGCGGAAAAAAGTGTCCAAAGCAGAAATGCAGGACCGGCCATGGAGAAATGAGAGCCTTGCTACGCTGATGGGCGGGATGTAAATTTCCAACAGCCACTCGGGAGAAGTGTACGGTGTGTCCTGAAACATCTAAAAAACACAGCTTGGAGAGCATAGGGCACTTCCACTCATGGGCGTATAAATTGGGAAAAATAAAAATCAGCAAGACACAGGCACCCCAAAGTTTAGGGCTGCTCTGTTGACAAAAACCCCCACTTCATTACACCTTAAATATCCTAGGAAAGAGAAAAATGGATAAAGAAATTGTGGTCCTCATGTACAATGGAATATCACTCAGCCATGAAATCAACGTCATAAGGCTAGTAGCAGCACGATGAGTGGATTTAGGTACGACGATTCTAAGTGAAATAAGTCACACAGAAAAAGACACTTATCATAAGATATCACTTCTAGAGGGAATGTAAAAACCGATACACTTGAACTGAATTACAAAACAGAACAGAGTCACACGTTTAGGAAACACACTATGGCTGCTGAACGGGAAAGGTGAGGTGGGGTGATGCATAAAACAAGGGTTTCAAATTAGCTCAGATACCGTTCCATAAACCCAATATGTAAGAGACAAGACCTATTCCTTTTTCAGTGAACTGGACTCAACACCCCCTATTCACCGCACAAGAATATATCTGACTAGTAAGAATCTTCAAACCTATGTACTGATATCTCTCTGTAAGTGAGTCAAGGGGGTGTAAAGCGGCATAAACACAGCCGTGAAAAGCAGCTAAACCCCATTATGAAAATAAATTACTTTTCAAAACCCGTGAAACAAAGACAGTGAAAGAGAGAGAAATTCTTCCAAAATTCGTTCAGGGGCTGTGATGCAACCTGGATTGACCATATCTAGACCCACAGCTGATTGAGACATCAGGGTGGACACTCTTGGGGCTGAGAGGTTCGGTGAGGTTGGGTGAGCCAACGCAGACCCTTTCAAGTAATACTGCATGGTACCCATCCCATGGGTCCCAAATCTCCAGGTTCAAGGGCATCTTCCTACATCGAAAACAGGCATGAGAAACCCAGAAGATGGTACACCGTGTGATCGGGAAAGGTTTCTAAAACGCACCTCATTTCTCATCTCCTTTGCTCGGGTTCGCCATTCCAGCCGATTTACTAGCCATCTCCCTCCTTGGAGAATCAGCACCTTTAACCTCCTGTTCCGTACAGGTTGCAATTTGTCCTGAGGATGAACGGGAAGAGGGGGAACCAATGAGAGACTAGCTCTAGGTGTTGGGACAGGCACAGGTCACTCTATTTTCCCATCAGGAAGAAGAATTAAGCACAAGCTCAGCCTGCCCCCCAGAACCAGAAGAGGGCCTGAAGCAATCCTGCGCTTTTGCGGCCAGCTCCCAAAAAAGCGAGTTGAAAAATGGAGCTCAGGGGCACTGCAATTCACAAACCTGCAGAGTTTTAAATGATACCTCTCGTCCACAAATATATTAAGGGAAGGCAACGAAGAGGCTTTGAAAGCAAGGCAGAATTGCAGGAAACAGATTTCAGGAGGTAGATTCGAATCGCCTTGAAAGCACATGAAAAGCGGCAAAACGTGGACAATGATGCCCTTGGCCAAAAAGGGCGTATGCGTTTTTTCCTGAATATATTCAGGAAAAAACGCATACGCCCTTTTTGGCCAACCAAGCAACCTGGAAAGGCAAATCAGCGCTCCAAAGAAGTCTGGCTTCCCAGCGGGAAAAAGGGCCATGCGGAAAAAAGTGTCCAAAGCAGAAATGCAGGACCGGCCATGGAGAAATGGGAGCCTTGCTACGCTGATGGGCGGGATGTAAATTGCCAACAGCCACTCGGGAGAAGTGTACGGTGTGTCCTGAAACATCTAAAAAACACAGCTTGGAGAGCATAGGGCACTTCCACTCATGGGCGTATAAATTGGGAAAACTAAAAATCAGCAAGACACAGGCACCCAAAAGTTTAGGGCTGCTCTGTTGACAAGAACCCCCACTTCATTACACCTTAAATATCCTAGGAAAGAGAAAAATGGATAAAGAAGTTGGGGTCCTCATGTACAATGGAATATCACTCAGCCATGAAATCAACGTCATAAGGCTAGTAGCAGCACGATGAGTGGATTTAGGTACGACGATTCTAAGTGAAATAAGTCACACAGAAAAAGACACTTATCCTAAGATATCACTTCGAGAGGGAATGTAAAAACCGCTACACTTGAACTGAATTACAAAACAGAACAGAGTCACACGTTTAGAAAACACACTATGGCTGCTGAACGGGAAAGGTGAGGTGGGGTGATGCATAAAACAAGGGTTTCAAATTAGCTCCGATACCGTTCCATAAACCCAATATGTAAGAGACAAGACCTATTCCTTTTTCAGTGAACTGGACTCAACACCCCCTATTCACCGCACAAGAATATATCTGACTAGTAAGAATCCTCAAACCTATGTATTGATATCTCTCTGTAAGTGAGTCAAGGGGGTGTAAAGCGGCATAAACACAGCCGTGAAAAGCAGCTAAACCCCATTATATAAATAAATTACTTTTCAAAACCCGTGAAACAAAGACAGTGAAAGAGAGAGAAATTCTTCCAAAATTCGTTCAGGGGCTGTGATGCAACCTGGATTGACCATATCTAGACCCACAGCTGATGAGACATAAGGGTGGACACTCTTGGGGCTGAGAGGTTCGGTGAGGTTGGGTGAGCCAACGCAGACCCTTTCAAGTAATACTGCATGGTACCCATCCCATGGGTCCCAAATCTCCAGGTTCAAGGGCATCTTCCTACATCGAAAACAGGCATGAGAAACCCAGAAGATGGTACACCGTGTGATCGGGAAAGGTTTCTAAAACGCACCTCATTTCTCATCTCCTTTGCTCGGGTTCGCCATTCCAGCCGATTTACTAGCCATCTCCCTCCTTGGAGAATCAGCACCTTTAACCTCCTGTTCCGTACAGGTTGCAATTTGTCCTGAGGATGAACGGGAAGAGGGGGAACCAATGAGAGACTAGCTCTTGGTGTTGGGACAGGCACAGGTCACTCTATTTTCCCATCAGGAAGAAGAATTAAGCACAAGCTCAGCCTGCCCCCCAGAACCAGAAGAGGGCCTGAAGCAATCCTGCGCTTTTGTGGCCAGCTCCCAAAAAAGCGAGTTGAAAAATGGAGCTCAGGGGCACTGCAATTCACAAACCTGCAGAGTTTTAAATGATACCTCTCGTCCACAAATATATTAAGGGAAGGCAACGAAGAGGCTTTGAAAGCAAGGCAGAATTGCAGGAAACAGATTTCAGGAGGTAGATTCAAATCGCCTTGAAAGCACATGAAAAGCGGCAAAACGTGGACAATGATGCCCTTGGCCAAAAAGGGCGTATGCGTTTTTTCCTGAATATATTCAGGAAAAAACGCATACGCCCTTTTTGGCCAACCAAGCAACCTGGAAAGGCAAATCAGCGCTCCAAAGAAGTCCCGCTTCCCAGCGGGCAAAAGGGCCATGCGGAAAAAAGTGGCCAAACCAGAACTGCACGACCGGCCATGGAGAAATGGGAGCCTTGCTTCGCTGATGGGCGGGATGTAAATTGCCAACAGCCACTCGGGAGAAGTGTACGGTGTGTCCTGAAACATCTAAAAAACACAGCTTGGAGAGCATAGGGCACTTCCACTCATGGGCGTATAATTTGGGAAAAATAAAAATCAGCAAGACACAGGCACCCCAAAGTTTAGGGCTGCTCTGTTGACAAGAACCCCCACTTCATTACACCTTAAATATCCTAGGAAAGAGAAAAATGGATAAAGAAGTTGTGGTCCTCATGTACAATGGAATATCACTCAGCCATGAAATCAACGTCATAAGGCTAGTAGCAGCACGATGAGTGGATTTAGGTACGACGATTCTAAGTGAAATAAGTCACACAGAAAAAGACACTTATCCTAAGATATCACTTCGAGAGGGAATGTAAAAACCGCTACACTTGAACTGAATTACAAAACAGAACCGAGTCACACGTTTAGAAAACACACTATGGCTGCTGAACGGGAAAGGTGAGGTGGGGTGATGCATAAAACAAGGGTTTCAAATTAGCTCCGATACCGTTCCATAAACCCAATATGTAAGAGACAAGACCTATTCCTTTTTCAGTGAACTGGACTCAACACCCCCTATTCACCGCACAAGAATATATCTGACTAGTAAGAATCCTCAAACCTATGTATTGATATCTCTCTGTAAGTGAGTCAAGGGGGTGTAAAGCGGCATAAACACAGCCGTGAAAAGCAGCTAAACCCCATTATAAAAATAAATTACTTTTCAAAACCCGTGAAACAAAGACAGTGAAAGAGAGAGAAATTCTTCCAAAATTCGTTCAGGGGCTGTGATGCAACCTGGATTGACCATATCTAGACCCACAGCTGATTGAGACATAAGGGTGGACACTCTTGGGGCAGAGAGGTTCGGTGAGGTTGGGTGAGCCAACGCAGACCCTTTCAAGTAATACTGCATGGTACCCATCCCATGGGTCCCAAATCTCCAGGTTCAAGGGCATCTTCCTACATCGAAATCAGGCATGAGAAACCCAGAAGATGGTACACCGTGTGATCGGGAAAGGTTTCTAAAACGCACCTCATTTCTCATCTCCTTGGCTCGGGTTCGCCATTCCAGCCGATTTACTAGCCATCTCCCTCCTTGGAGAATCAGCACCTTTAACCTCCTGTTCCGTACAGGTTGCAATTTGTCCTGAGGATGAACGGGAAGAGGGGGAACCAATGAGAGACTAGCTCTAGGTGTTGGGACAGGCACAGGTCACTCTATTTTCCCATCAGGAAGAAGAATTAAGCACAAGCTCAGCCTGCCCCCCAGAACCAGAAGAGGGCCTGAAGCAATCCTGGGCTTTTGCGGGCAGCTCCCAAAAAAGCGAGTTGAAAAATGGAGCTCAGGGGCACTGCAATTCACAAACCTGCAGAGTTTTAAATGATACCTCTCGTCCACAAATATATTAAGGGAAGGCAACGAAGAGGCTTTGAAAGCAAGGCAGAATTGCAGGAAACAGATTTCAGGAGGTAGATTCGAATCGCCTTGAAAGCACATGAAAAGCGGCAAAACGTGGACAATGATGCCCTTGGCCAAAAAGGGCGTATGCGTTTTTTCCTGAATATATTCAGGAAAAAACGCATACGCCCTTTTTGGCCAACCAAGCAACCTGGAAAGGCAAATCAGCGCTCCAAAGAAGTCTGGCTTCCCAGCGGGAAAAAGGGCCATGCGGAAAAAAGTGTCCAAAGCAGAAATGCAGGACCGGCCATGGAGAAATGGGAGCCTTGCTACGCTGATGGGCGGGATGTAAATTGCCAACAGCCACTCTGGAGAAGTGTACGGTGTGTCCTGAAACATCTAAAAAACACAGCTTGGAGAGCATAGGGCACTTCCACTCATGGGCGTATAAATTGGGAAAACTAAAAATCAGCAAGACACAGGCACCCCAAAGTTTAGGGCTGCTCTGTTGACAAGAACCCCCACTTCATTACACCTTAAATATCCTAGGAAAGAGAAAAATGGATAAAGAAGTTGGGGTCCTCATGTACAATGGAATATCACTCAGCCATGAAATCAACGTCACAAGGCTAGTAGCAGCACGATGAGTGGATTTAGGTACGACGATTCTAAGTGAAATAAGTCACACAGAAAAAGACACTTATCATAAGATATCACTTAGAGAGGGAATGTAAAAACCGCTACACTTGAACTGAATTACAAAACAGAACAGAGTCACACGTTTAGGAAACACACTCTGGCTGCTGAACGGGAAAGGTGAGGTGGGGTGATGCATAAAACAAGGGTTTCAAATTAGCTCCGATACCGTTCCATAAACCCAATATGTAAGAGACAAGACCTATTCCTTTTTCAGTGAACTGGACTCAACACCCCCTATTCACCGCACAAGAATATATCTGACTAGTAAGAATCTTCAAACCTATGTATTGATATCTCTCTGTAAGTGAGTCAAGGGGGTGTAAAGCGGCATAAAAACAGCCGTGAAAAGCAGCTAAACCCCATTATAAAAATAAATTACTTTTCAAAACCCGTGAAACAAAGACAGTGAAAGAGAGAGAAATTCTTCCAAAATTCGTTCAGGGGCTGTGATGCAACCTGGATTGACCATATCTAGACCCACAGCTGATTGAGACATAAGGGTGGACACTCTTGGGGCTGAGAGGTTCGGTGAGGTTGGGTGAGCCAACGCAGACCCTTTCAAGTAATACTGCATGGTACCCATCCAATGGGTCCCAGATCTCCAGGTTCAAGGGCATCTTCCTACGTCGAAAACAGGCATGAGAAACCCAGAAGATGGTACACCGTGTGATCGGGAAAGGTTTCTAAAACGCACCTCATTTCTCATCTCCTTTGCTCGGGTTCGCCATTCCAGCCGATTTACTAGCCATCTCGCTCCTTGGAGAATCAGCACCTTTAACCTCCTGTTCCGTACAGGTTGCAATTTGTCCTGAGGATGAACGGGAAGAGGGGGAACCAATGAGAGACTAGCTCTAGGTGTTGGGACAGGCACAGGTCACTCTATTTTCCCATCAGGAAGAAGAATTAAGCACAAGCTCAGCCTGCCCCCCAGAACCAGAAGAGGGCCTGAAGCAATCCTGCGCTTTTGTGGCCAGCTCCCAAAAAAGCGAGTTGAAAAATGGAGCTCAGGGGCACTGCAATTCACAAACCTGCAGAGTTTTAAATGATACCTCTCGTCCACAAATATATTAAGGGAAGGCAACGAAGAGGCTTTGAAAGCAAGGCAGAATTGCAGGAAACAGATTTCAGGAGGTAGATTCAAATCGCCTTGAAAGCACATGAAAAGCGGCAAAACGTGGACAATGATGCCCTTGGCCAAAAAGGGCGTATGCGTTTTTTCCTGAATATATTCAGGAAAAAACGCATACGCCCTTTTTGGCCAACCAAGCAACCTGGAAAGGCAAATCAGCGCTCCAAAGAAGTCTCGCTTCCCAGCGGGCAAAAGGGCCATGCGTAAAAAAGTGGCAAAACCAGAACTGCACGACCGGCCATGGAGAAATGGGAGCCTTGCTACGCTGATGGGCGGGATGTAAATTGCCAACAGCCACTCGGGAGAAGTGTACGGTGTGTCCTGAAACATCTAAAAAACACAGCTTGGAGAGCATAGGGCACTTCCACTCATGGGCGTATAAATTGGGAAAACTAAAAATCAGCAAGACACAGGCACCCCAAAGTTTAGGGCTGCTCTGTTGACAAGAACCCCCACTTCATTACACCTTAAATATCCTAGGAAAGAGAAAAATGGATAAAGAAGTTGTGGTCCTCATGTACAATGGAATATCACTCAGCCATGAAATCAACGTCATAAGGCTAGTAGCAGCACGATGAGTGGATTTAGGTACGACGATTCTAAGTGAAATAAGTCACACAGAAAAAGACACTTATCATAAGATATCACTTCTAGAGCGAATGTAAAAACCGCTACACTTGAACTGAATTACAAAACAGAACAGAGTCACACGTTTAGGAAACACACTATGGCTGCTGAACGGGAAAGGTGAGGTGGGGTGATGCATAAAACAAGGGTTTCAAATTAGCTCAGATACCGTTCCATAAACCCAATATGTAAGAGACAAGACCTATTCCTTTTTCAGTGAACTGGACTCAACACCCCCTATTCACCGCACAAGAATATATCTGACTAGTAAGAATCTTCAAACCTATGTACTGATATCTCTCTGTAAGTGAGTCAAGGGGGTGTAAAGCGGCATAAACACAGCCGTGAAAAGCAGCTAAACCCCATTATAAAAATAAATTACTTTTCAAAACCCGTGAAACAAAGACAGTGAAAGAGAGAGAAATTCTTCCAAAATTCGTTCAGGGGCTGTGATGCAACCTGGATTGACCATATCTAGACCCACAGCTGATTGAGACATAAGGGTGGACACTCTTGGGGCTGAGAGGTTCGGTGAGGTTGGGTGAGCCAACGCAGACCCTTTCAAGTAATACTGCATGGTACCCATCCCATGGGTCCCAAATCTCCAGGTTCAAGGGCATCTTCCTACATCGAAAACAGGCATGAGAAACCCAGAAGATGGTACACCGTGTGCTCGGGAAAGGTTTCTAAAACGCACCTCATTTCTCATCTCCTTTGCTCGGGTTCGCCATTCCAGCCGATTTACTAGCCATCTCCCTCCTTGGAGAATCAGCACCTTTAACCTCCTGTTCCGTACAGGTTGCAATTTGTCCTGAGGATGAACGGGAAGAGGGGGAACCAATGAGAGACTAGCTCTAGGTGTTGGGACAGGCACAGGTCACTCTATTTTCCCATCAGGAAGAAGAATTAAGCACAAGCTCAGCCTGCCCCCCAGAACCAGAAGAGGGCCTGAAGCAATCCTGCGCTTTTGCGGCCAGCTCCCAAAAAAGCGAGTTGAAAAATGGAGCTCAGGGGCACTGCAATTCACAAACCTGCAGAGTTTTAAATGATACCTCTCGTCCACAAATATATTAAGGGAAGGCAACGAAGAGGCTTTGAAAGCAAGGCAGAATTGCAGGAAACAGATTTCAGGAGGTAGATTCGAATCGCCTTGAAAGCACATGAAAAGCGGCAAAACGTGGACAATGATGCCCTTGGCCAAAAAGGGCGTATGCGTTTTTTCCTGAATATATTCAGGAAAAAACGCATACGCCCTTTTTGGCCAACCAAGCAACCTGGAAAGGCAAATCAGCGCTCCAAAGAAGTCTGGCTTCCCAGCGGGAAAAAGGGCCATGCGGAAAAAAGTGTCCAAAGCAGAAATGCAGGAACGGCCATGGAGAAATGGGAGCCTTGCTACACTGATGGGCGGGATGTAAATTGCCAACAGCCACTCTGGAGAAGTGTACGGTGTGTCCTGAAACATCTAAAAAACACAGCTTGGAGAGCATAGGGCACTTCCACTCATGGGCGTATAAATTGGGAAAACTAAAAATCAGCAAGACACAGGCACCCAAAAGTTTAGGGCTGCTCTGTTGACAAGAACCCCCACTTCATTACACCTTAAATATCCTAGGAAAGAGAAAAATGGATAAAGAAGTTGGGGTCCTCATGTACAATGGAATATCACTCAGCCATGAAATCAACGTCATAAGGCTAGTAGCAGCACGATGAGTGGATTTAGGTACGACGATTCTAAGTGAAATAAGTCACACAGAAAAAGACACTTATCCTAAGATATCACTTCGAGAGGGAATGTAATAACCGCTACACTTGAACTGAATTACAAAACAGAACCGAGTCACACGTTTAGAAAACACACTATGGCTGCTGAACGGGAAAGGTGAGGTGGGGTGATGCATAAAACAAGGGTTTCAAATTAGCTCCGATACCGTTCCATAAACCCAATATGTAAGAGACAAGACCTATTCCTTTTTCAGTGAACTGGAATCAACACCCCCTATTCACCGCACAAGAATATATCTGACTAGTAAGAATCCTCAAACCTATGTATTGATATCTCTCTGTAAGTGAGTCAAGGGGGTGTAAAGCGGCATAAACACAGCCGTGAAAAGCAGCTAAACCCCATTATAAAAATAAATGACTTTTCAAAACCCGTGAAACAAAGACAGTGAAAGAGAGAGAAATTCTTCCAAAATTCGTTCAGGGGCTGTGATGCAACCTGGATTGACCATATCTAGACCCACAGCTGATTGAGACATAAGGGTGGACACTCTTGGGGCTGAGAGGTTCGGTGAGGTTGGGTGAGCCAACGCAGACCCTTTCAAGTAATACTGCATGGTACCCATCCCATGGGTCCCAAATCTCCAGGTTCAAGGGCATCTTCCTACATCGAAAACAGGCATGAGAAACCCAGAAGATGGTACACCGTGTGATCGGGAAAGGTTTCTAAAACGCACCTCATTTCTCATCTCCTTTGCTCGGGTTCGCCATTCCAGCCGATTTACTAGCCATCTCCCTCCTTGGAGAATCAGCACCTTTAACCTCCTGTTCCGTACAGGTTGCAATTTGTCCTGAGGATGAACGGGAAGAGGGGGAACCAATGAGAGACTAGCTCTAGGTGTTGGGACAGGCACAGGTCACTCTATTTTCCCATCAGGAAGAAGAATTAAGCACAATCTCAGCCTGCCCCCCAGAACCAGAAGAGGGCCTGAAGCAATCCTGCGCTTTTGTGGCCAGCTCCCAAAAAAGCGAGTTGAAAAATGGAGCTCAGGGGCACTGCAATTCACAAACCTGCAGAGTTTTAAATGATACCTCTCGTCCACAAATATATTAAGGGAAGGCAACGAAGAGGCTTTGAAAGCAAGGCAGAATTGCAGGAAACAGATTTCAGGAGGTAGATTCAAATCGCCTTGAAAGCACATGAAAAGCGGCAAAACGTGGACAATGATGCCCTTGGCCAAAAAGGGCGTATGCGTTTTTTCCTGAATATATTCAGGAAAAAACGCATACGCCCTTTTTGGCCAACCAAGCAACCTGGAAAGGCAAATCAGCGCTCCAAAGAAGTCTCGCTTCCCAGCGGGCAAAAGGGCCATGCGTAAAAAAGTGGCCAAACAAGAACTGCACGACCGGCCATGGAGAAATGGGAGCCTTGCTTCGCTGATGGGCGGGATGTAAATTGCCAACAGCCACTCGGGAGAAGTGTACGGTGTGTCCTGAAACATCTAAAAAACACAGCTTGGAGAGCATAGGGCACTTCCACTCATGGGCGTATAAATTGGGAAAACTAAAAATCAGCAAGACACAGGCACCCCAAAGTTTAGGGCTGCTCTGTTGACAAGAACCCCCACTTCATTACACCTTAAATATCCTAGGAAAGAGAAAAATGGATAAAGAAGTTGTGGTCCTCATGTACAATGGAATATCACTCAGCCATGAAATCAACGTCATAAGGCTAGTAGCAGCACGATGAGTGGATTTAGGTACGACGATTCTAAGTGAAATAAGTCACACAGAAAAAGACACTTATCATAAGATATCACTTCTAGAGCGAATGTAAAAACCGCTACACTTGAACTGAATTACAAAACAGAACAGAGTCACACGTTTAGGAAACACACTATGGCTGCTGAACGGGAAAGGTGAGGTGGGGTGATGCATAAAACAAGGGTTTCAAATTAGCTCAGATACCGTTCCATAAACCCAATATGTAAGAGACAAGACCTATTCCTTTTTCAGTGAACTGGACTCAACACCCCCTATTCACCGCACAAGAATATATCTGACTAGTAAGAATCTTCAAACCTATGTACTGATATCTCTCTGTAAGTGAGTCAAGGGGGTGTAAAGCGGCATAAACACAGCCGTGAAAAGCAGCTAAACCCCATTATAAAAATAAATGACTTTTCAAAACCCGTGAAACAAAGACAGTGAAAGAGAGAGAAATTCTTCCAAAATTCGTTCAGGGGCTGTGATGCAACCTGGATTGACCATATCTAGACCCACAGCTGATTGAGACATAAGGGTGGACACTCTTGGGGCTGAGAGGTTCGGTGAGGTTGGGTGAGCCAACGCAGACCCTTTCAAGTAATACTGCATGGTACCCATCCCATGGGTCCCAAATCTCCAGGTTCAAGGGCATCTTCCTACATCGAAAACAGGCATGAGAAACCCAGAAGATGGTACACCGTGTGCTCGGGAAAGGTTTCTAAAACGCACCTCATTTCTCATCTCCTTTGCTCGGGTTCGCCATTCCAGCCGATTTACTAGCCATCTCCCTCCTTGGAGAATCAGCACCTTTAACCTCCTGTTCCGTACAGGTTGCAATTTGTCCTGAGGATGAACGGGAAGAGGGGGAACCAATGAGAGACTAGCTCTAGGTGTTGGGACAGGCACAGGTCACTCTATTTTCCCATCAGGAAGAAGAATTAAGCACAAGCTCAGCCTGCCCCCCAGAACCAGAAGAGGGCCTGAAGCAATCCTGCGCTTTTGCGGCCAGCTCCCAAAAAAGCGAGTTGAAAAATGGAGCTCAGGGGCACTGCAATTCACAAACCTGCAGAGTTTTAAATGATACCTCTCGTCCACAAATATATTAAGGGAAGGCAACGAAGAGGCTTTGAAAGCAAGGCAGAATTGCAGGAAACAGATTTCAGGAGGTAGATTCGAATCGCCTTGAAAGCACATGAAAAGCGGCAAAACGTGGACAATGATGCCCTTGGCCAAAAAGGGCGTATGCGTTTTTTCCTGAATATATTCAGGAAAAAACGCATACGCCCTTTTTGGCCAACCAAGCAACCTGGAAAGGCAAATCAGTGCTCCAAAGAAGTCTGGCTTCCCAGCGGGAAAAAGGGCCATGCGGAAAAAAGTGTCCAAAGCAGAAATGCAGGACCGGCCATGGAGAAATGGGAGCCTTGCTACACTGATGGGCGGGATGTAAATTGCCAACAGCCACTCTGGAGAAGTGTACGGTGTGTCCTGAAACATCTAAAAAACACAGCTTGGAGAGCATAGGGCACTTCCACTCATGGGCGTATAAATTGGGAAAACTAAAAATCAGCAAGACACAGGCACCCAAAAGTTTAGGGCTGCTCTGTTGACAAGAACCCCCACTTCATTACACCTTAAATATCCTAGGAAAGAGAAAAATGGATAAAGAAGTTGGGGTCCTCATGTACAATGGAATATCACTCAGCCATGAAATCAACGTCATAAGGCTAGTAGCAGCACGATGAGTGGATTTAGGTACGACGATTCTAAGTGAAATAAGTCACACAGAAAAAGACACTTATCCTAAGATATCACTTCGAGAGGGAATGTAATAACCGCTACACTTGAACTGAATTACAAAACAGAACAGAGTCACACGTTTAGAAAACACACTATGGCTGCTGAACGGGAAAGGTGAGGTGGGGTGATGCATAAAACAAGGGTTTCAAATTAGCTCCGATACCGTTCCATAAACCCAATATGTAAGAGACAAGACCTATTCCTTTTTCAGTGAACTGGACTCAACACCCCCTATTCACCGCACAAGAATATATCTGACTAGTAAGAATCCTCAAACCTATGTATTGATAGCTCTCTGTAAGTGAGTCAAGGGGGTGTAAAGCGGCATAAACACAGCCGTGAAAAGCAGCTAAACCCCATTATAAAAATAAATGACTTTTCAAAACCCGTGAAACAAAGACAGTGAAAGAGAGAGAAATTCTTCCAAAATTCTTTCAGGGGCTGTGATGCAACCTGGATTGACCATATCTAGACCCACAGGTGATTGAGACATAAGGGTGGACACTCTTCGGGCTGAGAGGTTCGGTGAGGTTGGGTGAGCCAACGCAGACCCTTTCAAGTAATACTGCATGGTACCCATCCCATGGGTCCCAAATCTCCAGGTTCAAGGGCATCTTCCTACATCGAAAACAGGCATGAGAAACCCAGAAGATGGTACACCGTGTGATCGGGAAAGGTTTCTAAAACGCACCTCATTTCTCATCTCCTTTACTCGGGTTCGCCATTCCAGCCGATTTACTAGCCATCTCCCTCCTTGGAGAATCAGCACCTTTAACCTCCTGTTCCGTACAGGTTGCAATTTGTCCTGAGGATGAACGGGAAGAGGGGGAACCAATGAGAGACTAGCACTAGGTGTTGGGACAGGCACAGGTCACTCTATTTTCCCATCAGGAAGAAGAATTAAGCACAAGCTCAGCCTGCCCCCCAGAACCAGAAGAGGGCCTGAAGCAATCCTGCGCTTTTGCGGCCAGCTCCCAAAAAAGCGAGTTGAAAAATGGAGCTCAGGGGCACTGCAATTCACAAACCTGCAGAGTTTTAAATGATACCTCTCGTCCACAAATATATTAAGGGAAGGCAACGAAGAGGCTTTGAAAGCAAGGCAGAATGGCAGGAAACAGATTTCAGGAGGTAGATACGAATCGCCTTGAAAGCACATGAAAAGCGGCAAAACGTGGACAATGATGCCCTTGGCCAAAAAGGGCGTATGCGTTTTTTCCTGAATATATTCAGGAAAAAACGCATACGCCCTTTTTGGCCAACCAAGCAACCTGGAAAGGCAAATCAGCGCTCCAAAGAAGTCTCGGTTCCCAGCGGGCAAAAGGGCCATGCGGAAAAAAGTGGCCAAACCAGAACTGCACGACCGGCCATGGAGAAATGGGAGCCTTGCTTCGCTGATGGGCGGGATGTAAATTGCCAACAGCCACTCGGGAGAAGTGTACGGTGTGTCCTGAAACATCTAAAAAACACAGCTTGGAGAGCATAGGGCACTTCCACTCATGGGCGTATAAATTGGGAAAAATAAAAATCAGCAAGACACAGGCACCCCAAAGTTTAGGGCTGCTCTGTTGAGAAGAACCCCCACTTCATTACACCTTAAATATCCTAGGAAAGAGAAAAATGGATAAAGAAGTTGGGGTCCTCATGTACAATGGAATATCACTCAGCCATGAAATCAACGTCATAAGGCTAGTAGCAGCACGATGAGTGGATTTAGTTACGACGATTCTAAGTGAAATAAGTCACACAGAAAAAGACACTTATCCTAAGATATCACTTCGAGAGGGAATGTAAAAACCGCTACACTTGAACTGAATTACAAAACAGAACAGAGTCACACGTTTAGAAAACACACTATGGCTGCTGAACGGGAAAGGTGAGGTGGGGTGATGCATAAAACAAGGGTTTCAAATTAGCTCCGATACCGTTCCATAAACCCAATATGTAAGATACAAGACCTATTCCTTTTTCAGTGAACTGGACTCAACACCCCCTATTCACCGCACAAGAATATATCTGACTAGTAAGAATCCTCAAACCTATGTATTGATATCTCTCTGTAAGTGAGTCAAGGGGGTGTAAAGCGGCATAAACACAGCCGTGAAAAGCAGCTAAACCCCATTATAAAAATAAATGACTTTTCAAAACCCGTGAAACAAAGACAGTGAAAGAGAGAGAAATTCTTCCAAAATTCGTTCAGGGGCTGTGATGCAACCTGGATTGACCATATCTAGACCCACAGCTGATTGAGACATAAGGGTGGACACTCTTGGGGCTGAGAGGTTCGGTGAGGTTGGGTGAGCCAACGCAGACCCTTTCAAGTAATACTGCATGGTACCCATCCCATGGGTCCCAAATCTCCAGGTTCAAGGGCATCTTCCTACATCGAAAACAGGCATGAGAAACCCAGAAGATGGTACACCGTGTGATCGGGAAAGGTTTCTAAAACGCACCTCATTTCTCATCTCCTTTGCTCGGGTTCGCCATTCCAGCCGATTTACTAGCCATCTCCCTCCTTGGAGAATCAGCACCTTTAACCTCCTGTTCCGTACAGGTTGCAATTTGTCCTGAGGATGAACGGGAAGAGGGGGAACCAATGAGAGACTAGCTCTAGGTGTTGGGACAGGCACAGGTCACTCTATTTTCCCATCAGGAAGAAGAATTAAGCACAAGCTCAGCCTGCCCCCCAGAACCAGAAGAGGGCCTGAAGCAATCCTGCGCTTTTGCGGCCAGCTCCCAAAAAAGCGAGTTGAAAAATGGAGCTCAGGGGCACTGCAATTCACAAACCTGCAGAGTTTTAAATGATACCTCTCGTCCACAAATATATTAAGGGAAGGCAACGAAGAGGCTTTGAAAGCGAGGCAGAATTGCAGGAAACAGATTTCAGGAGGTAGATTCGAATCGCCTTGAAAGCACATGAAAAGCGGCAAAACGTGGACAATGATGCCCTTGGCCAAAAAGGGCGTATGCGTTTTTTCCTGAATATATTCAGGAAAAAACGCATACGCCCTTTTTGGCCAACCAAGCAACCTGGAAAGGCAAATCAGCGCTCCAAAGAAATCTCGCTTCCCAGCGGGCAAAAGGGCCATGCGGAAAAAAGTGTCCAAAGTAGAAATGCAGGACCGGCCATGGAGAAATTGGAGCCTTGCTACGCTGATGGGCGGGATGTAAATTGCCAACAGCCACTCTGGAGAAATGTACGGTGTGTCCTGAAACATCTAAAAAACACAGCTTGGAGAGCATAGGGCCCTTCCACTCATGGGCGTATAAATTGGGAAAACTAAAAATCAGCAAGACACAGGCACCCCAAAGTTTAGGGCTGCTCTGTTGACAAGAACCCCCACTTCATTACACCTTAAATATCCTAGGAAAGAGAAAAATGGATAAAGAAGTTGTGGTCCTCATGTACAATCGAATATCACTCAGCCATGAAATCAACGTCATAAGGCTAGTAGCAGCACGATGAGTGGATTTAGGTACGACGATTCTAAGTGAAATAAGTCACACAGAAAAAGACACTTATCCTAAGATATCACTTAGAGAGGGAATGTAAAAACCGCTACACTTGAACTGAATTACAAAACAGAACAGAATCACACGTTTAGGAAACACACTCTGGCTGCTGAACGGGAAAGGTGAGGTGGGGTGATGCATAAAACAAGGGTTTCAAATTAGCTCCGATACCGTTCCATAAACCCAATATGTAAGAGACAAGACCTATTCCTTTTTCAGTGAACTGGACTCAACACCCCCTATTCACCGCACAAGATTATATCTGACTAGTAAGAATCTTCAAACCTATGTATTGATATCTCTCTGTAAGTGAGTCAAGGAGGTGTAAAGCGGCATAAACACAGCCGTGAAAAGCAGCTAAACCCCATTATAAAAATAAATTACTTTTCAAAACCCGTGAAACACAGACAGTGAAAGAGAGAGAAATTCTTCCAAAATTCGTTCAGGGGCTGTGATGCAACCTGGATTGACCATATCTAGACCCACAGCTGATTGAGACATAAGGGTGGACACTCTTGGGGCTGAGAGGTTCGGTGAGGTTGGGTGAGCCAACGCAGACCCTTTCAAGTAATACTGCATGGTACCCATCCCATGGGTCCCAAATCTCCAGGTTCAAGGGCATCTTCCTACATCGAAAACAGGCATGAGAAACCCAGAAGATGGTACACCGTGTGATCGGGAAAGGTTTCTAAAACGCACCTCATTTCTCATCTCCTTGGCTCGGGTTCGCCATTCCAGCCGATTTACTAGCCATCTCCCTCCTTGGAGAATCAGCACCTTTAACCTCCTGTTCCGTACAGGTTGCAATTTGTCCTGAGGATGAACGGGAAGAGGGGGAACCAATGAGAGACTAGCTCTAGGTGTTGGGACAGGCACAGGTCACTCTATTTTCCCATCAGGAAGAAGAATTAAGCACAAGCTCAGCCTGCCCCCCAGAACCAGAAGAGGGCCTGAAGCAATCCTGGGCTTTTGCGGGCAGCTCCCAAAAAAGCGAGTTGAAAAATGGAGCTCAGGGGCACTGCAATTCACAAACCTGCAGAGTTTTAAATGATACCTCTCGTCCACAAATATATTAAGGGAAGGCAACGAAGAGGCTTTGAAAGCAAGGCAGAATGGCAGGAAACAGATTTCAGGAGGTAGATTCAAATCGCCTTGAAAGCACATGAAAAGCGGCAAAACGTGGACAATGATGCCCTTGGCCAAAAAGGGCGTATGCGTTTTTTCCTGAATATATTCAGGAAAAAACGCATACGCCCTTTTTGGCCAACCAAGCAACCTGGAAAGGCAAATCAGCGCTCCAAAGAAGTCTCGCTTACCAGCGGGCAAAAGGGCCATGCGGAAAAAAGTGTCCAAAGCAGAAATGCAGGACCGGCCATGGAGAAATGGGAGCCTTGCTATGCTGATGGGCGGGATGTAAATTGCCAACAGCCACTCTGGAGAAGTGTACGGTGTGTCCTGAAACATCTAAAAAACACAGCTTGGAGAGCATAGGGCACTTCCACTCATGGGCCTATAAATTGGGAAAACTAAAAATCAGCAAGACACAGGCACCCCAAAGTTTAGGGCTGCTCTGTTGACAAGAACCCCCACTTCATTACACCTTAAATATCCTAGGAAAGAGAAAAATGGATAAAGAAGTTGGGGTCCTCATGAACAATGGAATATCACTCAGCCATGAAATCAACGTCACAAGGCTAGTAGCAGCACGATGAGTGGATTTAGGTACGACGATTCTAAGTGAAATAAGTCACACAGAAAAAGACACTTATCCTAAGATATCACTTCAAGAGGGAATGTAAAAACCGCTACACTTGAACTGAATTACAAAACAGAACAGAGTCACACGTTTAGGAAACACACTATGGCTGCTGAACGGGAAAGGTGAGGTGGGGTGATGCATAAAACAAGGGTTTCATATTAGCTCCGATACCGTTCCATAAACCCAATATGTAAGAGACAAGACCTATTCCTTTTTCAGTGAACTGGACTCAACACCCCCTATTCACCGCACAAGAATATATCTGACTAGTAAGAATCCTCAAACCTATGTATTGATATCTCTCTGTAAGTGAGTCAAGGGGGTGTAAAGCGGCATAAACACAGCCGTGAAAAGCAGCTAAACCCCATTATAAAAATAAATGACTTTTCAAAACCCGTGAAACAAAGACAGTGAAAGAGAGAGAAATTCTTCCAAAATTCGTTCAGGGGCTGTGATGCAACCTGGATTGACCATATCTAGACCCACAGCTGATTGAGACATAAGGGTGGACACTCTTGGGGCTGAGAGGTTCGGTGAGGTTGGGTGAGCCAACGCAGACCCTTTCAAGTAATACTGCATGGTACCCATCCCATGGGTCCCAAATCTCCAGGTTCAAGGGCATCTTCCTACATCGAAAACAGGCATGAGAAACCCAGAAGATGGTACACCGTGTGATCGGGAAAGGTTTCTAAAACGCACCTCATTTCTCATCTCCTTTGCTCGGGTTCGCCATTACAGCCGATTTACTAGCCATCTCCCTCCTTGGAGAATCAGCACCTTTAACCTCCTGTTCCGTACAGGTTGCAATTTGTCCTGAGGATGAACGGGAAGAGGGGGAACCAATGAGAGACTAGCTCTAGGTGTTGGGACAGGCACAGGTCACTCTATTTTCCCATCAGGAAGAAGAATTAAGCACAAGCTCAGCCTGCCCCCCAGAACCAGAAGAGGGCCTGAAGCAATCCTGCGCTTTTGCGGCCAGCTCCCAAAAAAGCGAGTTGAAAAATGGAGCTCAGGGGCACTGCAATTCACAAACCTGCAGAGTTTTAAATGATACCTCTCGTCCACAAATATATTAAGGGAAGGCAACGAAGAGGCTTTGAAAGCGAGGCAGAATTGCAGGAAACAGATTTCAGGAGGTAGATTCGAATCGCCTTGAAAGCACATGAAAAGCGGCAAAACGTGGACAATGATGCCCTTGGCCAAAAAGGGCGTATGCGTTTTTTCCTGAATATATTCAGGAAAAAACGCATACGCCCTTTTTGGCCAACCAAGCAACCTGGAAAGGCAAATCAGCGCTCCAAAGAAGTCTCGCTTCCCAGCGGGCAAAAGGGCCATGCGGAAAAAAGTGTCCAAAGCAGAAATGCAGGACCGGCCATGGAGAAATGGGAGCCTTGCTATGCTGATGGGCGGGATGTAAATTGCCAACAGCTACTCTGGAGAAGTGTACGGTGTGTCCTGAAACATCTAAAAAACACAGCTTGGAGAGCATAGGGCACTTCCACTCATGGGCCTATAAATTGGGAAAACTAAAAATCAGCAAGACACAGGCACCCCAAAGTTTAGGGCTGCTCTGTTGACAAGAACCCCCACTTCATTACACCTTAAATATCCTAGGAAAGAGAAAAATGGATAAAGAAGTTGGGGTCCTCATGTACAATGGAATATCACTCAGCCATGAAATCAACGTCACAAGGCTAGTAGCAGCACGATGAGTGGATTTAGGTACGACGATTCTAAGTGAAATAAGTCACACAGAAAAAGACACTTATCATAAGATATCACTTAGAGAGGGAATGTAAAAACCGCTACACTTGAACTGAATTACAAAACAGAACAGAGTCACACGTTTAGGAAACACACTCTGGCTGCTGAACGGGAAAGGTGAGGTGGGGTGATGCATAAAACAAGGGTTTCAAATTAGCTCCGATACCGTTCCATAAACCCAATATGTAAGAGACAAGACCTATTCCTTTTTCAGTGAACTGGACTCAACACCCCCTATTCACCGCACAAGAATATATCTGACTAGTAAGAATCTTCAAACCTATGTATTGATATCTCTCTGTAAGTGAGTCAAGGGGGTGTAAAGCGGCATAAAAACAGCCGTGAAAAGCAGCTAAACCCCATTATAAAAATAAATTACTTTTCAAAACCCGTGAAACAAAGACAGTGAAAGAGAGAGAAATTCTTCCAAAATTCGTTCAGGGGCTGTGATGCAACCTGGATTGACCATATCTAGACCCACAGCTGATTGAGACATAAGGGTGGACACTCTTGGGGCTGAGAGGTTCGGTGAGGTTGGGTGAGCCAACGCAGACCCTTTCAAGTAATACTGCATGGTACCCATCCCATGGGTCCCTAATCTCCAGGTTCAAGGGCATCTTCCTACATCGAAAACAGGCATGAGAAACCCAGAAGATGGTACACCGTGTGATCGGGAAAGGTTTCTAAAACGCACCTCATTTCTCATCTCCTTTGCTCGGGTTCGCCATTCCAGCCGATTTACTAGCCATCTCCCTCCTTGGAGAATCAGCACCTTTAACCTCCTGTTCCGTACAGGTTGCAATTTGTCCTGAGGATGAACGGGAAGAGGGGGAACCAATGAGAGACTAGCTCTAGGTGTTGGGACAGGCACAGGTCACTCTATTTTCCCATCAGGAAGAAGAATTAAGCACAAGCTCAGCCTGCCCCCCAGAACCAGAAGAGGGCCTGAAGCAATCCTGGGCTTTTGCGGCCAGCTCCCAAAAAAGCGAGTTGAAAAATGGAGCTCAGGGGCACTGCAATTCACAAACCTGCAGAGTTTTAAATGATACCTCTCGTCCACAAATATATTAAGGGAAGGCAACGAAGAGGCTTTGAAAGCAAGGCAGAATGGCAGGAAACAGATTTCAGGAGGTAGATTCGAATCGCCTTGAAAGCACATGAAAAGCGGCAAAACGTGGACAATGATGCCCTTGGCCAAAAAGGGCGTATGCGTTTTTTCCTGAATATATTCAGGAAAAAACGCATACGCCCTTTTTGGCCAACCAAGCAACCTGGAAAGGCAAATCAGCGCTCCAAAGAAGTCTCGCTTCCCAGCGGGCAAAAGGGCCATGCGGAAAAAAGTGTCCAAAGCAGAAATGCAGGACCGGCCATGGAGAAATGGGAGCCTTGCTTCGCTGATGGGCGGGATGTAAATTGCCAACAGCCACTCGGGAGAAGTGTACGGTGTGTCCTGAAACATCTAAAAAACACAGCTTGGAGAGCATAGGGCACTTCCACTCATGGGCGTATAAATTGGGAAAACTAAAAATCAGCAAGACACAGGCACCCCAAAGTTTAACGCTGCTCTGTTGACAAGAACCCCCACTTCATTACACCTTAAATATCCTAGGAAAGAGAAAAATGGATAAAGAAGTTGTGGTCCTCATGTACAATGGAATATCACTCAGCCATGAAATCAACGTCATAACGCTAGTAGCAGCACGATGAGTAGATTTAGGTATGACGATTCTAAGTGAAATAAGTCACACAGAAAAAGACACTTATCATAAGATATCACTTAGAGAGGGAATGTAAAAACCGCTACACTTGAACTGAATTACAAAACAGGACAGAGTCACACGTTAAGAAAACACACTATGGCTGCTGAACGGGAAAGGTGAGGTGGGGTGATGCATAAAACAAGGGTTTCAAATTAGCTCCGATACCGTTCCATAAACCCAATATGTAAGAGACAAGACCTATTCCTTTTTCAGTGAACTGGACTCAACACCCCCTATTCACCGCACAAGAATATATCTGACTACTAAGAATCTTCAAACCTATGTATTGATACCTCTCTGTAAGTGAGTCAAGGGGGTGTAAAGCGGCATAAAAACAGCCGTGAAAAGCAGCTAAACCCCATTATAAAAATAAATTACTTTTCAAAACCCGTGAAACAAAGACAGTGAAAGAGAGAGAAATTCTTCCAAAATTCGTTCAGGGGCTGTGATGCAACCTGGATTGACCATATCTAGACCCACAGCTGATTGAGACATAAGGGTGGACACTCTTGGGGCTGAGAGGTTCGGTGAGGTTGGGTGAGCCAACGCAGACCCTTTCAAGTAATACTGCATGGTCCCCATCCCATGGGTCCCAAATCTCCAGGTTCAAGGGCATCTTCCTACGTCGAAAACAGCTATGAGAAACCCAGAAGATGGTACACCGTGTGATCGGGAAAGGTTTCTAAAACGCACCTCATTTCTCATCTCCTTTGCTCGGGTTCGCCATTCCAGCCGATTTACTAGCCATCTCCCTCCTTGGAGAATCAGCACCTTTAACCTCCTGTTCCGTACAGGTTGCAATTTGTCCTGAGGATGAACGGGAAGAGGGGGAACCAATGAGAGACTAGCTCTAGGTGTTGGGACAGGCACAGGTCACTCTATTTTCCCATCAGGAAGAAGAATTAAGCACAAGCTCAGCCTGCCCCCCAGAACCAGAAGAGGGCCTGAAGCAATCCTGCGCTTTTGCGGCCAGCTCCCAAAAAAGCGAGTTGAAAAATGGAGCTCAGGGGCACTGCAATTCACAAACCTGCAGAGTTTTAAATGATACCTCTCGTCCACAAATATATTAAGGGAAGGCAACGAAGAGGCTTTGAAAGCGAGGCAGAATTGCAGGAAACAGATTTCAGGAGGTAGATTCGAATCGCCTTGAAAGCACATGAAAAGCGGCAAAACGTGGACAATGATGCCCTTGGCCAAAAAGGGCGTATGCATTTTTTCCTGAATATATTCAGGAAAAAACGCATACGCCCTTTTTGGCCAACCAAGCAACCTGGAAAGGCAAATCAGCGCTCCAAAGAAGTCTCGCTTCCCAGCGGGCAAAAGGGCCATGCGGAAAAAATTGTCCAAAGCAGAAATGCAGGACCGGCCATGGAGAAATGGGAGCCTTGCTACGCTGATGGGCGGGATGTAAATTGGCAACAGCCACTCTGGAGAAGTGTACGGTGTGGCCTGAAACATCTAAAAAACACAGCTTGGAGAGCATAGGGCACTTCCACTCATGGGCGTATAAATTGGGAAAACTAAAAATCAGCAAGACACAGGCACCCCAAAGTTTAGGGCTGCTCTGTTGACAAGAACCCCCACTTCATTACACCTTAAATATCCTAGGAAAGAGAAAAATGGATAAAGAAGTTGGGGTCCTCATGTACAATGGAATATCACTCAGCCATGAAATCAACGTCATAAGGCTAGTAGCAGCACGATGAGTGGATTTAGGTACGACGATTCTAAGTGAAATAAGTCACACAGAAAAAGACACTTATCCTAAGATATCACTTAGAGAGGGAATGTAAAAACCGCTACACTTGAACTGAATTACAAAACAGAACAGAATCACACGTTTAGGAAACACACTCTGGCTGCTGAACGGGAAAGGTGAGGTGGGGTGATGCATAAAACAAGGGTTTCAAATTAGTTCCGATACCCTTCCATAAACCCAATATGTAATAGACAAGACCTACTCCTTGCTCAGTGAACTGGACTCAACACCCCCTATTCACCGCACAAGAATATATCTGACTAGTAAGAATCTTCAAACCTATGTATTGATATCTCTCTGGAAGTGAGTCAAGGGGCTGTAACACGGCATAATCACAGCCGTGAAAAGCAGCTAAACCCCATTATAAAAATAAATTACTTTTCAAAACCCATAAAACAAAGACAGTGAAAGAGAGAGAAATTCTTACAAAATTCGTTCAGGGGCTGTGATGCAACCTGGATTGACCATATCTGGACCCACAGCTGATTGAGACATAAGGGTGGACACTCTTGGGGCTGAGAGGTTTGGTGAGGTTGGGTGAGCCAACGCAGACCCTTTCAAGTAATACTGCATGGTACCCATCCCATGGGTCCCAAATCTCCAGGTTCAAGGGCATCTTCCTACATCAAAAACATGCATGAGAAACCAAGAAGATGGTGCACCGTGTGATCGGGAAAGGTTTCTAAAACGCACCTCATTTCTCATCTCCTTGTGCTCAGTTTCGCCATTCCAGCCACTTTACTAGCCATCTCCCTCCTTGGAGAATCAGCACCTTTAACATCCTGTTCCGTACAGGTTGCAATTTGTCCTGAGGATGAACGGGAAGACGGGGAACCAATGAGAGACTAGCTCTAGGTGTTGGGACAGGCACAGGTCACTCTATTTTCCCATCAGGAAGAAGAATTAACCACAGGCTCAACCTGCCCACCAGAACCAGAAGAGGGCCTGAAGCAATCCTGCGCTTTTGCGGCCAGCTCCCAAATAAGCGACTTGAAAAATGGAGCTCAGGGGCACTACAATTCACAAACCTGCAGAATTATAAATGATAACTCTCGTCCACAAATATATTGAGGGAAGGCAACGAAGAGGATTTGAAAGCAAGGCAGAATTGCAGGAAACAGATTTCAGGAGGTAGATTCGAATCGCCTTGAAAGCACATGAAAAGCGGCAAAACGTGGACAATGATGCCCTTGGCCAAAAAGGGCGTATGCGTTTTTTCCTGAATATATTCAGGAAAAAACGCATACGCCCTTTTTGGCCAACCAAGCCACCTGGAAAGGCAAATCAGCGCTCCAAAGAAGTCTGGCTTCCCAGCGGGCAAAAGGGCCATGCGGAAAAAAGTGTCCAAAGCAGAAATGCAGGACCGGCCATGGAGAAATGGGAGCCTTGCTACGCTGATGTTTAGGATGTAAATTGCCAACGGCCACTCTGGAGAAGTGTATGGTGTGTCCTGAAACATCTAAAAAACACAGCTTGGAGAGCATAGGGCACTTCCACTCATGGGCGTATAAATTGGGAAAACTAAAAATCAGCAAGACACAGGCACTCCAAAGTTTAGGGCTGCTCTGTTGACAAGAACCCCCACTTCATTACACCTTAAATATCCTAGGAAAGAGAAAAATGGATAAAGAAGTTGGGGTACTCATGTACAATGGAATATCACTCAGCCATGAAATCAACGTCATAAGGCTAGTAGCAGCACGATGAGTGGATTTAGGTACGACGATTCTAAGTGAAATAAGTCACACAGAAAAAGACACTTATCATAAGATATCACTTATAGAGGGAATGTAAAAACCACTACACTTGAACTGAATTACAAAACAGAACAGAGTAACACGTTTAGAAAACACACTATGGCTGCTGAACGGGAAAGGTGAGGTGGGGTGATGCATAAAACAAGGGTTTCAAATTAGTTCCGATACCCTTCCATAAACCCAATATGTAATAGAAAAGACCTACACCTTGCTCAGTGAACTGGACTCAACACCCCCTATTCACCGCACAAGAATATATCTGACTAGTAAGAATCTTCAAACCTATCTATTGATATCTCTCTGGAAGTGAGTCAAGGGGCTGTAACACGGCATAAACACAGCCGTGAAAAGCAGCTAAACCCCATTATAAAAATAAATTACTTTTCAAAACCCATAAAACAAAGACAGTGAAAGAGAGAGAAATTCTTCCAAAATTCGTTCAGGGGCTGTGATGCAACCTGGATTGACCATATCTGGACCCACAGCTGATTGAGACATAAGGGTGGACAATCTTGGGGCTGAGAGGTTTGGTGAGGTTGGGTGAGCCAACGCAGACCCTTTAAAGTAATACTGCATGG
Source organism: Balaenoptera acutorostrata (assembly GCF_949987535.1). Classification (NCBI taxonomy): domain Eukaryota; kingdom Metazoa; phylum Chordata; class Mammalia; order Artiodactyla; family Balaenopteridae; genus Balaenoptera; species Balaenoptera acutorostrata. The sequence continues at coordinate 190,706 of NW_026646337.1, read as the reverse complement.
TACCCATCCCATGGGTCCCAAATCTCCAGGTTCAAGGGCATCTTCCTACGTCGAAAACATGCATGAGAATCCCAGAAGATGGCACACCGTGTGATCGGGAAAGGTTTCTAAAAAGCACCTCATTTTTCATTTCCTTGTGCTCGGGTTCCCCATTGCACCCCCTTTTCTAGCCTTCTCCCTCCTTGGAGAATCAGCACCTTTAACCTCCTGTTCCTTACAGGTTGCAATTTGTCCTGAGGATGAACGGGAAGAGGGGGAACCAATGAGAGACTAGCTCTAGGTGTTGGGACAGGCACAGGTCACTCTATTTTCCCATCAGGAAGAAGAATTAAGCACAAGCTCAGCCTGCCCCCCAGAACCAGAAGAGGGCCTGAAGCAATCCTGCGCTTTTGCGGCCAGCTCCCAAAAAAGCGAGTTGAAAAATGGAGCTCAGGGGCACTGCAATTCACAAACCTGCAGAGTTTTAAATGATACCTCTCGTCCACAAATATATTAAGGGAACGCAACGAAGAGGATTTGAAAGCGAGGCAGAATTGCAGGAAACAGATTTCAGGAGGTAGATTCGAATCGCCTTGAAAGCACATGAAAAGCGGCAAAACGTGGACAATGATGCCCTTGGCCAAAAAGGGCGTATGCGTTTTTTCCTGAATATATTCAGGAAAAAACGCATACGCCCTTTTTGGCCAACCAAGCAACCTGGAAAGGCAAATCAGCGCTCCAAAGAAGTCTCGCTTCCCAGCGGGCAAAAGGGCCATGCGGAAAAAATTGTCCAAAGAAGAAATGCAGGACCGGCCATGGAGAAATGGGAGCCTTGCTATGCTGATGGGCGGGATGTAAATTGCCAACAGCCACTCTGGAGAAGTGTACAGTGTGTCCTGAAACATCTAAAAAGCACAGCTTGGAGAGCATAGGGCACTTCCACTCATGGGCGTATAAATTGGGAAAACTAAAAATCAGCAAGACACAGGCACCCCAAAGTTTAGGGCTGCTCTGTTGACAAGAACCCCCACTTCATTACACCTTAAATATCCTAGGAAAGAGAAAAATGGATAAAGAAGTTGGGGTCAATGGAATATCACTCAGCCATGAAATCAACGTCATAAGGCTAGTAGCAGCACGATGAGTGGATTTAGGTACGACAATTCTAAATGAAATAAGTCACACAGAAAAAAGACACTTATCCTAAGATATCACTTAGAGAGGGAATGTAAAAACCGCTACACTTGAACTGAATTACAAAACAGAACAGAGTCACACGTTAAGAAAACACACTATGGCTGCTGAACGGGAAAGGTGAGGTGGGGTGATGCATAAAACAAGGGTTTCAAATTAGCTCCGATACCGTTCCATAAACCCAATATGTAAGAGACAAGACCTATTCCTTTTTCAGTGAACTGGACTCAACACCCCCTATTCACTGCACAAGAATATATCTGACTAGTAAGAATCTTCAAACCTATGTATTGATATCTCTCTGTAAGTGAGTCAAGGGGTGTAAAGCGGCATAAACACAGCCGTGAAAAGCAGCTAAACCCCATTATAAAAATAAATTACTTTTCAAAAGCCGTGAAACAAAGACAGTGAAAGAGAGAGAAATCTCTTCCAAAATTCGTTCAGGGGCTGTGATGCAAGCTGGATTGACCATATCTAGACCCACAGCTGATTGAGACATAAGGGTGGACACTCTTGGGGCTGAGAGGTTCGGTGAGGTTGGGTGAGCCAACGCAGACCCTTTCAAGTAATACTGCATGGTACCCATCCCATGGGTCCCAAATCTCCAGGTTCAAGGGCATCTTCCTACATCGAAAACAGGCATGAGAAACCCAGAAGATGGTACACCGTGTGATCGGGAAAGGTTTCTAAAACGCACCTCATTTCTCATCTCCTATTGCTCAGGTTCGCCATTCCAGCCACTTTACTAGCCATCTCCCTCCTTGGAGAATCAGCACCTTTAACCTCCTGTTCCGTACAGGTTGCAATTTGTCCTGAGGATGAACGGGAAGAGGGGGAACCAATGAGAGACTAGCTCTAGGTGTTGGGACAGGCACAGGTCACTCTATTTTCCCATCAGGAAGAAGAATTAAGCACAAGCTCAGCCTGCCCCCCAGAACCAGAAGAGGGCCTGAAGCAATCCTGCGCATTTGCGGCCAGCTCCCAAAAAAGCGAGTTGAAAAATGGAGCTCAGGGGCACTGCAATTCACAAACCTGCAGAGTTTTAAATGATACCTCTCGTCCACAAATATATTAAGGGAACGCAACGAAGAGGCTTTGAAAGCGAGGCAGAATTGCAGGAAACAGATTTCAGGAGGTAGATTCGAATCGCCTTGAAAGCACATGAAAAGCGGCAAAACGTGGACAATGATGCCCTTGGCCAAAAAGGGCGTATGCGTTTTTTCCTGAATATATTCAGGAAAAAACGCATACGCCCTTTTTGGCCAACCAAGCAACCTGGAAAGGCAAATCAGCGCTCCAAAGAAGTCTCGCTTCCCAGCGGGCAAAAGGGCCATGCGGAAAAAATTGTCCAAAGCAGAAATGCAGGACCGGCCATGGAGAAATGGGAGCCTTGCTACGCTGATGGGCGGGATGTAAATTGCCAGCAGCCACTCTGGAGAAGTGTACGGTGTGGCCTGAAACATCTAAAAAACACAGCTTGGAGAGCATAGGGCACTTCCACTCATGGGCCTATAAATTGGGAAAACTAAAAATCAGCAAGACACAGGCACCCCAAAGTTTAGGGCTGCTCTGTTGACAAGAACCCCCACTTCATTACACCTTACAATATCCTAGGAAAGAGAAAAATGGATAAAGAAGTTGGGGTCCTCATGTACAATGGAATATCACTCAGCCATGAAATCAACGTCATAAGGCTAGTAGCAGCACGATGAGTGGATTTAGGTACGACGATTCTAAGTGAAATAAGTCACACAGAAAAAGACACTTATCCTAAGATATCACTTAGAGAGGGAATGTAAAAACCGCTACACTTGAACTGAATTACAAAACAGAACAGAGTCACACGTTTACAAAACACACTATGGCTGACTGAACGGGAAAGGTGAGGTGGGGTGATGCATAAAACAAGGGTTTCAAATTAGTTCCGATACCCTTTCATAAACCCAATATGTAATAGACAAGACCTACTCCTTGCTCAGTGAACTGGACTCAACACCCCCTATTCACCGCACAAGAATATATCTGACTAGTAAGAATCTTCAAACCTATGTATTGATATCTCTCTGGAAGTGAGTCAAGGGGCTGTAACACGGCATAATCACAGCCGTGAAAAGCAGCTAAACCCCATTATAAAAATAAATTACTTTTCAAAACCCATAAAACAAAGACAGTGAAAGAGAGAGAAATTCTTACAAAATTCGTTCAGGGGCTGTGATGCAACCTGGATTGACCATATCTGGACCCACAGCTGATTGAGACATAAGGGTGGACACTCTTGGGGCTGAGAGGTTTGGTGAGGTTGGGTGAGCCAACGCAGACCCTTTCAAGTAATACTGCATGGTACCCATCCCATGGGTCCCAATCTCCAGGTTCAAGGGCATCTTCCTACATCAAAAACATGCATGAGAAACCCAGAAGATGGTGCACCGTGTGATCGGGAAAGGTTTCTAAAACGCACCTCATTTCTCATCTCCTTGTGCTCAGTTTCGCCATTCCAGCCACTTTACTAGCCATCTCCCTCCTTGGAGAATCAGCACCTTTAACATCCTGTGTCCGTACAGGTTGCAATTTGTCCTGAGGATGAACGGGAAGACGGGGAACCAATGAGAGACTAGCTCTAGGTGTTGGGACAGGCACAGGTCACTCTATTTTCCCATCAGGAAGAAGAATTAACCACAGGCTCAACCTGCCCACCAGAACCAGAAGAGGGCCTGAAGCAATCCTGCGCTTTTGCGGCCAGCTCCCAAATAAGCGACTTGAAAAATGGAGCTCAGGGGCACTACAATTCACAAACCTGCAGAATTATAAATGATAACTCTCGTCCACAAATATATTGAGGGAAAGGCAACGAAGAGGATTTGAAAGCAAGGCAGAATTGCAGGAAACAGATTTCAGGAGGTAGATTCGAATCGCCTTGAAAGCACATGAAAAGCGGCAAAACGTGGACAATGATGCCCTTGGCCAAAAAGGGCGTATGCGTTTTTTCCTGAATATATTCAGGAAAAAAACGCATACGCCCTTTTTTGGCCAACCAAGCAACCTGGAAAGGCAAATCAGCGCTCCAAAGAAGTCTGGCTTCCCAGCGGGCAAAAGGGCCATGCGGAAAAAAGTGTCCAAAGCAGAAAATGCAGGACTCCGGCCATGGAGAAATGGGAGCCTTGCTACGCTGATGTTTAGGATGTAAATTGCCAACGGCCACTCTGGAGAAGTGTATGGTGTGTCCTGAAACATCTAAAAAACACAGCTTGGAGAGCATAGGGCACTTCCACTCATGGGCGTATAAATTGGGAAAACTAAAAATCAGCAAGACACAGGCACTCCAAAATTTAGGGCTGCTCTGTTGACAAGAACCCCCACTTCATTACACCTTAAATATCCTAGGAAAGAGAAAAATGGATAAAGAAGTTGGGGTACTCATGTACAATGGAATATCACTCAGCCATGAAATCAACGTCATAAGGCTAGTAGCAGCACGATGAGTGGATTTAGGTACGACGATTCTAAGTGAAATAAGTCACACAGAAAAAGACACTTATCCTAAGATATCACTTATAGAGGGAATGTAAAAACCACTACACTTGAACTGAATTACAAAACAGAACAGAGTAACACGTTTAGAAAACACACTCTGGCTGCTGAACGGGAAAGGTGAGGTGGGGTGATGCATAAAACAAGGGTTTCAAATTAGTTCCGATACCCTTCCATAAACCCAATATGTAATAGAAAAGACCTACACCTTGCTCAGTGAACTGGACTCAACACCCCCTATTCACCGCACAAGAATATATCTGACTAGTAAGAATCTTCAAACCTATCTATTGATATCTCTCTGGAAGTGAGTCAAGGGGCTGTAACACGGCATAAACACAGCCGTGAAAAGCAGCTAAACCCCATTATAAAAATAAATTACTTTTCAAAACCCATAAAACAAAGACAGTGAAAGAGAGAGAAATTCTTCCAAAATTCGTTCAGGGGCTGTGATGCAACCTGGATTGACCATATCTGGACCCACAGCTGATTGAGACATAAGGGTGGACAATCTTGGGGCTGAGAGGTTTGGGTGAGGTTGGGTGAGCCAACGCAGACCCTTTAAAGTAATACTGCATGGTACCCATCCCATGGGTCCCAAATCTCCAGGTTCAAGGGCATCTTCCTACGTCGAAAACATGCATGAGAATCCCAGAAGATGGCACACCGTGTGATCGGGAAAGGTTTCTAAAAAGCACCTCATTTTTCATCTCCTTGTGCTCGGGTTCCCCATTGCACCCCCTTTTCTAGCCTTCTCCCTCCTTGGAGAATCAGCACCTTTAACCTCCTGTTCCTTACAGCTTGCAATTTGTCCTGAGGATGAACGGGAAGAGGGGGAACCAATGAGAGACTAGCTCTAGGTGTTGGGACAGGCACAGGTCACTCTATTTTCCCATCAGGAAGAAGAATTAAGCACAAGCTCAGCCTGCCCCCCAGAACCAGAAGAGGGCCTGAAGCAATCCTGCGCTTTTGCGGCCAGCTCCCAAAAAAGCGAGTTGAAAAATGGAGCTCAGGGGCACTGCAATTCACAAACCTGCAGAGTTTTAAATGATACCTCTCGTCCACAAATATATTAAGGGAAGGCAACGAAGAGGATTTGAAAGCGAGGCAGAATTGCAGGAAACAGATTTCAGGAGGTAGATTCGAATCGCCTTGAAAGCACATGAAAAGCGGCAAAACGTGGACAATGATGCCCTTGGCCAAAAAGGGCGTATGCGTTTTTTCCTGAATATATTCAGGAAAAAACGCATACGCCCTTTTTGGCCAACCAAGCAACCTGGAAAGGCAAATCAGCGCTCCAAAGAAGTCTCGCTTCCCAGCGGGCAAAAGGGCTATGCGGAAAAAATTGTCCAAAGCAGAAATGCAGGACCGGCCATGGAGAAATGGGAGCCTTGCTACGCTGATGGGCGGGATGTAAATTGCCAACAGCCACTCTGGAGAAGTGTACAGTGTGTCCTGAAACATCTAAAAAACACAGCTTGGAGAGCATAGGGCACTTCCACTCATGGGCGTATAAATTGGGAAAACTAAAAATCAGCAAGACACAGGCACCCCAAAGTTTAGGGCTGCTCTGTTGACAAGAACCCCCACTTCATTACACCTTAAATATCCTAGGAAAGAGAAAAATGGATAAAGAAGTTGGGGTCCACATGTACAATGGAATATCACTCAGCCATGAAATCAACGTCATAAGGCTAGTAGCAGCACGATGAGTGGATTTAGGTACGACAATTCTAAATGAAATAAGTCACACAGAAAAAGACACTTATCCTAAGATATCACTTAGAGAGGGAATGTAAAAACCGCTACACTTGAACTGAATTACAAAACAGAACAGAGTCACACGTTAAGAAAACAAACTATGGCTGCTGAACGGGAAAGGTGAGGTGGGGTGATGCATAAAACAAGGGTTTCAAATTAGCTCCGATACCGTTCCATAAACCCAATATGTAAGAGACAAGACCTATTCCTTTTTCAGTGAACTGGACTCAACACCCCCTATTCACTGCACAAGAATATATCTGACTAGTAAGAATCTTCAAACCTATGTATTGATATCTCTCTGTAAGTGAGTCAAGGGGGTGTAAAGCGGCATAAACACAGCCGTGAAAAGCAGCTAAACCCCATTATAAAAATAAATTACTTTTCAAAAGCCGTGAAACAAAGACAGTGAAAGAGAGAGAAATTCTTCCAAAATTCGTTCAGGGGCTGTGATGCAAGCTGGATTGACCATATCTAGACCCACAGCTGATTGAGACATAAGGGTGGACACTCTTGGGGCTGAGAGGTTCGGTGAGGTTGGGTGAGCCAACGCAGACCCTTTCAAGTAATACTGCATGGTACCCATCCCATGGGTCCCAAATCTCCAGGTTCAAGGGCATCTTCCTACATCGAAAACAGGCATGAGAAACCCAGAAGATGGTACACCGTGTGATCGGGAAAGGTTTCTAAAACGCACCTCATTTCTCATCTCCTATTGCTCAGGTTCGCCATTCCAGCCACTTTACTAGCCATCTCCCTCCTTGGAGAATCAGCACCTTTAACCTCCTGTTCCGTACAGGTTGCAATTTGTCCTGAGGATGAACGGGAAGAGGGGGAACCAATGAGAGACTAGCTCTAGGTGTTGGGACAGGCACAGGTCACTCTATTTTCCCATCAGGAAGAAGAATTAAGCACAAGCTCAGCCTGCCCCCCAGAACCAGAAGAGGGCCTGAAGCAATCCTGTGCTTTTGCGGCCAGCTCCCAAAAAAGCGAGTTGAAAAATGGAGCTCAGGGGCACTGCAATTCACAAACCTGCAGAGTTTTAAATGATACCTCTCGTCCACAAATATATTAAGGGAACGCAACGAAGAGGCTTTGAAAGCGAGGCAGAATTGCAGGAAACAGATTTCAGGAGGTAGATTCGAATCGCCTTGAAAGCACATGAAAAGCGGCAAAACGTGGACAATGATGCCCTTGGCCAAAAAGGGCGTATGCGTTTTTTCCTGAATATATTCAGGAAAAAACGCATACGCCCTTTTTGGCCAACCAAGCAACCTGGAAAGGCAAATCAGCGCTCCAAAGAAGTCTGGCTTCCCAGCGGGCAAAAGGGCCATGCGGAAAAAAGTGTCCAAAGCAGAAATGCAGGACCGGCCATGGAGAAATGGGAGCCTTGCTACGCTGATGGGCGGGATGTAAATTGCCAACAGCCACTCTGGAGAAGTGTACGGTGTGGCCTGAAACATCTAAAAAACACAGCTTGGAGAGCATAGGGCACTTCCACTCATGGGCCTATAAATTGGGAAAACTAAAAATCAGCAAGACACAGGCACCCCAAAGTTTAGGGCTGCTCTGTTGACAAGAACCCCCACTTCATTACACCTTAAATATCCTAGGAAAGAGAAAAATGGATAAAGAAGTTGGGGTCCTCATGTACAATGGAATATCACTCAGCCATGAAATCAACGTCATAAGGCTAGTAGCAGCACGATGAGTGGATTTAGGTACGACGATTCTAAGTGAAATAAGTCACACAGAAAAAGACACTTATCCTAAGATATCACTTAGAGAGGGAATGTAAAAACCGCTACACTTGAACTGAATTGCAAAACAGAACAGAGTCACATGTTTAGGAAACACACTATGGCTGCTGAACGGGAAAGGTGAGGTGGGGTGATGCATAAAACAAGGGTTTCAAATTAGTTCCGATACCCTTCCATAAACCCAATATGTAATAGAAAAGACCTACTCCTTGCTCAGTGAACTGGACTCAACACCCCCTATTCACCGCACAAGAATATATCTGACTAGTAAGAATCTTCAAACCTATCTATTGATATCTCTCTGGAAGTGAGTCAAGGGGCTGTAACACGGCATAAACACAGCCGTGAAAAGCAGCTAAACCCCATTATAAAAATAAATTACTTTTCAAAACCCATAAAACAAAGACAGTGAAAGAGAGAGAAATTCTTCCAAAATTCGTTCAGGGGCTGTGATGCAACCTGGATTGACCATATCTGGACCCACAGCTGATTGAGACATAAGGGTGGACAATCTTGGGGCTGAGAGGTTTGGTGAGGTTGGGTGAGCCAACGCAGACCCTTTAAAGTAATACTGCATGGTACCCATCCCATGGGTCCCAAATCTCCAGGTTCAAGGGCATCTTCCTACGTCGAAAACATGCATGAGAATCCCAGAAGATGGCACACCGTGTGATCGGGAAAGGTTTCTAAAAAGCACCTCATTTCTCATCTCCTTGTGCTCGGGTTCGCCATTCTAGCCACTTTACTAGCCATCTCCCTCCTTGGAGAATCAGCACCTTTAACATCCTGTTCCGTACAGGTTGCAATTTGTCCTGAGGATGAACGGGAAGAGGGGGAACCAATGAGACACTAGCTCTAGGTGTTGGGACAGGCAGAGGTCACCCTATTTTCCAATCAGGAAGAAGAATTAACCACAGGCTCAACCTGCCCCCCAGAACCAGAAGAGGGCCTGAACCAATCCTGCGCTTTTGCGGCCAGCTCCCAAATAAGCGACTTGAAAAATGGAGCTCAGGGGCACTACAATTCACAAACCTGCAGAGTTATAAATGATAACTCTCGTCCACAAATATATTGAGGGAAGGCAACGAAGAGGATTTGAAAGCAAGGCAGAATTGCAGGAAACAGATTTCAGGAGGTAGATTCGAATCGCCTTGAAAGCACATGAAAAGCGGCAAAACGTGGACAATGATGCCCTTGGCCAAAAAGGGCGTATGCGTTTTTTCCTGAATATATTCAGGAAAAAACGCATACGCCCTTTTTGGCCAACCAAGCAACCTGGAAAGGCAAATCAGCGCTCCAAAGAATTCTGGCTTCCCAGCGGGCAAAAGGGCCATGAGGAAAAAAGTGTCCAAAGCAGAAATGCAGGACTGGCCATGGAGAAATGGGAGCCTTGCTACGCTGATGGTTAGGATGTAAATTGCCAACAGCCACTCTGGAGAAGTGTACGGTGTGTCCTGAAACATCTAAAAAACACAGCTTGGAGAGCATAGGGCACTTCCATTCATGGGCGTATAAATTGGGAATACTAAAAATCAGCAAGACACAGGCACCCCAAAGTTTAGGGCTGCTCTGTTGACAAGAACCCCCACTTCATTACACCTTAAATATCCTAGGAAAGAGAAAAATGGATAAAGAAGTTGGGGTCATCATGTACAATGGAATATCACTCAGCCATGAAATCAACGTCATAAGGCTAGTAGCAGCACGATGAGTGGATTAAGGTACGACGATTCTAAGTGAAATAAGTCACACAGAAAAAGACACTTATCATAAGATATCACTTATAGAGGGAATGTAAAAACTGCTACACTTGAACTGAATTGCAAAACAGAACAGAGTCAGACGTTTAGAAAACACACTATGGCTGCTGAACGGGAAAGGTGAGGTGGGGTGATGCATAAAACAAGGGTTTCAAATTAGCTCAGATACCGTTCCATAAACCCAATATGTAAGAGACAAGACCTATTCCTTTTTCAGTGAACTGGACTCAACACCCCCTATTCACCGCACAAGAATATATCTGACTAGTAAGAATGTTCAAACCTATGTATTGATATCTCTCTGTAAGTGAGTCAAGGGGGTGTAAAGCGGCATAAACACAGCCGTGAAAAGCAGCTAAACACCATTATAAAAATAAATTACGTTTAAAAACCAGTGAAACAAAGACAGTGAAAGAGAGAGAAATTCTTACAAAATTCGTTCAGGGGCTGTGATGCAACCTGGATTGACCATATCTAGACCCACAGCTAATTGAGACATAAGGGTGGACACTCTTGGGGCTGAGAGGTTCGGTGAGGTTGGGTGAGCCAACGCAGACCCTTTCAAGTAATACTGCATGATACCCATCCCATGGGTCCCAAATCTCCAGGTTCAAGGGCATCTTCCTACATCGAAAACATGCATGAGAAACCCAGAAGATAGTACACCGTGTGATCGGGAAAGGTTTCTAAAACGCACCTCATTTCTCATCTCCTTTGCTCGGGTTCGCCATTCCAGGCGATTTACTAGCCATCTCCCTCCTTGGAGAATCAGCACCTTTAACCTCCTGTTCCGTACAGGTTGCAATTTGTCCTGAGGATGAACGGGAAGAGGGGGAACCAATGAGAGACTAGCTCTAGGTGTTGGGACAGGCACAGGTCACTCTATTTTCCCATCAGGAAGAAGAATTAAGCACAAGCTCAGCCTGCCCCCCAGAACCAGAAGAGGGCCTGAAGCAATCCTGCGCTTTTGCGGCCACCTCCCACAAAAGCGAGTTGAAAAATGGAGCTCAGGGGCACTGCAATTCACAAACCTGCAGAGTTTTAAATGATAACTCTCGTCCACAAATATATTAAGGGAAGGCAACAAAGAGGCTTTGAAAGCAAGGCAGAATTGCAGGAAACAGATTTCAGGAGGCAGATTCGAATCGCCTTGAAAGCACATGAAAAGCGGCAAAACGTGGACAATGATGCCCTTGGCCAAAAAGGGCGTATGCGTTTTTTCCTGAATATATTCAGGGAAAAACGCATACGCCCTTTTTGGCCAACCAAGCAACCTGGAAAGGCAAATTAGCGCTCCAAAGAAGTCTCGCTTCCCAGCGGGCAAAAGCACCATGCGGAAAAAAGTGTCCAAACCAGAAATGCAGGACCGGCCATGGAGAAATGGGAGCCTTGCTATGCTGATGGGTGGGATGTAAATTGCAAACAGCCACTCTGGAGAAGTGTACGGTGTGTCCTGAATCATCTAAAAAACATAGCTTGGAGAGCATAGGGCACTTCCACTCATGGGCGTATAAATTGGGAAAACTAAAAATCAGCAAGACACAGGCACCCCAAAGTTTAGGGCTGCTCTGTTGACAAGAACCCCCACTTCATTACACCTTAAATATCCTAGGAAAGAGAAAAATGGATAAAGAAGTTGTGGTCCTCATGTACAATGGAATATCACTCAGCCATGAAATCAACGTCATAAGGCTAGTAGCAGCACGATGAGTGGATTTAGGTACGACGATTCTAAGTGAAACAAGTCACACAGAAAAAGACACTTATCATAAGATATCACTTATAGAGGGAATGTAAAAACCGCTACACTTGAACTGAATTGCAAAACAGAACAGAGTCAGACGTTTAGAAAACACACTATGGCTGCTGAACGGGAAAGGTGAGGTGGGGTGATGCATAAAACAAGGGTTTCAAATTAGCTCAGATACCGTTCCATAAACCCAATATGTAAGAGACAAGACCTATTCCTTTTTCAGTGAACTGGACTCAACACCCCCTATTCACCGCACAAGAATATATCTGACTAGTAAGAATCTTCAAACCTATGTATTGATATCTCTCTGTAAGTGAGTCAAGGGGGTGTAAAGCGGCATAAACACAGCCGTGAAAAGCAACTAAACCCCATTATAAAAATAAATTACTTTTAAAACCCAGTGAAACAAAGACAGTGAAAGAGAGAGAAATTGTTACAAAATTCGTTCAGGGGCTGTGATGCAACCTGGATTGACCATATCTAGACCCACAGCTGATTGAGACATAAGGGTGGACACTCTTGGGGCTGAGAGGTTCGGTGAGGTTGGGTGAGCCAACGCAGACCCTTTCAAGTAATACTGCAGGGTACCCATCCCATGGGTCCCAAATCTCCAGGTTCAAGGGCATCTTCCTACGTCGAAAACGTGCATGGGAAACCCAGAAGATGGCACACCGTGTGATCGGGATAGGTTTCTAAAACGCACCTCATTTCTCATCTCCTTTGCTCGGGTTCGCCATTCCAGCCGATTTACTAGCCATCTCCCTCCTTGGAGAATCAGCACCTTTAACCTCCTGTTCCGTACAGGTTGCAATTTGTCCTGAGGATGAACGGGAAGAGGGGGAACCAATGAGAGACTAGCTCTAGGTGTTGGGACAGGCACAGGTCACTCTATTTTCCCATCAGGAAGAAGAATTAAGCAAAAGCTCAGCCTGCCCCCCAGAACCAGAAGAGGGCCTGAAGCAATCCTGTGCTATTGCGGCCAGCTCCCAAAAAAGCGAGGTGAAAAATGGAGCTCAGGGGCACTGCAATTCACAAACCTGCAGAGTTTTAAATGATACCTCTCGTCCACAAATATATTAAGGGAAGGCAACGAAGAGCCTTTGAAAGCAAGGCAGAATTGCAGGAAACAGATTTCAGGAGGTAGATTCGAATCGCCTTGAAAGCACATGAAAAGCGGCAAAACGTGGACAATGATGCCCTTGGCCAAAAAGGGCGTATGCGTTTTTTCCTGAATATATTCAGGAAAAAACGCATACGCCCTTTTTGGCCAACCAAGCAACCTGGAAAGGCAAATCAGTGCTACAAAGAAGTTTCGCTTCTCAGGGGGAAAAAGGGCCATGTGGAAAAAAGTGTCCAAACCAGAAATGCAGGACCGGCCATGGAGAAATGGGAGCCTTGCTACGCTGATGGGTGGGATGTAAATTGCAAACAGCCACTCTGGAGAAGTGTACGGTGTGTCCTGAATCATCTAAAAAACATAGCTTGGAGAGCATAGGGCACTTCCACTCATGGGCGTATAAATTGGGAAAACTAAAAATCAGCAAGACACAGGCACCCCAAAGTTTAGGGCTGCTCTGTTGACAAGAACCCCCACTTCATTACACCTTAAATATCCTAGGAAAGAGAAAAATGGATAAAGAAGTTGTGGTCCTCATGTACAATGGAATATCACTCAGCCATGAAATCAACGTCATAAGGCTAGTAGCAGCACGATGAGTGGATTTAGGTACGACGATTCTAAGTGAAATAAGTCACACAGAAAAAGACACTTATCATAAGATATCACTTATAGAGGGAATGTAAAAACCGCTACACTTGAACTGAATTGCAAAACAGAACAGAGTCAGACGTTTAGAAAACACACTATGGCTGCTGAACGGGAAAGGTGAGGTGGGGTGATGCATAAAACAAGGGTTTCAAATTAGCTCAGATACCGTTCCATAAACCCAATATGTAAGAGACAAGACCTATTCCTTTTTCAGTGAACTGGACTCAACACCCCCTATTCACCGCACAAGAATATATCTGACTAGTAAGAATCTTCAAACCTATGTATTGATATCTCTCTGTAAGTGAGTCAAGGGGGTGTAAAGCGGCATAAACACAGCCGTGAAAAGCAACTAAACCCCATTATAAAAATAAATTACTTTTAAAACCCAGTGAAACAAAGACAGTGAAAGAGAGAGAAATTGTTACAAAATTCGTTCAGGGGCTGTGATGCAACCTGGATTGACCATATCTAGACCCACAGCTGATTGAGACATAAGGGTGGACACTCTTGGGGCTGAGAGGTTCGGTGAGGTTGGGTGAGCCAACGCAGACCCTTTCAAGTAATACTGCAGGGTACCCATCCCATGGGTCCCAAATCTCCAGGTTCAAGGGCATCTTCCTACGTCGAAAACGTGCATGGGAAACCCAGAAGATGGCACACCGTGTGATCGGGATAGGTTTCTAAAACGCACCTCATTTCTCATCTCCTTTGCTCGGGTTCGCCATTCCAGCCGATTTACTAGCCATCTCCCTCCTTGGAGAATCAGCACCTTTAACCTCCTGTTCCGTACAGGTTGCAATTTGTCCTGAGGATGAACGGGAAGAGGGGGAACCAATGAGAGACTAGCTCTAGGTGTTGGGACAGGCACAGGTCACTCTATTTTCCCATCAGGAAGAAGAATTAAGCAAAAGCTCAGCCTGCCCCCCAGAACCAGAAGAGGGCCTGAAGCAATCCTGTGCTATTGCGGCCAGCTCCCAAAAAAGCGAGGTGAAAAATGGAGCTCAGGGGCACTGCAATTCACAAACCTGCAGAGTTTTAAATGATACCTCTCGTCCACAAATATATTAAGGGAAGGCAACGAAGAGCCTTTGAAAGCAAGGCAGAATTGCAGGAAACAGATTTCAGGAGGTAGATTCGAATCGCCTTGAAAGCACATGAAAAGCGGCAAAACGTGGACAATGATGCCCTTGGCCAAAAAGGGCGTATGCGTTTTTTCCTGAATATATTCAGGAAAAAACGCATACGCCCTTTTTGGCCAACCAAGCAACCTGGAAAGGCAAATCAGTGCTACAAAGAAGTTTCGCTTCTCAGGGGGAAAAAGGGCCATGTGGAAAAAAGTGTCCAAACCAGAAATGCAGGACCGGCCATAGAGAAATGGGAGCCTTGCTACGCTGATGGGTGGGATGTAAATTGCAAACAGCCACTCTGGAGAAGTGTACGGTGTGTCCTGAATCATGTAAAAAACATAGCTTGGAGAGCATAGGGCACTTCCACTCATGGGCGTATAAATTGGGAAAACTAAAAATCAGCAAGACACAGGCACCCCAAAGTTTAGGGCTGCTCTGTTGACAAGAACCCCCACTTCATTACACCTTAAATATCCTAGGAAAGAGAAAAATGGATAAAGAAGTTGTGGTCCTCATGTACAATGGAATATCACTCAGCCATGAAATCAACGTCATAAGGCTAGTAGCAGCACGATGAGTGGATTTAGGTACGACGATTCTAAGTGAAATAAGTCACACAGAAAAAGACACTTATCATAAGATATCACTTAGAGAGGGAATGTAAAAACCGCTACACTTGAACTGAATTGCAAAACAGAACAGAGTCAGACGTTTAGAAAACACACTATGGCTGCTGAACGGGAAAGGTGAGGTGGGGTGATGCATAAAACAAGGGTTTCAAATTAGCTCAGATACCGTTCCATAAACCCAATATGTAAGAGACAAGACCTATTCCTTTTTCAGTGAACTGGACTCAACACCCCCTATTCACCGCACAAGAATATATCTGACTAGTAAGAATCTTCAAACCTATGTATTGATATCTCTCTGTAAGTGAGTCAAGGGGGTGTAAAGCGGCATAAACACAGCCGTGAAAAGCAGCTAAACCCCATTATAAAAATAAATTACTTTTAAAAACCAGTGAAACAAAGACAGTGAAAGAGAGAGAAATTCTTACAAAATTCGTTCAGGGGCTGTGATGCAACCTGGATTGACCATATCTAGACCCACAGCTGATTGAGACATAAGGGTGGACACTCTTGGGGCTGAGAGGTTCGGTGAGGTTGGGTGAGCCAACGCAGACCCTTTCAAGTAATACTGCAGGGTACCCATCCCATGGGTCCAAATCTCCAGGTTCAAGGGCATCTTCCTACATCGAAAACATGCATGGGAAACCCAGAAGATGGCACACCGTGTGATCTGGATAGGTTTCTAAAACGCACCTCATTTCTCATCTCCTTTGCTCGGGTTCGCCATTCCAGCCGATTTACTAGCCATCTCCCTCCTTGGAGAATCAGCACCTTTAACCTCCTGTTCCGTACAGGTTGCAATTTGTCCTGAGGATGAACGGGAAGAGGGGGAACCAATGAGAGACTAGCTCTAGGTGTTGGGACAGGCACAGGTCACTCTATTTTCCCATCAGGAAGAAGAATTAAGCAAAAGCTCAGCCTGCCCCCCAGAACCAGAAGAGGGCCTGAAGCAATCCTGTGCTATTGCGGCCAGCTCCCAAAAAAGCGAGGTGAAAAATGGAGCTCAGGGGCACTGCAATTCACAAACCTGCAGAGTTTTAAATGATACCTCTCGTCCACAAATATATTAAGGGAAGGCAACGAAGAGCATTTGAAAGCAAGGCAGAATTGCAGGAAACAGATTTCAGGAGGTAGATTCGAATCGCCTTGAAAGCACATGAAAAGCGGCAAAACGTGGACAATGATGCCCTTGGCCAAAAAGGGCGTATGCGTTTTTTCCTGAATATATTCAGGAAAAAACGCATACGCCCTTTTTGGCCAACCAAGCAACCTGGAAAGGCAAATCAGTGCTCCAAAGAAGTTTCGCTTCTCAGGGGGAAAAAGGGCCATGTGGAAAAAAGTGTCCAAACCAGAAATGCAGGACCGGCCATAGAGAAATGGGAGCCTTGCTACGCTGATGGGTGGGATGTAAATTGCAAACAGCCACTCTGGAGAAGTGTACGGTGTGTCCTGAATCATCTAAAAAACATAGCTTGGAGAGCATAGGGCACTTCCACTCATGGGCGTATAAATTGGGAAAACTAAAAATCAGCAAGACACAGGCACCCCAAAGTTTAGGGCTGCTCTGTTGACAAGAACCCCCACTTCATTACACCTTAAATATCCTAGGAAAGAGAAAAATGGATAAAGAAGTTGTGGTCCTCATGTACAATGGAATATCACTCAGCCATGAAATCAACGTCATAAGGCTAGTAGCAGCACGATGAGTGGATTTAGGTACGACGATTCTAAGTGAAATAAGTCACACAGAAAAAGACACTTATCATAAGATATCACTTAGAGAGGGAATGTAAAAACCGCTACACTTGAACTGAATTGCAAAACAGAACAGAGTCAGACGTTTAGAAAACACACTATGGCTGCTGAACGGGAAAGGTGAGGTGGGGTGATGCATAAAACAAGGGTTTCAAATTAGCTCAGATACCGTTCCATAAACCCAATATGTAAGAGACAAGACCTATTCCTTTTTCAGTGAACTGGACTCAACACCCCCTATTCACCGCACAAGAATATATCTGACTAGTAAGAATCTTCAAACCTATGTATTGATATCTCTCTGTAAGTGAGTCAAGGGGGTGTAAAGCGGCATAAACACAGCCGTGAAAAGCAGCTAAACCCCATTATAAAAATAAATTACTTTTAAAAACCAGTGAAACAAAGACAGTGAAAGAGAGAGAAATTCTTACAAAATTCGTTCAGGGGCTGTGATGCAACCTGGATTGACCATATCTAGACCCACAGCTGATTGAGACATAAGGGTGGACACTCTTGGGGCTGAGAGGTTCGGTGAGGTTGGGTGAGCCAACGCAGACCCTTTCAAGTAATACTGCAGGGTACCCATCCCATGGGTCCAAATCTCCAGGTTCAAGGGCATCTTCCTACATCGAAAACATGCATGGGAAACCCAGAAGATGGCACACCGTGTAATCTGGATAGGTTTCTAAAACGCACCTCATTTCTCATCTCCTTTGCTCGGGTTCGCCATTCCAGCCGATTTACTAGCCATCTCCATCCTTGGAGAATCAGCACCTTTAACCTCCTGTTCCGTACAGGTTGCAATTTGTCCTGAGGATGAACGGGAAGAGGGGGAACCAATGAGAGACTAGCTCTAGGTGTTGGGACAGGCACAGGTCACTCTATTTTCCCATCAGGAAGAAGAATTAAGCACAAGCTCAGCCTGCCCCCCAGAACCAGAAGAGGGCCTGAAGCAATCCTGCGCTTTTGCGGCCAGCTCCCAAAAAAGCGAGTTGAAAAATGGAGCTCAGGGGCACTGCAATTCACAAACCTGCAGAGTTTTAAATGATACCTCTCGTCCACAAATATATTAAGGGAAGGCAACGAAGAGGCTTTCAAAGCAAGGCAGAATTGCAGGAAACAGATTTCAGGAGGTAGATTCGAATCGCCTTGAAAGCACATGAAAAGCGGCAAAACGTGGACAATGATGCCCTTGGCCAAAAAGGGCGTATGCATTTTTTCCTGAATATATTCAGGAAAAAACGCATACGCCCTTTTTGGCCAACCAAGCAAACTGGAAAGGCAAATCATTGCTACAAAGAAGTTTCGCTTCTCAGGGGGAAAAAGGGCCATGCGGAAAAAAGTGTCCAAACCAGAAATGCAGGACCGCCCATGGAGAAATGGGAGCCTTGCTACGCTGATGGGTGGGATGTAAATTGCCAACAGCCACTCTGGAGAAGTGTACAGTGTGTCCTGAAACATCTAAAAAACACAGCTTGGAGAGCATAGGGCACTTCCACTCATGGGCGTATAAATTGGGAAAACTAAACATCAGCAAGACACAGGCACCCCAAAGTTTAGGGCTGCTCTGTTGACAAGAACCCCCACTTCATTACACCTTAAATTTCCTAGGAAAGAGAAAAATGGATAAAGAAGTTGGGGTCCTCATGTACAATGGAATATCACTCAGCCATGAAATCAACGTCATAAGGCTACTAGCAGCACGATGAGTGGATTTAGGTACGACGATTCTAAGTGAAATAAGTCACACAGAAAAAGACACTTATCATAAGATATCACTTATAGAGGGAATGTAAAAACCGCTACACTTGAACTGAATTACAAAACAGAACAGAGTCACACGTTTAGAAAACAGACTATGGCTGCTGAACGGGAAAGGTGAGGTGGGGTGATGCATAAAACAAGGGTTTCAAATTAGCTCCGATACCCTTCCATAAACCCAATATGTAATAGACAAGACCTACTCCTTGCTCAGTGAACTGGACTCAACACCCCCTATTCACCGCACAAGAATATATCTGACTAGTAAGAATCTTCAAACCTATGTATTGATATCTCTCTGTAAGTGAGTCAAGGGGGTGTAAAGCGGCATAAACACAGCCGTGAAAAGCAGCTAAACCCCATTATAAAAATAAATTACTTTTCAAAACCCGTGAAACAAAGACAGTGAAAGAGAGAGAAATTCTTACAAAATTAGTTCAGAGGCTGTGATGCAACCTGGATTGACCATATCTAGACCCACAGCTGATTGAGACATAAGGGTGGACACTCTTGGGGCTGAGAGGTTTGGTGAGGTTGGGTGAGCCAACGCAGACCCTTTCAAGTAATACTGCATGGTACCCATCCCATGGGTCCCAAATCTCCAGGTTCAAGGGCATCTTACTACATCAAAAACATGCATGAGAAACCCAGAAGATGGTACACCGTGTGATCGGGAAAGGTTTCCAAAACGCACCTCATTTCTCATCTCCTTGTGCTCAGGTTCGCCATTCTAGCCACTTTACCAGCCATCTCCCTCCTTGGAGAATCAGCACCTTTAACATCCTGTTCCGTACAGGTTGCAATTTGTCCTGAGGATGAACGGGAAGAGGGGGAACCAATGAGACACTAGCTCTAGGTGTTGGGACAGGCAGAGGTCACCCTATTTTCCAATCAGGAAGAAGAATTAACCACAGGCTCAACCTGCCCCCCAGAACCAGAAGAGGGCCTGAACCAATCCTGCGCTTTTGCGGCCAGCTCCCAAATAAGCGACTTGAAAAATGGAGCTCAGGGGCACTACAATTCACAAACCTGCAGAGTTATAAATGATAACTCTCGTCCACAAATATATTGAGGGAAGGCAACGAAGAGGATTTGAAAGCAAGGCAGAATTGCAGGAAACAGATTTCAGGAGGTAGATTCGAATCGCCTTGAAAGCACATGAAAAGCGGCAAAACGTGGACAATGATGCCCTTGGCCAAAAAGGGCGTATGCGTTTTTTCCTGAATATATTCAGGAAAAAACGCATACGCCCTTTTTGGCCAACCAAGCAACCTGGAAAGGCAAATCAGGGCTCCAAAGAAGTCTGGCTTCCCAGCGGGCAAAAGGGCCATGAGGAAAAAAGTGTCCAAAGCAGAAATGCAGGACTGGCCATGGAGAAATGGGAGCCTTGCTACGCTGATGGTTAGGATGTAAATTGCCAACAGCCACTCTGGAGAAGTGTACGGTGTGTCCTGAAACATCTAAAAAACACAGCTTGGAGAGCATAGGGCACTTCCATTCATGGGCGTATAAATTGGGAATACTAAAAATCAGCAAGACACAGGCACCCCAAAGTTTAGGGCTGCTCTGTTGACAAGAACCCCCACTTCATTACACCTTAAATATCCTAGGAAAGAGTAAAATGGATAAAGAAGTTGGGGTCATCATGTACAATGGAATATCACTCAGCCATGAAATCAACGTCATAAGGCTAGTAGCAGCACGATGAGTGGATTTAGGTACGACGATTCTAAGTGAAATAAGTCACACAGAAAAAGACACTTATCATAAGATATCACTTATAGAGGGAATGTAAAAACTGCTACACTTGAACTGAATTGCAAAACAGAACAGAGTCAGACGTTTAGAAAACACACTATGGCTGCTGAACGGGAAAGGTGAGGTGGGGTGATGCATAAAACAAGGGTTTCAAATTAGCTCAGATACCGTTCCATAAACCCAATATGTAAGAGACAAGACCTATTCCTTTTTCAGTGAACTGGACTCAACAACCCCTATTCACCGCACAAGAATATATCTGACTAGTAAGAATGTTCAAACCTATGTATTGATATCTCTCTGTAAGTGAGTCAAGGGGGTGTAAAGCGGCATAAACACAGCCGTGAAAAGCAGCTAAACACCATTATAAAAATAAATTACGTTTAAAAACCAGTGAAACAAAGACAGTGAAAGAGAGAGAAATTCTTACAAAATTCGTTCAGGGGCTGTGATGCAACCTGGATTGACCATATCTAGACCCACAGCTAATTGAGACATAAGGGTGGACACTCTTGGGGCTGAGAGGTTCGGTGAGGTTGGGTGAGCCAACGCAGACCCTTTCAAGTAATACTGCATGATACCCATCCCATGGGTCCCAAATCTCCAGGTTCAAGGGCATCTTCCTACATCGAAAACATGCATGAGAAACCCAGAAGATAGTACACCGTGTGATCGGGAAAGGTTTCTAAAACGCACCTCATTTCTCATCTCCTTTGCTCGGGTTCGCCATTCCAGGCGATTTACTAGCCATCTCCCTCCTTGGAGAATCAGCACCTTTAACCTCCTGTTCCGTACAGGTTGCAATTTGTCCTGAGGATGAACGGGAAGAGGGGGAACCAATGAGAGACTAGCTCTAGGTGTTGGGAGAGGCACAGGTCACTCTATTTTCCCATCAGGAAGAAGAATTAAGCACAAGCTCAGCCTGCCCCCCAGAACCAGAAGAGGGCCTGAAGCAATCCTGCGCTTTTGCGGCCACCTCCCAAAAAAGCGAGTTGAAAAATGGAGCTCAGGGGCACTGCAATTCACAAACCTGCAGAGTTTTAAATGATAACTCTCGTCCACAAATATATTAAGGGAAGGCAACGAAGAGGCTTTGAAAGCAAGGCAGAATTGCAGGAAACAGATTTCAGGAGGCAGATTCGAATCGCCTTGAAAGCACATGAAAAGCGGCAAAACGTGGACAATGATGCCCTTGGCCAAAAAGGGCGTATGCGTTTTTTCCTGAATATATTCAGGGAAAAACGCATACGCCCTTTTTGGCCAACCAAGCAACCTGGAAAGGCAAATTAGCGCTCCAAAGAAGTCTCGCTTCCCAGCGGGCAAAAGCACCATGCGGAAAAAAGTGTCCAAACCAGAAATGCAGGACCGGCCATGGAGAAATGGGAGCCTTGCTATGCTGATGGGTGGGATGTAAATTGCAAACAGCCACTCTGGAGAAGTGTACGGTGTGTCCTGAATCATCTAAAAAACATAGCTTGGAGAGCATAGGGCACTTCCACTCATGGGCGTATAAATTGGGAAAACTAAAAATCAGCAAGACACAGGCACCCCAAAGTTTAGGGCTGCTCTGTTGACAAGAACCCCCACTTCATTACACCTTAAATATCCTAGGAAAGAGAAAAATGGATAAAGAAGTTGTGGTCCTCATGTACAATGGAATATCACTCAGCCATGAAATCAACGTCATAAGGCTAGTAGCAGCACGATGAGTGGATTTAGGTACGACGATTCTAAGTGAAATAAGTCACACAGAAAAAGACACTTATCATAAGATATCACTTATAGAGGGAATGTAAAAACCGCTACACTTGAACTGAATTGCAAAACAGAACAGAGTCAGACGTTTAGAAAACACACTATGGCTGCTGAACGGGAAAGGTGAGGTGGGGTGATGCATAAAACAAGGGTTTCAAATTAGCTCAGATACCGTTCCATAAACCCAATATGTAAGAGACAAGACCTATTCCTTTTTCAGTGAACTGGACTCAACACCCCCTATTCACCGCACAAGAATATATCTGACTAGTAAGAATCTTCAAACCTATGTATTGATATCTCTCTGTAAGTGAGTCAAGGGGGTGTAAAGCGGCATAAACACAGCCGTGAAAAGCAACTAAACCCCATTATAAAAATAAATTACTTTTAAAACCCAGTGAAACAAAGACAGTGAAAGAGAGAGAAATTGTTACAAAATTCGTTCAGGGGCTGTGATGCAACCTGGATTGACCATATCTAGACCCACAGCTGATTGAGACATAAGGGTGGACACTCTTGGGGCTGAGAGGTTTGGTGAGGTTGGGTGAGCCAACGCAGACCCTTTCAAGTAATACTGCAGGGTACCCATCCCATGGGTCCCAAATCTCCAGGTTCAAGGGCATCTTCCTACGTCGAAAACGTGCATGGGAAACCCAGAAGATGGCACACCGTGTGATCGGGATAGGTTTCTAAAACGCACCTCATTTCTCATCTCCTTTGCTCGGGTTCGCCATTCCAGCCGATTTACTAGCCATCTCCCTCCTTGGAGAATCAGCACCTTTAACCTCCTGTTCCGTACAGGTTGCAATTTGTCCTGAGGATGAACGGGAAGAGGGGGAACCAATGAGAGACTAGCTCTAGGTGTTGGGACAGGCACAGGTCACTCTATTTTCCCATCAGGAAGAAGAATTAAGCAAAAGCTCAGCCTGCCCCCCAGAACCAGAAGAGGGCCTGAAGCAATCCTGTGCTATTGCGGCCAGCTCCCAAAAAAGCGAGGTGAAAAATGGAGCTCAGGGGCACTGCAATTCACAAACCTGCAGAGTTTTAAATGATACCTCTCGTCCACAAATATATTAAGGGAAGGCAACGAAGAGCCTTTGAAAGCAAGGCAGAATTGCAGGAAACAGATTTCAGGAGGTAGATTCGAATCGCCTTGAAAGCACATGAAAAGCGGCAAAACGTGGACAATGATGCCCTTGGCCAAAAAGGGCGTATGCGTTTTTTCCTGAATATATTCAGGAAAAAACGCATACGCCCTTTTTGGCCAACCAAGCAACCTGGAAAGGCAAATCAGTGCTACAAAGAAGTTTCGCTTCTCAGGGGGAAAAAGGGCCATGTGGAAAAAAGTGTCCAAACCAGAAATGCAGGACCGGCCATGGAGAAATGGGAGCCTTGCTACGCTGATGGGTGGGATGTAAATTGCAAACAGCCACTCTGGAGAAGTGTACGGTGTGTCCTGAATCATCTAAAAAACATAGCTTGGAGAGCATAGGGCACTTCCACTCATGGGCGTATAAATTGGGAAAACTAAAAATCAGCAAGACACAGGCACCCCAAAGTTTAGGGCTGCTCTGTTGACAAGAACCCCCACTTCATTACACCTTAAATATCCTAGGAAAGAGAAAAATGGATAAAGAAGTTGTGGTCCTCATGTACAATGGAATATCACTCAGCCATGAAATCAACGTCATAAGGCTAGTAGCAGCACGATGAGTGGATTTAGGTACGACGATTCTAAGTGAAATAAGTCACACAGAAAAAGACACTTATCATAAGATATCACTTATAGAGGGAATGTAAAAACCGCTACACTTGAACTGAATTGCAAAACAGAACAGAGTCAGACGTTTAGAAAACACACTATGGCTGCTGAACGGGAAAGGTGAGGTGGGGTGATGCATAAAACAAGGGTTTCAAATTAGCTCAGATACCGTTCCATAAACCCAATATGTAAGAGACAAGACCTATTCCTTTTTCAGTGAACTGGACTCAACACCCCCTATTCACCACACAAGAATATATCTGACTAGTAAGAATCTTCAAACCTATGTATTGATATCTCTCTGTAAGTGAGTCAAGGGGGTGTAAAGCGGCATAAACACAGCCGTGAAAAGCAGCTAAAACCCATTATAAAAATAAATTACTTTTAAAAACCAGTGAAACAAAGACAGTGAAAGAGAGAGAAATTCTTACAAAATTCGTTCAGGGGCTGTGATGCAACCTGGATTGACCATATCTAGACCCACAGCTGATTGAGACATAAGGGTGGACACTCTTGGGGCTGAGAGGTTCGGTGAGGTTGGGTGAGCCAACGCAGACCCTTTCAAGTAATACTGCAGTGTACCCATCCCATGGGTCCCAAATCTGCAGGTTCAAGGGCATCTTCCTACATCGAAAACAGGCATGAGAAACCCAGAAGATGGTACACCGTGTGATCGGGATAGGTTTCTAAAACGCACCTCATTTCTCATCTCCTTGTGCTCGGGTTCTCCATTGCAGCCCCTTTACTAGCCATCTCCCTCCTTGGAGAATCAGTACCTTTAACCTCCTGTTCCATACAGGTTGCAAATTGTCCTGATCATGAACGGGAAGTGGGGGAACCAATGAGAGACTAGCTCTAGTGGTTGGGACACGCACAGGTCCCTCTATTTTCCCATCAGGAAGAAGAATTAACCACAGCCTCAGCCTGCCCCTGAGAACCAGAAGAGGGCCTGAAGCAATCCTGCGCTTTTGCGGCCAGCTCCCAAAAAAGCGACTTGAAAAATGGAGCTCAGGGGCACTACAATTCACAAACCTGCAGAGTTATAAATGATAATTCTCGTCCACAAATATATTGAGGGAAGGCAACGAAGAGGATTTGAAAGCAAGGCAGAATTGCAGGAAACAGATTTCAGGAGGTAGATTCGAATCGCTTTGAAAGCACCTGAAAAGCGGCAAAACGTGGACAATGATGCCCTTGGCCAAAAAGGGCGTATGCGTTTTTTCCTGAATATATTCAGGGAAAAACGCATACGCCCTTTTTGGCCAACCAAGCCACCTGGAAAGGCAAATCAGTGTTACAAAGAAGTCTCGCTTCTCAGCGGGCAAAAGCACCATGCGGAAAAAAGTGTCAAAACCAGAAATGCAGAACCGGCCATGGAGAAATGGGAGCCTTGCTACGCTGATGGGTAGGATGTAAATTGCCAACAGCCACTCTGGAGAAGTGTACAGTGTGTCCTGAAACATCTAAAAAACACAGCTTGGAGAGCATAGGGCACTTCCACTCATGGGCGTATAAATTGGGAAAACTAAAAATCAGCAAGACACAGGCATCCCAAAGTTTAGGGCTGCTCTGTTGACAAGAACCCCCACTTCATTACACCTTAAATATCCTAGGAAAGAGAAAAATGGATAAAGAAGTTGGGGTCCACATGTACAATGGAATATCACTCAGCCATGAAATCAACGTCATAAGGCTAGTAGCAGCACGATGAGTGGATTTAGGTACGACAATTCTAAATGAAATAAGTCACACAGAAAAAGACACTTATCCTAAGATATCACTTAGAGAGGGAATGTAAAAACCGCTACACTTGAACTGAATTACAAAACAGAACAGAGTCACACGTTAAGAAAACAAACTATGGCTGCTGAACGGGAAAGGTGAGGTGGGGTGATGCATAAAACAAGGGTTTCAAATTAGCTCCGATACCGTTCCATAAACCCAATATGTAAGAGACAAGACCTATTCCTTTTTCAGTGAACTGGACTCAACACCCCCTATTCACCACACAAGAATATATCTGACTAGTAAGAATCTTCAAACCTATGTATTGATATCTCTCTGTAAGTGAGTCAAGGGGGTGTAAAGCGGCATAAACACAGCCGTGAAAAGCAACTAAACCCCATTATAAAAATAAATTACTTTTAAAACCCAGTGAAACAAAGACAGTGAAAGAGAGAGAAATTGTTACAAAATTCGTTCAGGGGCTGTGATGCAAGCTGGATTGACCATATCTAGACCCACAGCTGATTGAGACATAAGGGTGGACACTCTTGGGGCTGAGAGGTTCGGTGAGGTTGGGTGAGCCGACGCAGACCCTTTCAAGTAATACTGCATGGTACCCATCCCATGGGTCCCAAATCTCCAGGTTCAAGGGCATCTTCCTACATCGAAAACAGGCATGAGAAACCCAGAAGATGGTACACCGTGTGATCGGGAAAGGTTTCTAAAACGCACCTCATTTCTCATCTCCTATTGCTCAGGTTCGCCATTCCAGCCACTTTACTAGCCATCTCCCTCCTTGGAGAATCAGCACCTTTAACCTCCTGTTCCGTACAGGTTGCAATTTGTCCTGAGGATGAACGGGAAGAGGGGGAACCAATGAGAGACTAGCTCTAGGTGTTGGGACAGGCACAGGTCACTCTATTTTCCCATCAGGAAGAAGAATTAAGCACAAGCTCAGCCTGCCCCCCAGAACCAGAAGAGGGCCTGAAGCAATCCTGCGCATTTGCGGCCAGCTCCCAAAAAAGCGAGTTGAAAAATGGAGCTCAGGGGCACTGCAATTCACAAACCTGCAGAGTTTTAAATGATACCTCTCGTCCACAAATATATTAAGGGAACGCAACGAAGAGGCTTTGAAAGCGAGGCAGAATTGCAGGAAACAGATTTCAGGAGGTAGATTCGAATCGCCTTGAAAGCACATGAAAAGCGGCAAAACGTGGACAATGATGCCCTTGGCCAAAAAGGGCGTATGCGTTTTTTCCTGAATATATTCAGGAAAAAACGCATACGCCCTTTTTGGCCAACCAAGCAACCTGGAAAGGCAAATCAGCGCTCCAAAGAAGTCTCGCTTCCCAGCGGGCAAAAGGGCCATGCGGAAAAAATTGTCCAAAGCAGAAATGCAGGACCGGCCATGGAGAAATGGGAGCCTTGCTACGCTGATGGGCGGGATGTAAATTGCCAACAGCCACTCTGGAGAAGTGTACGGTGTGGCCTGAAACATCTAAAAAACACAGCTTGGAGAGCATAGGGCACTTCCACTCATGGGCCTATAAATTGGGAAAACTAAAAATCAGCAATACACAGGCACCCCAAAGTTTAGGGCTGCTCTGTTGACAAGAACCCCCACTTCATTACACCTTAAATATCCTAGGAAAGAGAAAAATGGATAAAGAAGTTGGGGTCCTCATGTACAATGGAATATCACTCAGCCATGAAATCAACGTCATAAGGCTAGTAGAAGCACGATGAGTGGATTTAGGTACGACGATTCTAAGTGAAATAAGTCACACAGAAAAAGACACTTATCCTAAGATATCACTTAGAGAGGGAATGTAAAAACCGCTACACTTGAACTGAATTACAAAACAGAACAGAGTCACACGTTTACAAAACACACTATGGCTGCTGAACGGGAAAGGTGAGGTGGGGTGATGCATAAAACAAGGGTTTCAAATTAGTTCCGATACCCTTCCATAAACCCAATATGTAATAGACAAGACCTACTCCTTGCTCAGTGAACTGGACTCAACACCCCCTATTCACCGCACAAGAATATATCTGACTAGTAAGAATCTTCAAACCTATGTATTGATATCTCTCTGGAAGTGAGTCAAGGGGCTGTAACACGGCATAATCACAGCCGTGAAAAGCAGCTAAACCCCATTATAAAAATAAATTACTTTTCAAAACCCATAAAACAAAGACAGTGAAAGAGAGAGAAATTCTTACAAAATTCGTTCAGGGGCTGTGATGCAACCTGGATTGACCATATCTGGACCCACAGCTGATTGAGACATAAGGGTGGACACTCTTGGGGCTGAGAGATTTGGTGAGGTTGGGTGAGCCAACGCAGACCCTTTCAAGTAATACTGCATGGTACCCATCCCATGGGTCCCAAATCTCCAGGTTCAAGGGCATCTTCCTACATCAAAAACATGCATGAGAAACCCAGAAGATGGTACACCGTGTGATCGGGAAAGGTTTCTAAAACGCACCTCATTTCTCATCTCCTTGTGCTCAGTTTCGCCATTCCAGCCACTTTACTAGCCATCTCCCTCCTTGGAGAATCAGCACCTTTAACATCCTGTTCCGTACAGGTTGCAATTTGTCCTGAGGATGAACGGGAAGAGGGGGAACCAATGAGACACTAGCTCTAGGTGTTGGGACAGGCAGAGGTCACCCTATTTTCCAATCAGGAAGAAGAATTAACCACAGGCTCAACCTGCCCCCCAGAACCAGAAGAGGGCCTGAACCAATCCTGCGCTTTTGCGGCCAGCTCCCAAATAAGCGACTTGAAAAATGGAGCTCAGGGGCACTACAATTCACAAACCTGCAGAGTTATAAATGATAACTCTCGTCCACAAATATATTGAGGGAAGGCAACGAAGAGGATTTGAAAGCAAGGCAGAATTGCAGGAAACAGATTTCAGGAGGTAGATTCGAATCGCCTTGAAAGCACATGAAAAGCGGCAAAACGTGGACAATGATGCCCTTGGCCAAAAAGGGCGTATGCGTTTTTTCCTGAATATATTCAGGAAAAAACGCATACGCCCTTTTTGGCCAACCAAGCAACCTGGAAAGGCAAATCAGCGCTCCAAAGAAGTCTGGCTTCCCAGCGGGCAAAAGGGCCATGAGGAAAAAAGTGTCCAAAGCAGAAATGCAGGACTGGCCATGGAGAAATGGGAGCCTTGCTACGCTGATGGTTAGGATGTAAATTGCCAACAGCCACTCTGGAGAAGTGTACGGTGTGTCCTGAAACATCTAAAAAACACAGCTTGCAGAGCATAGGGCACTTCCATTCATGGGCGTATAAATTGGGAATACTAAAAATCAGCAAGACACAGGCACCCCAAAGTTTAGGGCTGCTCTGTTGACAAGAACCCCCACTTCATTACACCTTAAATATCCTAGGAAAGAGTAAAATGGATAAAGAAGTTGGGGTCATCATGTACAATGGAATATCACTCAGCCATGAAATCAACGTCATAAGGCTAGTAGCAGCACGATGAGTGGATTTAGGTACGACGATTCTAAGTGAAATAAGTCACACAGAAAAAGACACTTATCGTAAGATATCACTTATAGAGGGAATGTAAAAACTGCTACACTTGAACTGAATTGCAAAACAGAACAGAGTCAGACGTTTAGAAAACACACTATGGCTGCTGAACGGGAAAGGTGAGGTGGGGTGATGCATAAAACAAGGGTTTCAAATTAGCTCAGATACCGTTCCATAAACCCAATATGTAAGAGACAAGACCTATTCCTTTTTCAGTGAACTGGACTCAACACCCCCTATTCACCGCACAAGAATATATCTGACTAGTAAGAATGTTCAAACCTATGTATTGATATCTCTCTGTAAGTGAGTCAAGGGGGTGTAAAGCGGCATAAACACAGCCGTGAAAAGCAGCTAAACACCATTATAAAAATAAATTACGTTTAAAAACCAGTGAAACAAAGACAGTGAAAGAGAGAGAAATTCTTACAAAATTCGTTCAGGGGCTGTGATGCAACCTGGATTGACCATATCTAGACCCACAGCTAATTGAGACATAAGGGTGGACACTCTTGGGGCTGAGAGGTTCGGTGAGGTTGGGTGAGCCAACGCAGACCCTTTCAAGTAATACTGCATGATACCCATCCCATGGGTCCCAAATCTCCAGGTTCAAGGGCATCTTCCTACATCGAAAACATGCATGAGAAACCCAGAAGATAGTACACCGTGTGATCGGGAAAGGTTTCTAAAACGCACCTCATTTCTCATCTCCTTTGCTCGGGTTCGCCATTCCAGGCGATTTACTAGCCATCTCCCTCCTTGGAGAATCAGCACCTTTAACCTCCTGTTCCGTACAGGTTGCAATTTGTCCTGAGGATGAACGGGAAGAGGGGGAACCAATGAGAGACTAGCTCTAGGTGTTGGGAGAGGCACAGGTCACTCTATTTTCCCATCAGGAAGAAGAATTAAGCACAAGCTCAGCCTGCCCCCCAGAACCAGAAGAGGGCCTGAAGCAATCCTGCGCTTTTGCGGCCACCTCCCAAAAAAGCGAGTTGAAAAATGGAGCTCAGGGGCACTGCAATTCACAAACCTGCAGAGTTTTAAATGATAACTCTCGTCCACAAATATATTAAGGGAAGGCAACGAAGAGGCTTTGAAAGCAAGGCAGAATTGCAGGAAACAGATTTCAGGAGGCAGATTCGAATCGCCTTGAAAGCACATGAAAAGCGGCAAAACGTGGACAATGATGCCCTTGGCCAAAAAGGGCGTATGCGTTTTTTCCTGAATATATTCAGGGAAAAACGCATACGCCCTTTTTGGCCAACCAAGCAACCTGGAAAGGCAAATTAGCGCTCCAAAGAAGTCTCGCTTCCCAGCGGGCAAAAGCACCATGCGGAAAAAAGTGTCCAAACCAGAAATGCAGGACCGGCCATGGAGAAATGGGAGCCTTGCTATGCTGATGGGTGGGATGTAAATTGCAAACAGCCACTCTGGAGAAGTGTACGGTGTGTCCTGAATCATCTAAAAAACATAGCTTGGAGAGCATAGGGCACTTCCACTCATGGGCGTATAAATTGGGAAAACTAAAAATCAGCAAGACACAGGCACCCCAAAGTTTAGGGCTGCTCTGTTGACAAGAACCCCCACTTCATTACACCTTAAATATCCTAGGAAAGAGAAAAATGGATAAAGAAGTTGTGGTCCTCATGTACAATGGAATATCACTCAGCCATGAAATCAACGTCATAAGGCTAGTAGCAGCACGATGAGTGGATTTAGGTACGACGATTCTAAGTGAAATAAGTCACACAGAAAAAGACACTTATCATAAGATATCACTTATAGAGGGAATGTAAAAACCGCTACACTTGAACTGAATTGCAAAACAGAACAGAGTCAGACGTTTAGAAAACACACTATGGCTGCTGAACGGGAAAGGTGAGGTGGGGTGATGCATAAAACAAGGGTTTCAAATTAGCTCAGATACCGTTCCATAAACCCAATATGTAAGAGACAAGACCTATTCCTTTTTCAGTGAACTGGACTCAACACCCCCTATTCACCGCACAAGAATATATCTGACTAG
This sequence comes from Balaenoptera acutorostrata, assembly GCF_949987535.1. NCBI lineage: Eukaryota > Metazoa > Chordata > Mammalia > Artiodactyla > Balaenopteridae > Balaenoptera > Balaenoptera acutorostrata. The sequence goes on along the minus strand of NW_026646337.1, from coordinate 159,346 downwards.
TAAGAATCTTCAAACCTATGTATTGATATCTCTCTGTAAGTGAGTCAAGGGGGTGTAAAGCGGCATAAACACAGCCGTGAAAAGCAACTAAACCCCATTATAAAAATAAATTACTTTTAAAACCCAGTGAAACAAAGACAGTGAAAGAGAGAGAAATTGTTACAAAATTCGTTCAGGGGCTGTGATGCAACCTGGATTGACCATATCTAGACCCACAGCTGATTGAGACATAAGGGTGGACACTCTTGGGGCTGAGAGGTTCGGTGAGGTTGGGTGAGCCAACGCAGACCCTTTCAAGTAATACTGCAGGGTACCCATCCCATGGGTCCCAAATCTCCAGGTTCAAGGGCATCTTCCTACGTCGAAAACGTGCATGGGAAACCCAGAAGATGGCACACCGTGTGATCGGGATAGGTTTCTAAAACGCACCTCATTTCTCATCTCCTTTGCTCGGGTTCGCCATTCCAGCCGATTTACTAGCCATCTCCCTCCTTGGAGAATCAGCACCTTTAACCTCCTGTTCCGTACAGGTTGCAATTTGTCCTGAGGATGAACGGGAAGAGGGGGAACCAATGAGAGACTAGCTCTAGGTGTTGGGACAGGCACAGGTCACTCTATTTTCCCATCAGGAAGAAGAATTAAGCAAAAGCTCAGCCTGCCCCCCAGAACCAGAAGAGGGCCTGAAGCAATCCTGTGCTATTGCGGCCAGCTCCCAAAAAAGCGAGGTGAAAAATGGAGCTCAGGGGCACTGCAATTCACAAACCTGCAGAGTTTTAAATGATACCTCTCGTCCACAAATATATTAAGGGAAGGCAACGAAGAGCCTTTGAAAGCAAGGCAGAATTGCAGGAAACAGATTTCAGGAGGTAGATTCGAATCGCCTTGAAAGCACATGAAAAGCGGCAAAACGTGGACAATGATGCCCTTGGCCAAAAAGGGCGTATGCGTTTTTTCCTGAATATATTCAGGAAAAAACGCATACGCCCTTTTTGGCCAACCAAGCAACCTGGAAAGGCAAATCAGTGCTACAAAGAAGTTTCGCTTCTCAGGGGGAAAAAGGGCCATGTGGAAAAAAGTGTCCAAACCAGAAATGCAGGACCGGCCATGGAGAAATGGGAGCCTTGCTACGCTGATGGGTGGGATGTAAATTGCAAACAGCCACTCTGGAGAAGTGTACGGTGTGTCCTGAATCATCTAAAAAACATAGCTTGGAGAGCATAGGGCACTTCCACTCATGGGCGTATAAATTGGGAAAACTAAAAATCAGCAAGACACAGGCACCCCAAAGTTTAGGGCTGCTCTGTTGACAAGAACCCCCACTTCATTACACCTTAAATATCCTAGGAAAGAGAAAAATGGATAAAGAAGTTGTGGTCCTCATGTACAATGGAATATCACTCAGCCATGAAATCAACGTCATAAGGCTAGTAGCAGCACGATGAGTGGATTTAGGTACGACGATTCTAAGTGAAATAAGTCACACAGAAAAAGACACTTATCATAAGATATCACTTATAGAGGGAATGTAAAAACCGCTACACTTGAACTGAATTGCAAAACAGAACAGAGTCAGACGTTTAGAAAACACACTATGGCTGCTGAACGGGAAAGGTGAGGTGGGGTGATGCATAAAACAAGGGTTTCAAATTAGCTCAGATACCGTTCCATAAACCCAATATGTAAGAGACAAGACCTATTCCTTTTTCAGTGAACTGGACTCAACACCCCCTATTCACCGCACAAGAATATATCTGACTAGTAAGAATCTTCAAACCTATGTATTGATATCTCTCTGTAAGTGAGTCAAGGGGGTGTAAAGCGGCATAAACACAGCCGTGAAAAGCAACTAAACCCCATTATAAAAATAAATTACTTTTAAAACCCAGTGAAACAAAGACAGTGAAAGAGAGAGAAATTGTTACAAAATTCGTTCAGGGGCTGTGATGCAACCTGGATTGACCATATCTAGACCCACAGCTGATTGAGACATAAGGGTGGACACTCTTGGGGCTGAGAGGTTCGGTGAGGTTGGGTGAGCCAACGCAGACCCTTTCAAGTAATACTGCAGGGTACCCATCCCATGGGTCCCAAATCTCCAGGTTCAAGGGCATCTTCCTACGTCGAAAACGTGCATGGGAAACCCAGAAGATGGCACACCGTGTGATCGGGATAGGTTTCTAAAACGCACCTCATTTCTCATCTCCTTTGCTCGGGTTCGCCATTCCAGCCGATTTACTAGCCATCTCCCTCCTTGGAGAATCAGCACCTTTAACCTCCTGTTCCGTACAGGTTGCAATTTGTCCTGAGGATGAACGGGAAGAGGGGGAACCAATGAGAGACTAGCTCTAGGTGTTGGGACAGGCACAGGTCACTCTATTTTCCCATCAGGAAGAAGAATTAAGCAAAAGCTCAGCCTGCCCCCCAGAACCAGAAGAGGGCCTGAAGCAATCCTGTGCTATTGCGGCCAGCTCCCAAAAAAGCGAGGTGAAAAATGGAGCTCAGGGGCACTGCAATTCACAAACCTGCAGAGTTTTAAATGATACCTCTCGTCCACAAATATATTAAGGGAAGGCAACGAAGAGCCTTTGAAAGCAAGGCAGAATTGCAGGAAACAGATTTCAGGAGGTAGATTCGAATCGCCTTGAAAGCACATGAAAAGCGGCAAAACGTGGACAATGATGCCCTTGGCCAAAAAGGGCGTATGCGTTTTTTCCTGAATATATTCAGGAAAAAACGCATACGCCCTTTTTGGCCAACCAAGCAACCTGGAAAGGCAAATCAGTGCTACAAAGAAGTTTCGCTTCTCAGGGGGAAAAAGGGCCATGTGGAAAAAAGTGTCCAAACCAGAAATGCAGGACCGGCCATGGAGAAATGGGAGCCTTGCTACGCTGATGGGTGGGATGTAAATTGCAAACAGCCACTCTGGAGAAGTGTACGGTGTGTCCTGAATCATCTAAAAAACATAGCTTGGAGAGCATAGGGCACTTCCACTCATGGGCGTATAAATTGGGAAAACTAAAAATCAGCAAGACACAGGCACCCCAAAGTTTAGGGCTGCTCTGTTGACAAGAACCCCCACTTCATTACACCTTAAATATCCTAGGAAAGAGAAAAATGGATAAAGAAGTTGTGGTCCTCATGTACAATGGAATATCACTCAGCCATGAAATCAACGTCATAAGGCTAGTAGCAGCACGATGAGTGGATTTAGGTACGACGATTCTAAGTGAAATAAGTCACACAGAAAAAGACACTTATCATAAGATATCACTTATAGAGGGAATGTAAAAACCGCTACACTTGAACTGAATTGCAAAATAGAACAGAGTCAGACGTTTAGAAAACACACTATGGCTGCTGAACGGGAAAGGTGAGGTGGGGTGATGCATAAAACAAGGGTTTCAAATTAGCTCAGATACCGTTCCATAAACCCAATATGTAAGAGACAAGACCTATTCCTTTTTCAGTGAACTGGACTCAACACCCCCTATTCACCACACAAGAATATATCTGACTAGTAAGAATCTTCAAACCTATGTATTGATATCTCTCTGTAAGTGAGTCAAGGGGGTGTAAAGCGGCATAAACACAGCCGTGAAAAGCAGCTAAAACCCATTATAAAAATAAATTACTTTTAAAAACCAGTGAAACAAAGACAGTGAAAGAGAGAGAAATTCTTACAAAATTCGTTCAGGGGCTGTGATGCAACCTGGATTGACCATATCTAGACCCACAGCTGATTGAGACATAAGGGTGGACACTCTTGGGGCTGAGAGGTTCGGTGAGGTTGGGTGAGCCAACGCAGACCCTTTCAAGTAATACTGCAGTGTACCCATCCCATGGGTCCCAAATCTGCAGGTTCAAGGGCATCTTCCTACATCGAAAACAGGCATGAGAAACCCAGAAGATGGTACACCGTGTGATCGGGATAGGTTTCTAAAACGCACCTCATTTCTCATCTCCTTGTGCTCGGGTTCTCCATTGCAGCCCCTTTACTAGCCATCTCCCTCCTTGGAGAATCAGTACCTTTAACCTCCTGTTCCATACAGGTTGCAAATTGTCCTGATCATGAACGGGAAGTGGGGGAACCAATGAGAGACTAGCTCTAGTGGTTGGGACACGCACAGGTCCCTCTATTTTCCCATCAGGAAGAAGAATTAACCACAGCCTCAGCCTGCCCCTGAGAACCAGAAGAGGGCCTGAAGCAATCCTGCGCTTTTGCGGCCAGCTCCCAAAAAAGCGACTTGAAAAATGGAGCTCAGGGGCACTACAATTCACAAACCTGCAGAGTTATAAATGATAATTCTCGTCCACAAATATATTGAGGGAAGGCAACGAAGAGGATTTGAAAGCAAGGCAGAATTGCAGGAAACAGATTTCAGGAGGTAGATTCGAATCGCCTTGAAAGCACCTGAAAAGCGGCAAAACGTGGACAATGATGCCCTTGGCCAAAAAGGGCGTATGCGTTTTTTCCTGAATATATTCAGGGAAAAACGCATACGCCCTTTTTGGCCAACCAAGCCACCTGGAAAGGCAAATCAGTGTTACAAAGAAGTCTCGCTTCTCAGCGGGCAAAAGCACCATGCGGAAAAAAGTGTCAAAACCAGAAATGCAGAACCGGCCATGGAGAAATGGGAGCCTTGCTACGCTGATGGGTAGGATGTAAATTGCCAACAGCCACTCTGGAGAAGTGTACAGTGTGTCCTGAAACATCTAAAAAACACAGCTTGGAGAGCATAGGGCACTTCCACTCATGGGCGTATAAATTGGGAAAACTAAAAATCAGCAAGACACAGGCATCCCAAAGTTTAGGGCTGCTCTGTTGACAAGAACCCCCACTTCATTACACCTTAAATATCCTAGGAAAGAGAAAAATGGATAAAGAAGTTGGGGTCCACATGTACAATGGAATATCACTCAGCCATGAAATCAACGTCATAAGGCTAGTAGCAGCACGATGAGTGGATTTAGGTACGACAATTCTAAATGAAATAAGTCACACAGAAAAAGACACTTATCCTAAGATATCACTTAGAGAGGGAATGTAAAAACCGCTACACTTGAACTGAATTACAAAACAGAACAGAGTCACACGTTAAGAAAACACACTATGGCTGCTGAACGGGAAAGGTGAGGTGGGGTGATGCATAAAACAAGGGTTTCAAATTAGCTCCGATACCGTTCCATAAACCCAATATGTAAGAGACAAGACCTATTCCTTTTTCAGTGAACTGGACTCAACACCCCCTATTCACTGCACAAGAATATATCTGACTAGTAAGAATCTTCAAACCTATGTATTGATATCTCTCTGTAAGTGAGTCAAGGGGGTGTAAAGCGGCATAAACACAGCCGTGAAAAGCAGCTAAACCCCATTATAAAAATAAATTACTTTTCAAAAGCCGTGAAACAAAGACAGTGAAAGAGAGAGAAATTCTTCCAAAATTCGTTCAGGGGCTGTGATGCAAGCTGGATTGACCATATCTAGACCCACAGCTGATTGAGACATAAGGGTGGACACTCTTGGGGCTGAGAGGTTCGGTGAGGTTGGGTGAGCCAACGCAGACCCTTTCAAGTAATACTGCATGGTACCCATCCCATGGGTCCCAAATCTCCAGGTTCAAGGGCATCTTCCTACATCGAAAACAGGCATGAGAAACCCAGAAGATGGTACACCGTGTGATCGGGAAAGGTTTCTAAAACGCACCTCATTTCTCATCTCCTATTGCTCAGGTTCGCCATTCCAGCCACTTTACTAGCCATCTCCCTCCTTGGAGAATCAGCACCTTTAACCTCCTGTTCCGTACAGGTTGCAATTTGTCCTGAGGATGAACGGGAAGAGGGGGAACCAATGAGAGACTAGCTCTAGGTGTTGGGACAGGCACAGGTCACTCTATTTTCCCATCAGGAAGAAGAATTAAGCACAAGCTCAGCCTGCCCCCCAGAACCAGAAGAGGGCCTGAAGCAATCCTGCGCATTTGCGGCCAGCTCCCAAAAAAGCGAGTTGAAAAATGGAGCTCAGGGGCACTGCAATTCACAAACCTGCAGAGTTTTAAATGATACCTCTCGTCCACAAATATATTAAGGGAACGCAACGAAGAGGCTTTGAAAGCGAGGCAGAATTGCAGGAAACAGATTTCAGGAGGTAGATTCGAATCGCCTTGAAAGCACATGAAAAGCGGCAAAACGTGGACAATGATGCCCTTGGCCAAAAAGGGCGTATGCGTTTTTTCCTGAATATATTCAGGAAAAAACGCATACGCCCTTTTTGGCCAACCAAGCAACCTGGAAAGGCAAATCAGCGCTCCAAAGAAGTCTCGCTTCCCAGCGGGCAAAAGGGCCATGCGGAAAAAATTGTCCAAAGCAGAAATGCAGGACCGGCCATGGAGAAATGGGAGCCTTGCTACGCTGATGGGCGGGATGTAAATTGCCAACAGCCACTCTGGAGAAGTGTACGGTGTGGCCTGAACATCTAAAAAACACAGCTTGGAGAGCATAGGGCACTTCCACTCATGGGCCTATAAATTGGGAAAACTAAAAATCAGCAAGACACAGGCACCCCAAAGTTTAGGGCTGCTCTGTTGACAAGAACCCCCACTTCATTACACCTTAAATATCCTAGGAAAGAGAAAAATGGATAAAGAAGTTGGGGTCCTCATGTACAATGGAATATCACTCAGCCATGAAATCAACGTCATAAGGCTAGTAGAAGCACGATGAGTGGATTTAGGTACGACGATTCTAAGTGAAATAAGTCACACAGAAAAAGACACTTATCCTAAGATATCACTTAGAGAGGGAATGTAAAAACCGCTACACTTGAACTGAATTACAAAACAGAACAGAGTCACACGTTTACAAAACACACTATGGCTGCTGAACGGGAAAGGTGAGGTGGGGTGATGCATAAAACAAGGGTTTCAAATTAGTTCCGATACCCTTCCATAAACCCAATATGTAATAGACAAGACCTACTCCTTGCTCAGTGAACTGGACTCAACACCCCCTATTCACCGCACAAGAATATATCTGACTAGTAAGAATCTTCAAACCTATGTATTGATATCTCTCTGGAAGTGAGTCAAGGGGCTGTAACACGGCATAATCACAGCCGTGAAAAGCAGCTAAACCCCATTATAAAAATAAATTACTTTTCAAAACCCATAAAACAAAGACAGTGAAAGAGAGAGAAATTCTTACAAAATTCGTTCAGGGGCTGTGATGCAACCTGGATTGACCATATCTGGACCCACAGCTGATTGAGACATAAGGGTGGACACTCTTGGGGCTGAGAGATTTGGTGAGGTTGGGTGAGCCAACGCAGACCCTTTCAAGTAATACTGCATGGTACCCATCCCATGGGTCCCAAATCTCCAGGTTCAAGGGCATCTTCCTACATCAAAAACATGCATGAGAAACCCAGAAGATGGTACACCGTGTGATCGGGAAAGGTTTCTAAAACGCACCTCATTTCTCATCTCCTTGTGCTCAGTTTCGCCATTCCAGCCACTTTACTAGCCATCTCCCTCCTTGGAGAATCAGCACCTTTAACATCCTGTTCCGTACAGGTTGCAATTTGTCCTGAGGATGAACGGGAAGAGGGGGAACCAATGAGACACTAGCTCTAGGTGTTGGGACAGGCAGAGGTCACCCTATTTTCCAATCAGGAAGAAGAATTAACCACAGGCTCAACCTGCCCCCCAGAACCAGAAGAGGGCCTGAACCAATCCTGCGCTTTTGCGGCCAGCTCCCAAATAAGCGACTTGAAAAATGGAGCTCAGGGGCACTACAATTCACAAACCTGCAGAGTTATAAATGATAACTCTCGTCCACAAATATATTGAGGGAAGGCAACGAAGAGGATTTGAAAGCAAGGCAGAATTGCAGGAAACAGATTTCAGGAGGTAGATTCGAATCGCCTTGAAAGCACATGAAAAGCGGCAAAACGTGGACAATGATGCCCTTGGCCAAAAAGGGCGTATGCGTTTTTTCCTGAATATATTCAGGAAAAAACGCATACGCCCTTTTTGGCCAACCAAGCAACCTGGAAAGGCAAATCAGCGCTCCAAAGAAGTCTGGCTTCCCAGCGGGCAAAAGGGCCATGAGGAAAAAAGTGTCCAAAGCAGAAATGCAGGACTGGCCATGGAGAAATGGGAGCCTTGCTACGCTGATGGTTAGGATGTAAATTGCCAACAGCCACTCTGGAGAAGTGTACGGTGTGTCCTGAAACATCTAAAAAACACAGCTTGGAGAGCATAGGGCACTTCCATTCATGGGCGTATAAATTGGGAATACTAAAAATCAGCAAGACACAGGCACCCCAAAGTTTAGGGCTGCTCTGTTGACAAGAACCCCCACTTCATTACACCTTAAATATCCTAGGAAAGAGTAAAATGGATAAAGAAGTTGGGGTCATCATGTACAATGGAATATCACTCAGCCATGAAATCAACGTCATAAGGCTAGTAGCAGCACGATGAGTGGATTTAGGTACGACGATTCTAAGTGAAATAAGTCACACAGAAAAAGACACTTATCATAAGATATCACTTATAGAGGGAATGTAAAAACTGCTACACTTGAACTGAATTGCAAAACAGAACAGAGTCAGACGTTTAGAAAACACACTATGGCTGCTGAACGGGAAAGGTGAGGTGGGGTGATGCATAAAACAAGGGTTTCAAATTAGCTCAGATACCGTTCCATAAACCCAATATGTAAGAGACAAGACCTATTCCTTTTTCAGTGAACTGGACTCAACACCCCCTATTCACCGCACAAGAATATATCTGACTAGTAAGAATGTTCAAACCTATGTATTGATATCTCTCTGTAAGTGAGTCAAGGGGGTGTAAAGCGGCATAAACACAGCCGTGAAAAGCAGCTAAACACCATTATAAAAATAAATTACGTTTAAAAACCAGTGAAACAAAGACAGTGAAAGAGAGAGAAATTCTTACAAAATTCGTTCAGGGGCTGTGATGCAACCTGGATTGACCATATCTAGACCCACAGCTAATTGAGACATAAGGGTGGACACTCTTGGGGCTGAGAGGTTCGGTGAGGTTGGGTGAGCCAACGCAGACCCTTTCAAGTAATACTGCAGGGTACCCATCCCATGGGTCCCAAATCTCCAGGTTCAAGGGCATCTTCCTACGTCGAAAACGTGCATGGGAAACCCAGAAGATGGCACACCGTGTGATCGGGATAGGTTTCTAAAACGCACCTCATTTCTCATCTCCTTTGCTCGGGTTCGCCATTCCAGCCGATTTACTAGCCATCTCCCTCCTTGGAGAATCAGCACCTTTAACCTCCTGTTCCGTACAGGTTGCAATTTGTCCTGAGGATGAACGGGAAGAGGGGGAACCAATGAGAGACTAGCTCTAGGTGTTGGGACAGGCACAGGTCACTCTATTTTCCCATCAGGAAGAAGAATTAAGCAAAAGCTCAGCCTGCCCCCCAGAACCAGAAGAGGGCCTGAAGCAATCCTGTGCTATTGCGGCCAGCTCCCAAAAAAGCGAGGTGAAAAATGGAGCTCAGGGGCACTGCAATTCACAAACCTGCAGAGTTTTAAATGATACCTCTCATCCACAAATATATTAAGGGAAGGCAACGAAGAGCCTTTGAAAGCAAGGCAGAATTGCAGGAAACAGATTTCAGGAGGTAGATTCGAATCGCCTTGAAAGCACATGAAAAGCGGCAAAACGTGGACAATGATGCCCTTGGCCAAAAAGGGCGTATGCGTTTTTTCCTGAATATATTCAGGAAAAAACGCATACGCCCTTTTTGGCCAACCAAGCAACCTGGAAAGGCAAATCAGTGCTACAAAGAAGTTTCGCTTCTCAGGGGGAAAAAGGGCCATGTGGAAAAAAGTGTCCAAACCAGAAATGCAGGACCGGCCATGGAGAAATGGGAGCCTTGCTACGCTGATGGGTGGGATGTAAATTGCAAACAGCCACTCTGGAGAAGTGTACGGTGTGTCCTGAATCATCTAAAAAACATAGCTTGGAGAGCATAGGGCACTTCCACTCATGGGCGTATAAATTGGGAAAACTAAAAATCAGCAAGACACAGGCACCCCAAAGTTTAGGGCTGCTCTGTTGACAAGAACCCCCACTTCATTACACCTTAAATATCCTAGGAAAGAGAAAAATGGATAAAGAAGTTGTGGTCCTCATGTACAATGGAATATCACTCAGCCATGAAATCAACGTCATAAGGCTAGTAGCAGCACGATGAGTGGATTTAGGTACGACGATTCTAAGTGAAATAAGTCACACAGAAAAAGACACTTATCCTAAGATATCACTTAGAGAGGGAATGTAAAAACCGCTACACTTGAACTGAATTGCAAAACAGAACAGAGTCAGACGTTTAGAAAACACACTATGGCTGCTGAACGGGAAAGGTGAGGTGGGGTGATGCATAAAACAAGGGTTTCAAATTAGCTCAGATACCGTTCCATAAACCCAATATGTAAGAGACAAGACCTATTCCTTTTTCAGTGAACTGGACTCAACACCCCCTATTCACCACACAAGAATATATCTGACTAGTAAGAATCTTCAAACCTATGTATTGATATCTCTATGTAAGTGAGTCAAGGGGGTGTAAAGCGGCATAAACACAGCCGTGAAAAGCAGCTAAAACCCATTATAAAAATAAATTACTTTTAAAAACCAGTGAAACAAAGACAGTGAAAGAGAGAGAAATTCTTACAAAATTCGTTCAGGGGCTGTGATGCAACCTGGATTGACCATATCTAGACCCACAGCTGATTGAGACATAAGGGTGGACACTCTTGGGGCTGAGAGGTTCGGTGAGGTTGGGTGAGCCAACGCAGACCCTTTCAAGTAATACTGCAGTGTACCCATCCCATGGGTCCCAAATCTGCCGGTTCAAGGGCATCTTCCTACATCGAAAACAGGCATGAGAAACCCAGAAGATGGTACACCGTGTGATCGGGATAGGTTTCTAAAACGCACCTCATTTCTCATCTCCTTGTGCTCGGGTTCTCCATTGCAGCCCCTTTACTAGCCATCTCCCTCCTTGGAGAATCAGTACCTTTAACCTCCTGTTCCATACAGGTTGCAAATTGTCCTGATCATGAACGGGAAGTGGGGGAACCAATGAGAGACTAGCTCTAGTGGTTGGGACACGCACAGGTCCCTCTATTTTCCCATCAGGAAGAAGAATTAACCACAGCCTCAGCCTGCCCCTGAGAACCAGAAGAGGGCCTGAAGCAATCCTGCGCTTTTGCGGCCAGCTCCCAAAAAAGCGACTTGAAAAATGGAGCTCAGGGGCACTACAATTCACAAACCTGCAGAGTTATAAATGATAATTCTCGTCCACAAATATATTGAGGGAAGGCAACGAAGAGGATTTGAAAGCAAGGCAGAATTGCAGGAAACAGATTTCAGGAGGTAGATTCGAATCGCCTTGAAAGCACCTGAAAAGCGGCAAAACGTGGACAATGATGCCCTTGGCCAAAAAGGGCGTATGCGTTTTTTCCTGAATATATTCAGGGAAAAACGCATACGCCCTTTTTGGCCAACCAAGCCACCTGGAAAGGCAAATCAGTGTTACAAAGAAGTCTCGCTTCTCAGCGGGCAAAAGCACCATGCGGAAAAAAGTGTCAAAACCAGAAATGCAGAACCGGCCATGGAGAAATGGGAGCCTTGCTACGCTGATGGGTAGGATGTAAATTGCCAACAGCCACTCTGGAGAAGTGTACAGTGTGTCCTGAAACATCTAAAAAACAAAGCTTGGAGAGCATAGGGCACTTCCACTCATGGGCGTATAAATTGGGAAAACTAAAAATCAGCAAGACACAGGCACCCCAAAGTTTAGGGCTGCTCTGTTGACAAGAACCCCCACTTCATTACACCTTAAATATCCTAGGAAAGAGAAAAATGGATAAAGAAGTTGGGGTCCACATGTACAATGGAATATCACTCAGCCATGAAATCAACGTCATAAGGCTAGTAGCAGCACGATGAGTGGATTTAGGTACGACAATTCTAAATGAAATAAGTCACACAGAAAAAGACACTTATCCTAAGATATCACTTAGAGAGGGAATGTAAAAACCGCTACACTTGAACTGAATTACAAAACAGAACAGAGTCACACGTTAAGAAAACAAACTATGGCTGCTGAACGGGAAAGGTGAGGTGGGGTGATGCATAAAACAAGGGTTTCAAATTAGCTCCGATACCGTTCCATAAACCCAATATGTAAGAGACAAGACCTATTCCTTTTTCAGTGAACTGGACTCAACACCCCCTATTCACTGCACAAGAATATATCTGACTAGTAAGAATCTTCAAACCTATGTATTGATATCTCTCTGTAAGTGAGTCAAGGGGGTGTAAAGCGGCATAAACACAGCCGTGAAAAGCAGCTAAACCCCATTATAAAAATAAATTACTTTTCAAAAGCCGTGAAACAAAGACAGTGAAAGAGAGAGAAATTCTTCCAAAATTCGTTCAGGGGCTGTGATGCAAGCTGGATTGACCATATCTAGACCCACAGCTGATTGAGACATAAGGGTGGACACTCTTGGGGCTGAGAGGTTCGGTGAGGTTGGGTGAGCCAACGCAGACCCTTTCAAGTAATACTGCATGGTACCCATCCCATGGGTCCCAAATCTCCAGGTTCAAGGGCATCTTCCTACATCGAAAACAGGCATGAGAAACCCAGAAGATGGTACACCGTGTGATCGGGAAAGGTTTCTAAAACGCACCTCATTTCTCATCTCCTATTGCTCAGGTTCGCCATTCCAGCCACTTTACTAGCCATCTCCCTCCTTGGAGAATCAGCACCTTTAACCTCCTGTTCCGTACAGGTTGCAATTTGTCCTGAGGATGAACGGGAAGAGGGGGAACCAATGAGAGACTAGCTCTAGGTGTTGGGACAGGCACAGGTCACTCTATTTTCCCATCAGGAAGAAGAATTAAGCACAAGCTCAGCCTGCCCCCCAGAACCAGAAGAGGGCCTGAAGCAATCCTGCGCATTTGCGGCCAGCTCCCAAAAAAGCGAGTTGAAAAATGGAGCTCAGGGGCACTGCAATTCACAAACCTGCAGAGTTTTAAATGATACCTCTCGTCCACAAATATATTAAGGGAACGCAACGAAGAGGCTTTGAAAGCGAGGCAGAATTGCAGGAAACAGATTTCAGGAGGTAGATTCGAATCGCCTTGAAAGCACATGAAAAGCGGCAAAACGTGGACAATGATGCCCTTGGCCAAAAAGGGCGTATGCGTTTTTTCCTGAATATATTCAGGAAAAAACGCATACGCCCTTTTTGGCCAACCAAGCAACCTGGAAAGGCAAATCAGCGCTCCAAAGAAGTCTCGCTTCCCAGCGGGCAAAAGGGCCATGCGGAAAAAATTGTCCAAAGCAGAAATGCAGGACCGGCCATGGAGAAATGGGAGCCTTGCTACGCTGATGGGCAGGATGTAAATTGCCAACAGCCACTCTGGAGAAGTGTACGGTGTGGCCTGAAACATCTAAAAAACACAGCTTGGAGAGCATAGGGCACTTCCACTCATGGGCCTATAAATTGGGAAAACTAAAAATCAGCAAGACACAGGCACCCCAAAGTTTAGGGCTGCTCTGTTGACAAGAACCCCCACTTCATTACACCTTAAATATCCTAGGAAAGAGAAAAATGGATAAAGAAGTTGGGGTCCTCATGTACAATGGAATATCACTCAGCCATGAAATCAACGTCATAAGGCTAGTAGAAGCACGATGAGTGGATTTAGGTACGACGATTCTAAGTGAAATAAGTCACACAGAAAAAGACACTTATCCTAAGATATCACTTAGAGAGGGAATGTAAAAACCGCTACACTTGAACTGAATTACAAAACAGAACAGAGTCACACGTTTACAAAACACACTATGGCTGCTGAACGGGAAAGGTGAGGTGGGGTGATGCATAAAACAAGGGTTTCAAATTAGTTCCGATACCCTTCCATAAACCCAATATGTAATAGACAAGACCTACTCCTTGCTCAGTGAACTGGACTCAACACCCCCTATTCACCGCACAAGAATATATCTGACTAGTAAGAATCTTCAAACCTATGTATTGATATCTCTCTGGAAGTGAGTCAAGGGGCTGTAACACGGCATAATCACAGCCGTGAAAAGCAGCTAAACCCCATTATAAAAATAAATTACTTTTCAAAACCCATAAAACAAAGACAGTGAAAGAGAGAGAAATTCTTACAAAATTCGTTCAGGGGCTGTGATGCAACCTGGATTGACCATATCTGGACCCACAGCTGATTGAGACATAAGGGTGGACACTCTTGGGGCTGAGAGATTTGGTGAGGTTGGGTGAGCCAACGCAGACCCTTTCAAGTAATACTGCATGGTACCCATCCCATGGGTCCCAAATCTCCAGGTTCAAGGGCATCTTCCTACATCAAAAACATGCATGAGAAACCCAGAAGATGGTACACCGTGTGATCGGGAAAGGTTTCTAAAACGCACCTCATTTCTCATCTCCTTGTGCTCAGTTTCGCCATTCCAGCCACTTTACTAGCCATCTCCCTCCTTGGAGAATCAGCACCTTTAACATCCTGTTCCGTACAGGTTGCAATTTGTCCTGAGGATGAACGGGAAGACGGGGAACCAATGAGAGACTAGCTCTAGGTGTTGGGACAGGCACAGGTCACTCTATTTTCCCATCAGGAAGAAGAATTAACCACAGGCTCAACCTGCCCACCAGAACCAGAAGAGGGCCTGAAGCAATCCTGCGCTTTTGCGGCCAGCTCCCAAATAAGCGACTTGAAAAATGGAGCTCAGGGGCACTACAATTCACAAACCTGCAGAATTATAAATGATAACTCTCGTCCACAAATATATTGAGGGAAGGCAACGAAGAGGATTTGAAAGCAAGGCAGAATTGCAGGAAACAGATTTCAGGAGGTAGATTCGAATCGCCTTGAAAGCACATGAAAAGCGGCAAAACGTGGACAATGATGCCCTTGGCCAAAAAGGGCGTATGCGTTTTTTCCTGTATATATTCAGGAAAAAACGCATACGCCCTTTTTGGCCAACCAAGCAACCTGGAAAGGCAAATCAGCGCTCCAAAGAAGTCTGGCTTCCCAGCGGGCAAAAGGGCCATGCGGAAAAAAGTGTCCAAACCAGAAATGCAGGACCGGCCATGGAGAAATGGGAGCCTTGCTACGCTGATGTTTAGGATGTAAATTGCCAACGGCCACTCTGGAGAAGTGTACGGTGTGTCCTGAAACATCTAAAAAACACAGCTTGGAGAGCATAGGGCACTTCCACTCATGGGCGTATAAATTGGGAAAACTAAAAATCAGCAAGACACAGGCACTCCAAAGTTTAGGGCTGCTCTGTTGACAAGAACCCCCACTTCATTACACCTTAAATATCCTAGGAAAGAGAAAAATGGATAAAGAAGTTGGGGTACTCATGTACAATGGAATATCACTCAGCCATGAAATCAACGTCATAAGGCTAGTAGCAGCACGATGAGTGGATTTAGGTACGACGATTCTAAGTGAAATAAGTCACACAGAAAAAGACACTTATCATAAGATATCACTTATAGAGGGAATGTAAAAACCACTACACTTGAACTGAATTACAAAACAGAACAGAGTCACACGTTTAGAAAACACACTATGGCTGCTGAACGGGAAAGGTGAGGTGGGGTGATGCATAAAACAAGGGTTTCAAATTAGTTCCGATACCCTTCCATAAACCCAATATGTAATAGAAAAGACCTACTCCTTGCTCAGTGAACTGGACTCAACACCCCCTATTCACTGCACAAGAATATATCTGACTAGTAAGAATCTTCAAACCTATCTATTGATATCTCTCTGGAAGTGAGTCAAGGGGCTGTAACACGGCATAAACACAGCCGTGAAAAGCAGCTAAACCCCATTATAAAAATAAATTACTTTTCAAAACCCATAAAACAAAGACAGTGAAAGAGAGAGAAATTCTTCCAAAATTCGTTCAGGGGCTGTGATGCAACCTGGATTGACCATATCTGGACCCACAGCTGATTGAGACATAAGGGTGGACAATCTTGGGGCTGAGAGGTTTGGTGAGGTTGGGTGAGCCAACGCAGACCCTTTAAAGTAATACTGCATGGTACCCATCCCATGGGTCCCAAATCTCCAGGTTCAAGGGCATCTTCCTACGTCGAAAACATGCATGAGAATCCCAGAAGATGGCACACCGTGTGATCGGGAAAGGTTTCTAAAAAGCACCTCATTTCTCATCTCCTTGTGCTCGGGTTCGCCATTGCAGCCCCTTTTCTAGCCTTCTCCCTCCTTGGAGAATCAGCACCTTTAACCTCCTGTTCCGTACAGGTTGCAATTTTTCCTGAGGATGAACGGGAAGAGGGGTAACCAATGAGAGACTAGCTCTAGTGGTTGGGACTGGCACAGGTCACTCTATTTTCCCATCAGGAAGAAGAATTAAGCACAAGCTCAGCCTGCCCCCCAGAACCAGAAGAGGGCCTGAAGCAATCCTGCGCCTTTGAGGCCAGCTCCCAAAAAAGCGAGTTGAAAAATGGAGCTCAGGGGCACTGCAATTCAAAAACCTGCAGAGTTTTAAATGATACCTCTCGTCCACAAATATATTAAGGGAAGGCAACGAAGAGGCTTTGAAAGCAAGGCAGAATTGCAGGAAACAGATTTCAGGAGGTAGATTCGAATCGCCTTGAAAGCACATGAAAAGCGGCAAAACGTGGACAATGATGCCCTTGGCCAAAAAGGGCGTATGCGTTTTTTCCTGAATATATTCAGGAAAAAACGCATACGCCCTTTTTGGCCAACCAAGCAACCTGGAAAGGCAAATCAGCGCTCCAAAGAAGTCTCGCTTCCCAGCGGGCAAAAGGGCCATGCGGAAAAAAGTGTCCAAACCAGAAATGCAGGACCGGCCATGGAGAAATGGGAGCCTTGCTACGCTGATGTATGGGATGTAAATGGCCAACAGCCACTCTGGAGAAGTGTACGGTGTGTTCTGAAACATCTAAAAAACACAGCTTGGAGAGCATAGGGCACTTCCACTCATGGGCGTATAAATTGGGAAAACTAAAAATCAGCAAGACACAGGCACCCCAAAGTTTAGGGCTGCTCTGTTGACAAGAACCCCCACTTCATTACACCTTAAATATCCTAGGAAAGAGAAAAATGGATAAAGAAGTTGTGGTCCTCATGTACAATGGAATATCACTCAGCCATGAAATCAACGTCATAAGGATAGTAGCAGCACGATGAGTGGATTTAGGTACGACGATTCTAAGTGAAATAAGTCACACAGAAAAAGACACTTATCATAAGATATCACTTATAGAGGGAATGTAAAAACCGCTACACTTGAACTGAATTGCAAAACAGAACAGAGTCAGACGTTTAGAAAACACACTATGGCTGCTGAACGGGAAAGGTGAGGTGGGGTGATGCATAAAACAAGGGTTTCAAATTAGCTCAGATACCGTTCCATAAACCCAATATGTAAGAGACAAGACCTATTCCTTTTTCAGTGAACTGGACTCAACACCCCCTATTCACCGCACAAGAATATATCTGACTAGTAAGAATCTTCAAACCTATGTATTGATATCTCTCTGTAAGTGAGTCAAGGGGGTGTAAAGCGGCATAAACACAGCCGTGAAAAGCAGCTAAACCCCATTATAAAAATAAATTACTTTTAAAAACCAGTGAAACAAAGACAGTGAAAGAGAGAGAAATTCTTACAAAATTCGTTCAGGGGCTGTGATGCAACCTGGATTGACCATATCTAGACCCACAGCTGATTGAGACATAAGGGTGGACACTCTTGGGGCTGAGAGGTTCGGTGAGGTTGGGTGAGCCAACGCAGACCCTTTCAAGTAATACTGCAGGGTACCCATCCCATGGGTCCCAAATCTCCAGGTTCAAGGGCATCTTCCTACATCGAAAACATGCATGGGAAACCCAGAAGATGGCACACCGTGTGATCTGGATAGGTTTCTAAAACGCACCTCATTTCTCATCTCCTTTGCTCGGGTTCGCCATTCCAGCCGATTTACTAGCCATCTCCCTCCTTGGAGAATCAGCACCTTTAACCTCCTGTTCCGTACAGGTTGCAATTTGTCCTGAGGATGAACGGGAAGAGGGGGAACCAATGAGAGACTAGCTCTAGGTGTTGGGACAGGCACAGGTCACTCTATTTTCCCATCAGGAAGAAGAATTAAGCACAAGCTCAGCCTGCCCCCCAGAACCAGAAGAGGGCCTGAAGCAATCCTGCGCTTTTGCGGCCACCTCCCAAAAAAGCGAGTTGAAAAATGGAGCTCAGGGGCACTGCAATTCACAAACCTGCAGAGTTTTAAATGATAACTCTCGTCCACAAATATATTAAGGGAAGGCAACGAAGAGGCTTTGAAAGCAAGGCAGAATTGCAGGAAACAGATTTCAGGAGGCAGATTCGAATCGCCTTGAAAGCACATGAAAAGCGGCAAAACGTGGACAATGATGCCCTTGGCCAAAAAGGGCGTATGCGTTTTTTCCTGAATATATTCAGGGAAAAACGCATACGCCCTTTTTGGCCAACCAAGCAACCTGGAAAGGCAAATTAGCGCTCCAAAGAAGTCTCGCTTCCCAGCGGGCAAAAGCACCATGCGGAAAAAAGTGTCCAAACCAGAAATGCAGGACCGGCCATGGAGAAATGGGAGCCTTGCTATGCTGATGGGTGGGATGTAAATTGCAAACAGCCACTCTGGAGAAGTGTACGGTGTGTCCTGAATCATCTAAAAAACATAGCTTGGAGAGCATAGGGCACTTCCACTCATGGGCGTATAAATTGGGAAAACTAAAAATCAGCAAGACACAGGCACCCCAAAGTTTAGGGCTGCTCTGTTGACAAGAACCCCCACTTCATTACACCTTAAATATCCTAGGAAAGAGAAAAATGGATAAAGAAGTTGTGGTCCTCATGTACAATGGAATATCACTCAGCCATGAAATCAACGTCATAAGGCTAGTAGCAGCACGATGAGTGGATTTAGGTACGACGATTCTAAGTGAAACAAGTCACACAGAAAAAGACACTTATCATAAGATATCACTTATAGAGGGAATGTAAAAACCGCTACACTTGAACTGAATTGCAAAACAGAACAGAGTCAGACGTTTAGAAAACACACTATGGCTGCTGAACGGGAAAGGTGAGGTGGGGTGATGCATAAAACAAGGGTTTCAAATTAGCTCAGATACCGTTCCATAAACCCAATATGTAAGAGACAAGACCTATTCCTTTTTCAGTGAACTGGACTCAACACCCCCTATTCACCACACAAGAATATATCTGACTAGTAAGAATCTTCAAACCTATGTATTGATATCTCTCTGTAAGTGAGTCAAGGGGGTGTAAAGCGGCATAAACACAGCCGTGAAAAGCAGCTAAACCCCATTATAAAAATAAATTACTTTTAAAACCCAGTGAAACAAAGACAGTGAAAGAGAGAGAAATTGTTACAAAATTCGTTCAGGGGCTGTGATGCAACCTGGATTGACCATATCTAGACCCACAGCTGATTGAGACATAAGGGTGGACACTCTTGGGGCTGAGAGGTTCGGTGAGGTTGGGTGAGCCAACGCAGACCCTTTCAAGTAATACTGCAGGGTACCCATCCCATGGGTCCCAAATCTCCAGGTTCAAGGGCATCTTCCTACGTCGAAAACGTGCATGGGAAACCCAGAAGATGGCACACCGTGTGATCCGGATAGGTTTCTAAAACGCACCTCATTTCTCATCTCCTTTGCTCGGGTTCGCCATTCCAGCCGATTTACTAGCCATCTACCTCCTTGGAGAATCAGCACCTTTAACCTCCTGTTCCGTACAGGTTGCAATTTGTCCTGAGGATGAACGGGAAGAGGGGGAACCAATGAGAGACTAGCTCTAGGTGTTGGGACAGGCACAGGTCACTCTATTTTCCCATCAGGAAGAAGAATTAAGCAAAAGCTCAGCCTGCCCCCCAGAACCAGAAGAGGGCCTGAAGCAATCCTGTGCTATTGCGGCCAGCTCCCAAAAAAGCGAGGTGAAAAATGGAGCTCAGGGGCACTGCAATTCACAAACCTGCAGAGTTTTAAATGATACCTCTCGTCCACAAATATATTAAGGGAAGGCAACGAAGAGCCTTTGAAAGCAAGGCAGAATTGCAGGAAACAGATTTCAGGAGGTAGATTCGAATCGCCTTGAAAGCACATGAAAAGCGGCAAAACGTGGACAATGATGCCCTTGGCCAAAAAGGGCGTATGCGTTTTTTCCTGAATATATTCAGGAAAAAACGCATACGCCCTTTTTGGCCAACCAAGCAACCTGGAAAGGCAAATCAGTGCTACAAAGAAGTTTCGCTTCTCAGGGGGAAAAAGGGCCATGTGGAAAAAAGTGTCCAAACCAGAAATGCAGGACCGGCCATGGAGAAATGGGAGCCTTGCTACGCTGATGGGTGGGATGTAAATTGCAAACAGCCACTCTGGAGAAGTGTACGGTGTGTCCTGAATCATCTAAAAAACATAGCTTGGAGAGCATAGGGCACTTCCACTCATGGGCGTATAAATTGGGAAAACTAAAAATCAGCAAGACACAGGCACCCCAAAGTTTAGGGCTGCTCTGTTGACAAGAACCCCCACTTCATTACACCTTAAATATCCTAGGAAAGAGAAAAATGGATAAAGAAGTTGTGGTCCTCATGTACAATGGAATATCACTCAGCCATGAAATCAACGTCATAAGGCTAGTAGCAGCACGATGAGTGGATTTAGGTACGACGATTCTAAGTGAAATAAGTCACACAGAAAAAGACACTTATCATAAGATATCACTTATAGAGGGAATGTAAAAACCGCTACACTTGAACTGAATTGCAAAACAGAACAGAGTCAGACGTTTAGAAAACACACTATGGCTGCTGAACGGGAAAGGTGAGGTGGGGTGATGCATAAAACAAGGGTTTCAAATTAGCTCAGATACCGTTCCATAAACCCAATATGTAAGAGACAAGACCTATTCCTTTTTCAGTGAACTGGACTCAACACCCCCTATTCACCGCACAAGAATATATCTGACTAGTAAGAATCTTCAAACCTATGTATTGATATCTCTCTGTAAGTGAGTCAAGGGGGTGTAAAGCGGCATAAACACAGCCGTGAAAAGCAGCTAAACCCCATTATAAAAATAAATTACTTTTAAAAACCAGTGAAACAAAGACAGTGAAAGAGAGAGAAATTCTTACAAAATTCGTTCAGGGGCTGTGATGCAACCTGGATTGACCATATCTAGACCCACAGCTGATTGAGACATAAGGGTGGACACTCTTGGGGCTGAGAGGTTCGGTGAGGTTGGGTGAGCCAACGCAGACCCTTTCAAGTAATACTGCAGGGAACCCATCCCATGGGTCCAAATCTCCAGGTTCAAGGGCATCTTCCTACATCGAAAACATGCATGGGAAACCCAGAAGATGGCACACCGTGTGATCTGGATAGGTTTCTAAAACGCACCTCATTTCTCATCTCCTTGTGTTCGGGTTCGCCATTCCAGCCGATTTACTAGCCATCTCCATCCTTGGAGAATCAGCACCTTTAACCTCCTGTTCCGTACAGGTTGCAATTTGTCCTGAGGATGAACGGGAAGAGGGGGAACCAATGAGAGACTAGCTCTAGGTGTTGGGACAGGCACAGGTCACTCTATTTTCCCATCAGGAAGAAGAATTAAGCACAAGCTCAGCCTGCCCCCCAGAACCAGAAGAGGGCCTGAAGCAATCCTGCGCTTTTGCGGCCAGCTCCCAAAAAAGCGAGTTGAAAAATGGAGCTCAGGGGCACTGCAATTCACAAACCTGCAGAGTTTTAAATGATACCTCTCGTCCACAAATATATTAAGGGAAGGCAACGAAGAGGCTTTCAAAGCAAGGCAGAATTGCAGGAAACAGATTTCAGGAGGTAGATTCGAATCGCCTTGAAAGCACATGAAAAGCGGCAAAACGTGGACAATGATGCCCTTGGCCAAAAAGGGCGTATGCATTTTTTCCTGAATATATTCAGGAAAAAACGCATACGCCCTTTTTGGCCAACCAAGCAACCTGGAAAGGCAAATCATTGCTACAAAGAAGTTTCGCTTCTCAGGGGGAAAAAGGGCCATGCGGAAAAAAGTGTCCAAACCAGAAATGCAGGACCGCCCATGGAGAAATGGGAGCCTTGCTACGCTGATGGGTGGGATGTAAATTGCCAACAGCCACTCTGGAGAAGTGTACAGTGTGTCCTGAAACATCTAAAAAACACAGCTTGGAGAGCATAGGGCACTTCCACTCATGGGCGTATAAATTGGGAAAACTAAACATCAGCAAGACACAGGCACCCCAAAGTTTAGGGCTGCTCTGTTGACAAGAACCCCCACTTCATTACACCTTAAATTTCCTAGGAAAGAGAAAAATGGATAAAGAAGTTGGGGTCCTCATGTACAATGGAATATCACTCAGCCATGAAATCAACGTCATAAGGCTACTAGCAGCACGATGAGTGGATTTAGGTACGACGATTCTAAGTGAAATAAGTCACACAGAAAAAGACACTTATCATAAGATATCACTTATAGAGGGAATGTAAAAACCGCTACACTTGAACTGAATTACAAAACAGAACAGAGTCACACGTTTAGAAAACAGACTATGGCTGCTGAACGGGAAAGGTGAGGTGGGGTGATGCATAAAACAAGGGTTTCAAATTAGCTCCGATACCCTTCCATAAACCCAATATGTAATAGACAAGACCTACTCCTTGCTCAGTGAACTGGACTCAACACCCCCTATTCACCGCACAAGAATATATCTGACTAGTAAGAATCTTCAAACCTATGTATTGATATCTCTCTGTAAGTGAGTCAAGGGGGTGTAAAGCGGCATAAACACAGCCGTGAAAAGCAGCTAAACCCCATTATAAAAATAAATTACTTTTCAAAACCCGTGAAACAAAGACAGTGAAAGAGAGAGAAATTCTTACAAAATTAGTTCAGAGGCTGTGATGCAACCTGGATTGACCATATCTAGACCCACAGCTGATTGAGACATAAGGGTGGACACTCTTGGGGCTGAGAGGTTTGGTGAGGTTGGGTGAGCCAACGCAGACCCTTTCAAGTAATACTGCATGGTACCCATCCCATGGGTCCCAAATCTCCAGGTTCAAGGGCATCTTACTACATCAAAAACATGCATGAGAAACCCAGAAGATGGTACACCGTGTGATCGGGAAAGGTTTCCAAAACGCACCTCATTTCTCATCTCCTTGTGCTCAGGTTCGCCATTCTAGCCACTTTACTAGCCATCTCCCTCCTTGGAGAATCAGCACCTTTAACATCCTGTTCCGTACAGGTTGCAATTTGTCCTGAGGATGAACGGGAAGAGGGGGAACCAATGAGACACTAGCTCTAGGTGTTGGGACAGGCAGAGGTCACCCTATTTTCCAATCAGGAAGAAGAATTAACCACAGGCTCAACCTGCCCCCCAGAACCAGAAGAGGGCCTGAACCAATCCTGCGCTTTTGCGGCCAGCTCCCAAATAAGCGACTTGAAAAATGGAGCTCAGGGGCACTACAATTCACAAACCTGCAGAGTTATAAATGATAACTCTCGTCCACAAATATATTGAGGGAAGGCAACGAAGAGGATTTGAAAGCAAGGCAGAATTGCAGGAAACAGATTTCAGGAGGTAGATTCGAATCGCCTTGAAAGCACATGAAAAGCGGCAAAACGTGGACAATGATGCCCTTGGCCAAAAAGGGCGTATGCGTTTTTTCCTGAATATATTCAGGAAAAAACGCATACGCCCTTTTTGGCCAACCAAGCAACCTGGAAAGGCAAATCAGCGCTCCAAAGAAGTCTGGCTTCCCAGCGGGCAAAAGGGCCATGAGGAAAAAAGTGTCCAAAGCAGAAATGCAGGACTGGCCATGGAGAAATGGGAGCCTTGCTACGCTGATGGTTAGGATGTAAATTTCCAACAGCCACTCTGGAGAAGTGTACGGTGTGTCCTGAAACATCTAAAAAACACAGCTTGGAGAGCATAGGGCACTTCCACTCATGGGCGTATAAATTGGGAAAACTAAAAATCAGCAAGACACAGGCACCCAAAAGTTTAGGGCTGCTCTGTTGACAAGAACCCCCACTTCATTACACCTTAAATATCCTAGGAAAGAGAAAAATGGATAAAGAAGTTGGGGTCCTCATGTACAATGGAATATCACTCAGCCATGAAATCAACGTCATAAGGCTAGTAGCAGCACGATGAGTGGATTTAGGTACGACGATTCTAAGTGAAATAAGTCACACAGAAAAAGACACTTATCCTAAGATATCACTTAGAGAGGGAATGTAAAAACCGCTACACTTGAACTGAATTACAAAACAGAAGAGAGTCACACGTTTAGGAAACACACTATGGCTGCTGAACGGGAAAGGTGAGGTGGGGTGATGCATAAAACAAGGGTTTCAAATTCGCTCCGATACTGTTCCATAAACCCAATATGTAAGAGACAAGACCTATTCCTTTTTCAGTGACCTGGACTCAACACCCCCTATTCACCGCACAAGAATATATCTGACTAGTAAGAATCTTCAAACCTATGTATTGATATCTCTCTGTAAGTGAGTCAAGGGGGTGTAAAGCGGCATAAACACAGCCGTGAAAAGCAGCTAAACCCCATTATAAAAATAAATGACTTTTCAAAACCCGTGAAACAAAGACAGTGAAAGAGAGAGAAATTCTTCCAAAATTCGTTCAGGGGCTGTGATGCAACCTGGATTGACCATATCTAGACCCACTGCTGATTGAGACATAAGGGTGGACACTCTTGGGGCTGAGAGGTTCGGTGAGGTTGGGTGAGCCAACGCAGACCCTTTCAAGTAATACTGCATGGTACCCATCCCATGGGTCCCAAATCTCCAGGTTCAAGGGCATCTTCCTACATCGAAAACAGGCATGAGAAACCCAGAAGATGGTACACCGTGTGATCGGGAAAGGTTTCTAAAACGCACCTCAATTCTCATCTCCTTTGCTCGGGTTCGCCATTCCAGCCGATTTACTAGCCATCTCCCTCCTTGGAGAATCAGCACCTTTAACCTCCTGTTCCGTACAGGTTGCAATTTGTCCTGAGGATGAACGGGAAGAGGGGGAACCAATGAGAGACTAGCTCTAGGTGTTGGGACAGGCACAGGTCACTCTATTTTCCCATCAGGAAGAAGAATTAAGCACAAGCTCAGCCTGCCCCCCAGAACCAGAAGAGGGCCTGAAGCAATCCTGCGCTTTTGCGGCCAGCTCCCAAAAAAGCGAGTTGAAAAATGGAGCTCAGGGGCACTGCAATTCACAAACCTGCAGAGTTTTCAATGATACCTCTCGTCCACAAATATATTAAGGGAAGGCAACGAAGAGGCTTTGAAAGCAAGGCAGAATTGCAGGAAACAGATTTCAGGAGGTAGATTCGAATCGCCTTGAAAGCACATGAAAAGCGGCAAAACGTGGACAATGATGCCCTTGGCCAAAAAGGGCGTATGCGTTTTTTCCTGAATATATTCAGGAAAAAACGCATACGCCCTTTTTGGCCAACCAAGCAACCTGGAAAGGCAAATCAGCGCTCCAAAGAAGTCTGGCTTCCCAGCGGAAAAAAGGGCCATGTGGAAAAAAGTGTCCAAAGCAGAAATGCAGGACCGGCCATGGAGAAATGGGAACCTTGCTACGCTGATGGGCGGGATGTAAATTGCCAACAGCCACTCTGGAGAAGTGTACGGTGTGTCCTGAAACATCTAAAATACACAGCTTGGAGAGCATAGGGCACTTCCACTCATGGGCGTATAAATTGGGAAAACTAAAAATCAGCAAGACACAGGCACCCCAAAGTTTAGGGCTGCTCTGTTGACAAGAACCCCCACTTCATTACACCTTAAATATCCTAGGAAAGAGAAAAATGGATAAAGAAGTTGGGGTCCTCATGTACAATGGAATATCACTCAGCCATGAAATCAACGTCATAAGGCTAGTAGCAGCACGATGAGTGGATTTAGGTACGACGATTCTAAGTGAAATAAGTCACACAGAAAAAGACACTTATCCTAAGATATCACTTCGAGAGGGAATGTAAAAACCGCTACACTTGAACTGAATTACAAAACAGAACAGAGTCACACGTTTAGGAAACACACTATGGCTGCTGAACGGGAAAGGTGAGGTGGGGTGATGCATAAAACAAGGGTTTCAAATTCGCTCCGATACCGTTCCATAAACCCAATATGTAAGAGACAAGACCTATTCCTTTTTCAGTGACCTGGACTCAACACCCCCTATTCACCGCACAAGAATATATCTGACTAGTAAGAATCTTCAAACCTATGTATTGATATCTCTCTGTAAGTGAGTCAAGGGGGTGTAAAGCGGCATAAACACAGCCGTGAAAAGCAGCTAAACCCCATTATAAAAATAAATGACTTTTCAAAACCCGTGAAACAAAGACAGTGAAAGAGAGAGAAATTCTTCCAAAATTCGTTCAGGGGCTGTGATGCAACCTGGATTGACCATATCTAGACCCACAGCTGATTGAGACATAAGGGTGGACACTCTTGGGGCTGAGAGGTTCGGTGAGGTTGGGTGAGCCAACGCAGACCCTTTCAAGTAATACTGCATGGTACCCATCCCATGGGTCCCAAATCTCCAGGTTCAAGGGCATCTTCCTACATCGAAAACAGGCATGAGAAACCCAGAAGATGGTACACCGTGTGATCGGGAAAGGTTTCTAAAACGCACCTCATTTCTCATCTCCTTTGCTCGGGTTCGCCATTCCAGCCGATTTACTAGACATCTCCCTCCTTGGAGAATCAGCACCTTTAACCTCCTGTTCCGTACAGGTTGCAATTTGTCCTGAGGATGAACGGGAAGAGGGGGAACCAATGAGAGACTAGCTCTAGGTGTTGGGACAGGCACAGGTCACTCTATTTTCCCATCAGGAAGAAGAATTAAGCAAAAGCTCAGCCTGCCCCCCAGAACCAGAAGAGGGCCTGAAGCAATCCTGTGCTATTGCGGCCAGCTCCCAAAAAAGCGAGGTGAAAAATGGAGCTCAGGGGCACTGCAATTCACAAACCTGCAGAGTTTTAAATGATACCTCTCGTCCACAAATATATTAAGGGAAGGCAACGAAGAGCCTTTGAAAGCAAGGCAGAATTGCAGGAAACAGATTTCAGGAGGTAGATTCGAATCGCCTTGAAAGCACATGAAAAGCGGCAAAACGTGGACAATGATGCCCTTGGCCAAAAAGGGCGTATGCGTTTTTTCCTGAATATATTCAGGAAAAAACGCATACGCCCTTTTTGGCCAACCAAGCAACCTGGAAAGGCAAATCAGTGCTACAAAGAAGTTTCGCTTCTCAGGGGGAAAAAGGGCCATGTGGAAAAAAGTGTCCAAACAAGAAATGCAGGACCGGCCATGGAGAAATGGGAGCCTTGCTACGCTGATGGGTGGGATGTAAATTGCAAACAGCCACTCTGGAGAAGTGTACGGTGTGTCCTGAATCATCTAAAAAACATAGCTTGGAGAGCATAGGGCACTTCCACTCATGGGCGTATAAATTGGGAAAACTAAAAATCAGCAAGACACAGGCACCCCAAAGTTTAGGGCTGCTCTGTTGACAAGAACCCCCACTTCATTACACCTTAAATATCCTAGGAAAGAGAAAAATGGATAAAGAAGTTGTGGTCCTCATGTACAATGGAATATCACTCAGCCATGAAATCAACGTCATAAGGCTAGTAGCAGCACGATGAGTGGATTTAGGTACGACGATTCTAAGTGAAATAAGTCACACAGAAAAAGACACTTATCATAAGATATCACTTATAGAGGGAATGTAAAAACCGCTACACTTGAACTGAATTGCAAAACAGAACAGAGTCAGACGTTTAGAAAACACACTATGGCTGCTGAACGGGAAAGGTGAGGTGGGGTGATGCATAAAACAAGGGTTTCAAATTAGCTCAGATACCGTTCCATAAACCCAATATGTAAGAGACAAGACCTATTCCTTTTTCAGTGAACTGGACTCAACACCCCCTATTCACCACACAAGAATATATCTGACTAGTAAGAATCTTCAAACCTATGTATTGATATCTCTCTGTAAGTGAGTCAAGGGGGTGTAAAGCGGCATAAACACAGCCGTGAAAAGCAGCTAAAACCCATTATAAAAATAAATTAATTTTAAAAACCAGTGAAACAAAGACAGTGAAAGAGAGAGAAATTCTTACAAAATTCGTTCAGGGGCTGTGATGCAACCTGGATTGACCATATCTAGACCCACAGCTGATTGAGACATAAGGGTGGACACTCTTGGGGCTGAGAGGTTCGGTGAGGTTGGGTGAGCCAACGCAGACCCTTTCAAGTAATACTGCAGTGTACCCATCCCATGGGTCCCAAATCTGCAGGTTCAAGGGCATCTTCCTACATCGAAATCAGGCATGAGAAACCCAGAAGATGGTACACCGTGTGATCGGGATAGGTTTCTAAAACGCACCTCATTTCTCATCTCCTTGTGCTCGGGTTCTCCATTGCAGCCCCTTTACTAGCCATCTCCCTCCTTGGAGAATCAGTACCTTTAACCTCCTGTTCCATACAGGTTGCAAATTGTCCTGATCATGAACGGGAAGTGGGGGAACCAATGAGAGACTAGCTCTAGTGGTTGGGACACGCACAGGTCCCTCTATTTTCCCATCAGGAAGAAGAATTAACCACAGCCTCAGCCTGCCCCTGAGAACCAGAAGAGGGCCTGAAGCAATCCTGCGCTTTTGCGGCCAGCTCCCAAAAAAGCGACTTGAAAAATGGAGCTCAGGGGCACTACAATTCACAAACCTGCAGAGTTATAAATGATAATTCTCGTCCACAAATATATTGAGGGAAGGCAACGAAGAGGATTTGAAAGCAAGGCAGAATTGCAGGAAACAGATTTCAGGAGGTAGATTCGAATCGCCTTGAAAGCACCTGAAAAGCGGCAAAACGTGGACAATGATGCCCTTGGCCAAAAAGGGCGTATGCGTTTTTTCCTGAATATATTCAGGGAAAAACGCATACGCCCTTTTTGGCCAACCAAGCCACCTGGAAAGGCAAATCAGTGTTACAAAGAAGTCTCGCTTCTCAGCGGGCAAAAGCACCATGCGGAAAAAAGTGTCAAAACCAGAAATGCAGAACCGGCCATGGAGAAATGGGAGCCTTGCTACGCTGATGGGTAGGATGTAAATTGCCAACAGCCACTCTGGAGAAGTGTACAGTGTGTCCTGAAACATCTAAAAAACACAGCTTGGAGAGCATAGGGCACTTCCACTCATGGGCGTATAAATTGGGAAAACTAAACATCAGCAAGACACAGGCACCCCAAAGTTTAGGGCTGCTCTGTTGACAAGAACCCCCACTTCATTACACCTTAAATTTCCTAGGAAAGAGAAAAATGGATAAAGATGTTGGGGTCATCATGTACAATGGAATATCACTCAGCCATGAAATCAACGTCATAAGGCTACTAGCAGCACGATGAGTGGATTTAGGTACGACGATTCTAAGTGAAATAAGTCACACAGAAAAAGACACTTATCATAAGATATCACTTATAGAGGGAATGTAAAAACCGCTACACTTGAACTGAATTACAAAACAGAACAGAGTCACACGTTTAGAAAACACACTATGGCTGCTGAACGGGAAAGGTGAGGTGGGGTGATGCATAAAACAAGGGTTTCAAATTAGCTCCGATACCCTTCCATAAACCCAATATGTAATAGACAAGACCTACTCCTTGCTCAGTGAACTGGACTCAACACCCCCTATTCACCGCACAAGAATATATCTGACTAGTAAAAATCTTCAAACCTATGTATTGATATCTCTCTGTAAGTGAGTCAAGGGGGTGTAAAGCGGCATAAACACAGCCGTGAAAAGCAGCTAAACCCCATTATAAAAATAAATTACTTTTCAAAACCCGTGAAACAAAGACAGTGAAAGAGAGAGAAATTCTTACAAAATTAGTTCAGAGGCTGTGATGCAACCTGGATTGACCATATCTAGACCCACAGCTGATTGAGACATAAGGGTGGACACTCTTGGGGCTGAGAGGTTTGGTGAGGTTGGGTGAGCCAACGCAGACCCTTTCAAGTAATACTGCATGGTACCCATCCCATGGGTCCCAAATCTCCAGGTTCAAGGGCATCTTACTACATCAAAAACATGCATGAGAAACCCAGAAGATGGTACACCGTGTGATCGGGAAAGGTTTCCAAAACGCACCTCATTTCTCATCTCCTTGTGCTCAGGTTCGCCATTCTAGCCACTTTACTAGCCATCTCCCTCCTTGGAGAATCAGCACCTTTAACATCCTGTTCCGTACAGGTTGCAATTTGTCCTGAGGATGAACGGGAAGAGGGGGAACCAATGAGACACTAGCTCTAGGTGTTGGGACAGGCAGAGGTCACCCTATTTTCCAATCAGGAAGAAGAATTAACCACAGGCTCAACCTGCCCCCCAGAACCAGAAGAGGGCCTGAACCAATCCTGCGCTTTTGCGGCCAGCTCCCAAATAAGCGACTTGAAAAATGGAGCTCAGGGGCACTACAATTCACAAACCTGCAGAGTTATAAATGATAACTCTCGTCCACAAATATATTGAGGGAAGGCAACGAAGAGGATTTGAAAGCAAGGCAGAATTGCAGGAAACAGATTTCAGGAGGTAGATTCGAATCGCCTTGAAAGCACATGAAAAGCGGCAAAACGTGGACAATGATGTCCTTGGCCAAAAAGGGCGTATGCGTTTTTTCCTGAATATATTCAGGAAAAAACGCATACGCCCTTTTTGGCCAACCAAGCAAGCTGGAAAGGCAAATCAGCGCTCCAAAGAAGTCTGGCTTCCCAGCGGGCAAAAGGGCCATGAGGAAAAAAGTGTCCAAAGCAGAAATGCAGGACTGGCCATGGAGAAATGGGAGCCTTGCTACGCTGATGGTTAGGATGTAAATTGCCAACAGCCACTCTGGAGAAGTGTACGGTGTGTCCTGAAACATCTAAAAAACACAGCTTGGAGAGCATAGGGCACTTCCATTCATGGGCGTATAAATTGGGAATACTAAAAATCAGCAAGACACAGGCACCCCAAAGTTTAGGGCTGCTCTGTTGACAAGAACCCCCACTTCATTACACCTTAAATATCCTAGGAAAGAGAAAAATGGATAAAGAAGTTGGGGTCATCATGTACAATGGAATATCACTCAGCCATGAAATCAACGTCATAAGGCTAGTAGCAGCACGATGAGTGGATTTAGGTACGACGATTCTAAGTGAAATAAGTCACACAGAAAAAGACACTTATCATAAGATATCACTTATAGAGGGAATGTAAAAACTGCTACACTTGAACTGAATTGCAAAACAGAACAGAGTCAGACGTTTAGAAAACACACTATGGCTGCTGAACGGGAAAGGTGAGGTGGGGTGATGCATAAAACAAGGGTTTCAAATTAGCTCAGATACCGTTCCATAAACCCAATATGTAAGAGACAAGACCTATTCCTTTTTCAGTGAACTGGACTCAACACCCCCTATTCACCGCACAAGAATATATCTGACTAGTAAGAATGTTCAAACCTATGTATTGATATCTCTCTGTAAGTGAGTCAAGGGGGTGTAAAGCGGCATAAACACAGCCGTGAAAAGCAGCTAAACACCATTATAAAAATAAATTACGTTTAAAAACCAGTGAAACAAAGACAGTGAAAGAGAGAGAAATTCTTACAAAATTCGTTCAGGGGCTGTGATGCAACCTGGATTGACGATATCTAGACCCACAGCTAATTGAGACATAAGGGTGGACACTCTTGGGGCTGAGAGGTTCGGTGAGGTTGGGTGAGCCAACGCAGACCCTTTCAAGTAATACTGCATGATACCCATCCCATGGGTCCCAAATCTCCAGGTTCAAGGGCATCTTCCTACATCGAAAACATGCATGAGAAACCCAGAAGATAGTACACCGTGTGATCGGGAAAGGTTTCTAAAACGCACCTCATTTCTCATCTCCTTTGCTCGGGTTCGCCATTCCAGGCGATTTACTAGCCATCTCCCTCCTTGGAGAATCAGCACCTTTAACCTCCTGTTCCGTACAGGTTGCAATTTGTCCTGAGGATGAACGGGAAGAGGGGGAACCAATGAGAGACTAGCTCTAGGTGTTGGGACAGGCACAGGTCACTCTATTTTCCCATCAGGAAGAAGAATTAAGCACAAGCTCAGCCTGCCCCCCAGAACCAGAAGAGGGCCTGAAGCAATCCTGCGCTTTTGCGGCCACCTCCCAAAAAAGCGAGTTGAAAAATGGAGCTCAGGGGCACTGCAATTCACAAACCTGCAGAGTTTTAAATGATAACTCTCGTCCACAAATATATTAAGGGAAGGCAACGAAGAGGCTTTGAAAGCAAGGCAGAATTGCAGGAAACAGATTTCAGGAGGCAGATTCGAATCGCCTTGAAAGCACATGAAAAGCGGCAAAACGTGGACAATGATGCCCTTGGCCAAAAAGGGCGTATGCGTTTTTTCCTGAATATATTCAGGAAAAAACGCATACGCCCTTTTTGGCCAACCAAGCAACCTGGAAAGGCAAATTAGCGCTCCAAAGAAGTCTCGCTTCCCAGCGGGCAAAAGGGCCATGCGGAAAAAAGTGTCCAAATCAGAAATGCAGGACCGGCCATGGAGAAATGGGAGCCTTGCTATGCTGATGGGTGGGATGTAAATTGCAAACAGCCACTCTGGAGAAGTGTACGGTGTGTCCTGAATCATCTAAAAAACATAGCTTGGAGAGCATAGGGCACTTCCACTCATGGGCGTATAAATTGGGAAAACCAAAATTCAGCAAGACACAGGCACCCCAAAGTTTAGGGCTGCTCTGTTGACAAGAACCCCCACTTCATTACACCTTAAATATCCTAGGAAAGAGAAAAATGGATAAAGAAGTTGTGGTCCTCATGTACAATGGAATATCACTCAGCCATGAAATCAACGTCATAAGGCTAGTAGCAGCACGATGAGTGGATTTAGGTACGACGATTCTAAGTGAAATAAGTCACACAGAAAAAGACACTTATCATAAGATATCACTTATAGAGGGAATGTAAAAACCGCTACACTTGAACTGAATTGCAAAACAGAACAGAGTCAGACGTTTAGAAAACACACTATGGCTGCTGAACGGGAAAGGTGAGGTGGGGTGATGCATAAAACAAGGGTTTCAAATTAGCTCAGATACCGTTCCATAAACCCAATATGTAAGAGACAAGACCTATTCCTTTTTCAGTGAACTGGACTCAACACCCCCTATTCACCGCACAAGAATATATCTGACTAGTAAGAATCTTCAAACCTATGTATTGATATCTCTCTGTAAGTGAGTCAAGGGGGTGTAAAGCGGCATAAACACAGCCGTGAAAAGCAACTAAACCCCATTATAAAAATAAATTACTTTTAAAACCCAGTGAAACAAAGACAGTGAAAGAGAGAGAAATTGTTACAAAATTCGTTCAGGGGCTGTGATGCAACCTGGATTGACCATATCTAGACCCACAGCTGATTGAGACATAAGGGTGGACACTCTTGGGGCTGAGAGGTTCGGTGAGGTTGGGTGAGACAACGCAGACCCTTTCAAGTAATACTGCAGGGTACCCATCCCATGGGTCCCAAATCTCCAGGTTCAAGGGCATCTTCCTACGTCGAAAACGTGCATGGGAAACCCAGAAGATGGCACACCGTGTGATCCGGATAGGTTTCTAAAACGCACCTCATTTCTCATCTCCTTTGCTCGGGTTCGCCATTCCAGCCGATTTACTAGCCATCTCCCTCCTTGGAGAATCAGCACCTTTAACCTCCTGTTCCGTACAGGTTGCAATTTGTCCTGAGGATGAACGGGAAGAGGGGGAACCAATGAGAGACTAGCTCTAGGTGTTGGGACAGGCACAGGTCACTCTATTTTCCCATCAGGAAGAAGAATTAAGCAAAAGCTCAGCCTGCCCCCCAGAACCAGAAGAGGGCCTGAAGCAATCCTGTGCTATTGCGGCCAGCTCCCAAAAAAGCGAGGTGAAAAATGGAGCTCAGGGGCACTGCAATTCACAAACCTGCAGAGTTTTAAATGATACCTCTCGTCCACAAATATATTAAGGGAAGGCAACGAAGAGCCTTTGAAAGCAAGGCAGAATTGCAGGAAACAGATTTCAGGAGGTAGATTCGAATCGCCTTGAAAGCACATGAAAAGCGGCAAAACGTGGACAATGATGCCCTTGGCCAAAAAGGGCGTATGCGTCTTTTCCTGAATATATTCAGGAAAAAACGCATACGCCCTTTTTGGCCAACCAAGCAACCTGGAAAGGCAAATCAGTGCTACAAAGAAGTTTCGCTTCTCAGGGGGAAAAAGGGCCATGTGGAAAAAAGTGTCCAAACCAGAAATGCAGGACCGGCCATGGAGAAATGGGAGCCTTGCTACGCTGATGGGTGGGATGTAAATTGCAAACAGCCACTCTGGAGAAGTGTACGGTGTGTCCTGAATCATCTAAAAAACATAGCTTGGAGAGCATAGGGCACTTCCACTCATGGGCGTATAAATTGGGAAAACTAAAAATCAGCAAGACACAGGCACCCCAAAGTTTAGGGCTGCTCTGTTGACAAGAACCCCCACTTCATTACACCTTAAATATCCTAGGAAAGAGAAAAATGGATAAAGAAGTTGTGGTCCTCATGTACAATGGAATATCACTCAGCCATGAAATCAACGTCATAAGGCTAGTAGCAGCACGATGAGTGGATTTAGGTACGACGATTCTAAGTGAAATAAGTCACACAGAAAAAGACACTTATCATAAGATATCACTTATAGAGGGAATGTAAAAACCGCTACACTTGAACTGAATTGCAAAACAGAACAGAGTCAGACGTTTAGAAAACACACTATGGCTGCTGAACGGGAAAGGTGAGGTGGGGTGATGCATAAAACAAGGGTTTCAAATTAGCTCAGATACCGTTCCATAAACCCAATATGTAAGAGACAAGACCTATTCCTTTTTCAGTGAACTGGACTCAACACCCCCTATTCACCACACAAGAATATATCTGACTAGTAAGAATCTTCAAACCTATGTATTGATATCTCTCTGTAAGTGAGTCAAGGGGGTGTAAAGCGGCATAAACACAGCCGTGAAAAGCAGCTAAAACCCATTATAAAAATAAATTACTTTTAAAAACCAGTGAAACAAAGACAGTGAAAGAGAGAGAAATTCTTACAAAATTCGTTCAGGGGCTGTGATGCAACCTGGATTGACCATATCTAGACCCACAGCTGATTGAGACATAAGGGTGGACACTCTTGGGCTGAGAGGTTCGGTGAGGTTGGGTGAGCCAACGCAGACCCTTTCAAGTAATACTGCAGTGTACCCATCCCATGGGTCCCAAATCTGCAGGTTCAAGGGCATCTTCCTACATCGAAAACAGGCATGAGAAACCCAGAAGATGGTACACCGTGTGATCGGGATAGGTTTCTAAAACGCACCTCATTTCTCATCTCCTTGTGCTCGGGTTCTCCATTGCAGCCCCTTTACTAGCCATCTCCCTCCTTGGAGAATCAGTACCTTTAACCTCCTGTTCCATACAGGTTGCAAATTGTCCTGATCATGAACGGGAAGTGGGGGAACCAATGAGAGACTAGCTCTAGTGGTTGGGACACGCACAGGTCCCTCTATTTTCCCATCAGGAAGAAGAATTAACCACAGCCTCAGCCTGCCCCTGAGAACCAGAAGAGGGCCTGAAGCAATCCTGCGCTTTTGCGGCCAGCTCCCAAAAAAGCGACTTGAAAAATGGAGCTCAGGGGCACTACAATTCACAAACCTGCAGAGTTATAAATGATAATTCTCGTCCACAAATATATTGAGGGAAGGCAACGAAGAGGATTTGAAAGCAAGGCAGAATTGCAGGAAACAGATTTCAGGAGGTAGATTTGAATCGCCTTGAAAGCACCTGAAAAGCGGCAAAACGTGGACAATGATGCCCTTGGCCAAAAAGGGCGTATGCGTTTTTTCCTGAATATATTCAGGGAAAAACGCATACGCCCTTTTTGGCCAACCAAGCCACCTGGAAAGGCAAATCAGTGTTACAAAGAAGTCTCGCTTCTCAGCGGGCAAAAGCACCATGCGGAAAAAAGTGTCAAAACCAGAAATGCAGAACCGGCCATGGAGAAATGGGAGCCTTGCTACGCTGATGGGTAGGATGTAAATTGCCAACAGCCACTCTGGAGAAGTGTACAGTGTGTCCTGAAACATCTAAAAAACACAGCTTGGAGAGCATAGGGCACTTCCACTCATGGGCGTATAAATTGGGAAAACTAAACATCAGCAAGACACAGGCACCCCAAAGTTTAGGGCTGCTCTGTTGACAAGAACCCCCACTTCATTACACCTTAAATTTCCTAGGAAAGAGAAAAATGGATAAAGATGTTGGGGTCCTCATGTACAATGGAATATCACTCAGCCATGAAATCAACGTCATAAGGCTACTAGCAGCACGATGAGTGGATTTAGGTACGACGATTCTAAGTGAAATAAGTCACACAGAAAAAGACACTTATCATAAGATATCACTTATAGAGGGAATGTAAAAACCGCTACACTTGAACTGAATTACAAAACAGAACAGAGTCACACGTTTAGAAAACACACTATGGCTGCTGAACGGGAAAGGTGAGGTGGGGTGATGCATAAAACAAGGGTTTCAAATTAGCTCCGATACCCTTCCATAAACCCAATATGTAATAGACAAGAACTACTCCTTGCTCAGTGAACTGGACTCAACACCCCCTATTCACCGCACAAGAATATATCTGACTAGTAAGAATCTTCAAACCTATGTATTGATATCTCTCTGTAAGTGAGTCAAGGGGGTGTAAAGCGGCATAAACACAGCCGTGAAAAGCAGCTAAACCCCATTATAAAAATAAATTACTTTTCAAAACCCGTGAAACAAAGACAGTGAAAGAGAGAGAAATTCTTACAAAATTAGTTCAGGGGCTGTGATGCAACCTGGATTGACCATATCTAGACCCACAGCTGATTGAGACATAAGGGTGGACACTCTTGGGGCTGAGAGGTTTGGTGAGGTTGGGTGAGCCAACGCAGACCCTTTCAAGTAATACTGCATGGTACCCATCCCATGGGTCCCAAATCTCCAGGTTCAAGGGCATCTTCCTACGTCGAAAACATGCATGAGAATCCCAGAAGATGGCACACCGTGTGATCGGGAAAGGTTTCTAAAACGCACCTCATTTCTCATCTCCTTGTGCTCGGGTTCGCCATTGCAGCCCCTTTTCTAGCCTTCTCCCTCCTTGGAGAATCAGCACCTTTAACCTCCTGTTCCGTACAGGTTGCAATTTGTCCTGAGGATGAACGGGAAGAGGGGTAACCAATGAGAGACTACCTCTAGTGGTTGGGACTGGCACAGGTCACTCTATTTTCCCATCAGGAAGAAGAATTAACCACAGCCTCAGCCTGCCCCCCAGAACGAGAAGAGGGCCACAAGCAATCCTGCGCTTTTGCGGCCAGCTCCCAAAAAGCGACTTGAAAAATGGAACTCAGGGGCACTGCAATTCCCAAACCTGCAGAGTTATAAATGATAACTCTCGTCCACAAATATATTGAGGGAAGGCAACGAAGAGGATTTGAAAGCAAGGCAGAATTGCAGGAAACAGATTTCAGGAGGTAGATTCGAATCGCCTTGAAAGCACATGAAAAGCGGCAAAACTTGGACAATGATGCCCTTGGCCAAAAAGGGCGTATGCGTTTTTTCCTGAATATATTCAGGAAAAAACGCATACGCCCTTTTTGGCCAACCAAGCAACCTGGAAAGGCAAATCAGCGCTACAAAGAAGTCTAGCTTCCCATCAGGCAAAAGGGCCATGCGGAAAAAAGTGTCCAAACCAGAAATGCAGGACCGGCCATGGAGAAATGGGAGCCTTGCTACGCTGATGGGCGGTATATAAATTGCCAACAGCCACTCTGGAGAAGTGTACGGTGTGTTCTGAAACATCTAAAAAACACAGCTTGGAGAGCATAGGGCACTTCCACTCATGGGCGTATAAATTGGGAAAACTAAAACTCAGCAAGACACAGGCACCCCAAAGTTTAGGGCTGCTCTGTTGACAAGAACCCCCACTTCATTACACCTTAAATATCCTAGGAAAGAGAAAAATGGATAAAGAAGTTGTGGTCCTCATGTACAATGGAATATCACTCAGCCATGAAATCAACGTCATAAGGCTAGTAGCAGCACGATGAGTGGATTTAGGTACGACGATTCTAAGTGAAATAAGTCACACAGAAAAAGACACTTATCCTA
Source organism: Balaenoptera acutorostrata (assembly GCF_949987535.1). Classification (NCBI taxonomy): domain Eukaryota; kingdom Metazoa; phylum Chordata; class Mammalia; order Artiodactyla; family Balaenopteridae; genus Balaenoptera; species Balaenoptera acutorostrata. The sequence continues at coordinate 120,895 of NW_026646337.1, read as the reverse complement.
AGATATCACTTCTAGAGGGAATGTAAAAACCGCTACACTTGAACTGAATTGCAAAACAGAACAGAGTCACACGTTTAGGAAACACACTATGGCTGCTGAATGGGAAAGGTGAGGTGGGGTGATGCATAAAACAAGGGTTTCAAATTAGCTCAGATACCGTTCCATAAACCCAATATGTAATAGACAAGACCTATTCCTTGCTCAGTGAACTGGACTCAACAACCCCTATTCACCGCACAAGAATATATCTGACGAGTAAGAATCTTCAAACCTATGTATTGATATATCTCTGTAAGTGAGTCAAGGGGGTGTAAAGCTGCATAAACACAGCCGTGAAAAGCATCTAAACCCCATTATAAAAATAAATTACTTTTCAAAACCCGTGAAACAAAGACAGTGAAAGAGAGAGAAATTCTTACAAAATTCGTTCAGGGGCTGTGATGCAACCTGGATTGACCATATCTAGACCCACAGCTGATTGAGACATAAGGGTGGACACTCTTGGGGCTGAGAGGTTCGGTGAGGTTGGGTGAGCCAACGCAGACCCTTTCAAGTAATACTGCATGGTACCCATCCCATGGGTCCCAAATCTCCAGGTTCAAGTGATTCTTCCTACCTCGAAAACAGGCATGAGAAACCCAGAAGATGGTAAACCGTGTGATCGGGAAAGGTTTCTAAAACGCACCTCATTTCTCATCTCCTTTGCTTGGGTTCGCCATTCCAGCCGATTTACTAGCCATCTCCCTCCTTGGAGAATCAGCACCTTTAACCTCCTGTTCCGTACAGGTTGCAATTTGTCCTGAGGATGAACGGGAAGAGGGGGAACCAATGAGAGACTAGCTCTAGGTGTTGGGACAGGCACAGGTCACTCTATTTTCCCATCAGGAAGAAGAATTAAGCACAAGCTCAGCCTGCCCCCCAGAACCAGAAGAGGGCCTGAAGCAATCCTGCGCCTTTGAGGCCAGCTCCCAAAAAAGCGAGTTGAAAAATGGAGCTCAGGGGCACTGCAACTCAAAAACCTGCAGAGTTTTAAATGATACCTCTCGTCCACAAATATATTAAGGGAAGGCAACGAAGAGGCTTTGAAAGCAAGGCAGAATTGCAGGAAACAGATTTCAGGAGGTAGATTCGAATCGCCTTGAAAGCACATGAAAAGCGGCAAAACGTGGACAATGATGCCCTTGGCCAAAAAGGGCGTATGCGTTTTTTCCTGAATATATTCAGGAAAAAACGCATACGCCCTTTTTGGCCAACCAAGCAACCTGGAAAGGCAAATCAGCGCTCCAAAGAAGTCTCGCTTCCCAGCGGGCAAAAGGGCCATGCGGAAAAAAGTGTCCAAACCAGAAATGCAGGACCGGCCATGGAGAAATGGGAGCCTTGCTACGCTTATGGGTGGGATGTAAATGGCCAACAGCCACTCTGGAGAAGTGTACGGTGTGTTCTGAAACATCTAAAAAACACAGCTTGGAGAGCATAGGGCACTTCCACTCATGGGCGTATAAATTGGGAAAACTAAAAATCAGCAAGACACAGGCACCCCAAAGTTTAGGGCTGCTCTGTTGACAAGAACCCCCACTTCATTACACCTTAAATATCCTAGGAAAGAGAAAAATGGATAAAGAAGTTGTGGTCCTCATGTACAATGGAATATCACTCAGCCATGAAATCAACGTCATAAGGATAGTAGCAGCACGATGAGTGGATTTAGGTACGACGATTCTAAGTGAAATAAGTCACACAGAAAAAGACACTTATCCTAAGATATCACTTCTAGAGGGAATGTAAAAACCGCTACACTTGAACTGAATTGCAAAACAGAACAGAGTCACATGTTTAGGAAACACACTATGGCTGCTGAACGGGAAAGGTGAGGTGGGGTGATGCATAAAACAAGGGTTTCAAATTAGCTCAGATACCGTTCCATAAACCCAATATGTAATAGACAAGACCTATTACTTGCTCAGTGAACTGGACTCAACAACCCCTATTCACCGCACAAGAATATATCTGACTAGTAAGAATCTTCAAACCTATGTATTGATATCTCTCTGTAAGTGAGTCAAGGGGGTGTAAAGCGGCATAAACACAGCCGTGAAAAGCAACTAAACCCCATTATAAAAATAAATTACTTTTAAAACCCAGTGAAACAAAGACAGTGAAAGAGAGAGAAATTCTTACAAAATTCGTTCAGGGGCTGTGAAGCAACCTGGATTGACCATATCTAGACCCACAGCTGATTGAGACATAAGGGTGGACACTCTTGGGGCTGAGAGGTTCGGTGAGGTTGGGTGAGCCAACGCAGACCCTTTCAAGTAATACTGCATGGTACTCATCCCATGGGTCCCAAATCTCCAGGTTCAAGGGCAACTTCCTACAACGAAAACATGCATGAGAAACCCAGAAGATGGTACACCATGTGATCGGGAAAGGTTTCTAAAACGCACCTCATTTCTCATCTCCTTTGCTCGGGTTCGCCCTTCCAGCCGATTTACTAGCCATCTCCCTCCTTGGAGAATCAGCACCTTTAACCTCCTGTTCCGTACAGGTTGCAATTTGTCCTGAGGATGAACGGGAAGAGGGGGAACCAATGAGAGACTAGCTCTAGGTGTTGGGACAGGCACAGGTCACTCTATTTTCCCATCAGGAAGAAGAATTAAGCAAAAGCTCAGCCTGCCCCCCAGAACCAGAAGAGGGCCTGAAGCAATCCTGTGCTATTGCGGCCAGCTCCCAAAAAAGCGAGGTGAAAAATGGAGCTCAGGGGCACTGCAATTCACAAACCTGCAGAGTTTTAAATGATACCTCTCGTCCACAAATATATTAAGGGAAGGCAACGAAGAGACTTTGAAAGCAAGGCAGAATTGCAGGAAACAGATTTCAGGAAGTAGATTCGAATCGTCTTGAAAGCACATGAAAAGCGGCAAAACGTGGACAATGATGCCCTTGGCCAAAAAGGGCGTATGCGTGTTTTCCTGAATATATTCAGGAAAAAACGCATACGCCCTTTTTGGCCAACCAAGCAACCTGGAAAGGCAAATCACCGCTCCAAAGAAGTCTCGCTTCCCAGCGGGCTAAAGGGCCATGCGGAAAAAAGTGTCCAAACCAGAACTGCACGACCGGCCATGGAGAAATGGGAGCCTTGCTACGCTGATGGGTGGGATGTAAATGGCCAACAGCCACTCTGGAGAAGTGTACGGTGTGTTCTGAAACATCTAAAAAACACAGCTTGAAGAGCATAGGGCACTTCCACTCATGGGCGTATAAATTGGGAAAACTAAAAATCAGCAAGACACAGGCACCCCAAAGTTTAGGGCTGCTCTGTTGACAAGAACCCCCACTTCATTACACCTTAAATATCCTAGGAAAGAGAAAAATGGATAAAGAAGTTGTGGTCCTCATGTACAATGGAATATCACTCAGCCATGAAATCAACGTCATAAGGCTAGTAGCAGCACGATGAGTGGATTTAGGTACGACGATTCTAAGTGAAATAAGTCACACAGAAAAAGACACTTATCCTAAGATATCACTTCTAGAGGGAATGTAAAAACCGCTACACTTGAACTGAATTGCAAAACAGAACAGAGTCACATGTTTAGGAAACACACTATGGCTGCTGAACGGGAAAGGTGAGGTGGGGTGATGCATAAAACAAGGGTTTCAAATTAGCTCAGATACCGTTCCATAAACCCAATATGTAATAGACAAGACCTATTACTTGCTCAGTGAACTGGACTCAACAACCCCTATTCACCGCACAAGAATATATCTGACTAGTAAGAATCTTCAAACCTATGTATTGATATCTCTCTGTAAGTGAGTCAAGGGGGTGTAAAGCGGCATAAACACAGCCGTGAAAAGCAACTAAACCCCATTATAAAAATAAATTACTTTTAAAACCCAGTGAAACAAAGACAGTGAAAGAGAGAGAAATTCTTACAAAATTCGTTCAGGGGCTGTGAAGCAACCTGGATTGACCATATCTAGACCCACAGCTGATTGAGACATAAGGGTGGACACTCTTGGGGCTGAGAGGTTCGGTGAGGTTGGGTGAGCCAACGCAGACCCTTTCAAGTAATACTGCATGGTACTCATCCCATGGGTCCCAAATCTCCAGGTTCAAGGGCAACTTCCTACAACGAAAACATGCATGAGAAACCCAGAAGATGGTACACCATGTGATCGGGAAAGGTTTCTAAAACGCACCTCATTTCTCATCTCCTTTGCTCGGGTTCGCCCTTCCAGCCGATTTACTAGCCATCTCCCTCCTTGGAGAATCAGCACCTTTAACCTCCTGTTCCGTACAGGTTGCAATTTGTCCTGAGGATGAACGGGAAGAGGGGGAACCAATGAGAGACTAGCTCTAGGTGTTGGGACAGGCACAGGTCACTCTATTTTCCCATCAGGAAGAAGAATTAAGCAAAAGCTCAGCCTGCCCCCCAGAACCAGAAGAGGGCCTGAAGCAATCCTGTGCTATTGCGGCCAGCTCCCAAAAAAGCGAGGTGAAAAATGGAGCTCAGGGGCACTGCAATTCACAAACCTGCAGAGTTTTAAATGATACCTCTCGTCCACAAATATATTAAGGGAAGGCAACGAAGAGACTTTGAAAGCAAGGCAGAATTGCAGGAAACAGATTTCAGGAAGTAGATTCGAATCGTCTTGAAAGCACATGAAAAGCGGCAAAACGTGGACAATGATGCCCTTGGCCAAAAAGGGCGTATGCGTGTTTTCCTGAATATATTCAGGAAAAAACGCATACGCCCTTTTTGGCCAACCAAGCAACCTGGAAAGGCAAATCACCGCTCCAAAGAAGTCTCGCTTCCCAGCGGGCTAAAGGGCCATGCGGAAAAAAGTGTCCAAACCAGAACTGCACGACCGGCCATGGAGAAATGGGAGCCTTGCTACGCTGATGGGTGGGATGTAAATGGCCAACAGCCACTCTGGAGAAGTGTACGGTGTGTTCTGAAACATCTAAAAAACACAGCTTGAAGAGCATAGGGCACTTCCACTCATGGGCGTATAAATTGGGAAAACTAAAAATCAGCAAGACACAGGCACCCCAAAGTTTAGGGCTGCTCTGTTGACAAGAACCCCCACTTCATTACACCTTAAATATCCTAGGAAAGAGAAAAATGGATAAAGAAGTTGTGGTCCTCATGTACAATGGAATATCACTCAGCCATGAAATCAACGTCATAAGGCTAGTAGCAGCACGATGAGTGGATTTAGGTACGACGATTCTAAGTGAAATAAGTCACACAGAAAAAGACACTTATCCTAAGATATCACTTCTAGAGGGAATGTAAAAACCGCTACACTTGAACTGAATTGCAAAACAGAACAGAGTCACACGTTTAGGAAACACACTATGGCTGCTGAATGAGAAAGGTGAGGTGGGGTGATGCATAAAACAAGGGTTTCAAATTAGCTCCGATACCGTTCCATAAACCCAATATGTAATAGACAAGACCTATTCCTTGCTCAGTGAACTGGACTCAACACCCCCTATTCACCGCAAAAGAATATATCTGACTAGTAATAATCTTCAAACCTATGAATTGATATATCTCTGTAAGTGAGTCAAGGGGGTGTAAAGCTGCATAAACACAGCCGTGAAAAGCATCTAAACCCCATTATAAAAATAAATTACTTTTCAAAACCCGTGAAACAAAGACAGTGAAAGAGAGAGAAATTCTTACAAAATTCGTTCAGGGGCTGTGATGCAACCTGGATTGACCATATCTAGACCCACAGCTGATTGAGACATAAGGGTGGACACTCTTGGGGCTGAGAGGTTCGGTGAGGTTGGGTGAGCCAACGCAGACCCCTTCAAGTAATACTGCATGGTACCCATCCCATGGGTCCCAAATCTCCAGGTTCAAGGGATTCTTCCTACATCGAAAACAGGCATGAGAAACCCAGAAGATGGTAAACCGTGTGATCGGGAAAGGTTTCTAAAACGCACCTCATTTCTCATCTCCTTTGCTTGGGTTCGCCATTCCAGCCGATTTACTAGCCATCTCCCTCCTTGGAGAATCAGCACGTTTAACCTCCTGTTCCGTACAGGTTGCAATTTGTCCTGAGGATGAACGGGAAGAGGGGGAACCAATGAGAGACTAGCTCTAGGTGTTGGGACAGGCACAGGTCACTCTATTTTCCCATCAGGAAGAAGAATTAAGCACAAGCTCAGCCTGCCCCCCAGAACCAGAAGAGGGCCTGAAGCAATCCTGCGCCTTTGAGGCCAGCTCCCAAAAAAGCGAGTTGAAAAATGGAGCTCAGGGGCACTGCAATTCAAAAACCTGCAGAGTTTTAAATGATACCTCTCGTCCACAAATATATTAAGGGAAGGCAACGAAGAGGCTTTGAAAGCAAGGCAGAATTGCAGGAAACAGATTTCAGGAGGTAGATTCGAATCGCCTTGAAAGCACATGAAAAGCGGCAAAACGTGGACAATGATGCCCTAGGCCAAAAAGGGAGTATGCGTTTTTTCCTGAATATATTCAGGAAAAAACGCATGCGCCCTTTTTGGCCAACCAAGAAACCTGGAAAGGCAAATCATCGCTCCAAAGAAGTCTCGCATCCCAGCGGGCAAAAGGGCCATGCGGAAAAAAGTGTCCAAACCAGAAATGCAGGACCGGCCATGGAGAAATGGGAGCCTTGCTACGCTGATGGGTGGGATGTAAATGGCCAACAGCCACTCTGGAGAAGTGTACGGTGTGTTCTGAAACATCTAAAAAACACAGCTTGGAGAGCATAGGGCACTTCCACTCATGGGCGTATAAATTGGGAAAACTAAAAATCAGCAAGACACAGGCACCCCAAAGTTTAGGGCTGCTCTGTTGACCAGTACCCCCACTTCATTACACCTTAAATATCCTAGGAAAGAGAAAAATGGATAAAGAAGTTGTGGTCCTCATGTACAATGGAATATCACTCAGCCATGAAATCAACGTCATAAGGCTAGTAGCAGCACGATGAGTGGATTTAGGTACGACGATTCTAAGTGAAATAAGTCACACAGAAAAAGACACTTATCCTAAGATATCACTTCTAGAGGGAATGTAAAAACCGCTACACTTGAACTGAATTGCAAAACAGAACAGAGTCACATGTTTAGGAAACACACTATGGCTGCTGAACGGGAAAGGTGAGGTGGGGTGATGCATAAAACAAGGGTTTCAAATTAGCTCAGATACCGTTCCATAAACCCAATATGTAATAGACAAGACCTATTCCTTGCTCAGTGAACTGGACTCAACAACCCCTATTCACCGCACAAGAATATATCTGACTAGTAAGAATCTTCAAACCTATGTATTGATATCTCTCTGTAAGTGAGTCAAGGGGGTGTAAAGCGGCATAAACACAGCCGTGAAAAGCAACTAAACCCCATTATAAAAATAAATTACTTTTAAAACCCAGTGAAACAAAGACAGTGAAAGAGAGAGAAATTCTTACAAAATTCGTTCAGGGGCTGTGATGCAACCTGGATTGACCATATCTAGACCCACAGCTGATTGAGACATAAGGGTGGACACTCTTGGGGCTGAGAGGTTCGGTGAGGTTGGGTGAGCCAACGCAGACCCTTTCAAGTAATACTGCATGGTACTCATCCCATGGGTCCCAAATCTCCAGGTTCAAGGGCATCTTCCTACAACGAAAACATGCATGAGAAACCCAGAAGATGGTACACCATGTGATCGGGAAATGTTTCTAAAACGCACCTCATTTCTCATCTCCTTTGCTCGGGTTCGCCCTTCCAGCCGATTTACTAGCCATCTCCCTCCTTGGAGAATCAGCACCTTTAACCTCCTGTTCCGTACAGGTTGCAATTTGTCCTGAGGATGAACGGGAAGAGGGGGAACCAATGAGAGACTAGCTCTAGGTGTTGGGACAGGCACAGGTCACTCTATTTTCCCATCAGGAAGAAGAATTAAGCACAAGCTCAGCCTGCCGCCCAGAACCAGAAGAGGGCCTGAAGCAATCCTGCGCTTTTGCGGCCAGCTCCCAAAAAAGCGAGTTGAAAAATGGAGCTCAGGGGCCCTGCAATTCACAAACCTGCAGAGTTTTAAATGATACCTCTCGTTCAAAAATATATTAAGGGTATGCAACGAAGAGACTTTGAAAGCAAGGCAGAATTGCAGGAAACAGATTTCAGGAAGTAGATTCGAATCGTCTTGAAAGCACATGAAAAGCGGCAAAACGTGGACAATGATGCCCTTGGCCAAAAAGGGCGTATGCGTGTTTTCCTGAATATATTCAGGAAAAAACGCATACGCCCTTTTTGGCCAACCAAGCAACCTGGAAAGGCAAATCAGCGCTCCAAAGAAGTCTGGCTTCCCAGCGGGCTAAAGGGCCATGCGGAAAAAAGTGTCCAAACCAGAAATGCAGGACCGGCCATGGAGAAATGGGAGCCTTGCTACGCTGATGGGTGGGATGTAAATTGCCAACAGCCACTCTGGAGAAGTGTACGGTGTGTCCTGAAACATCTAAAAAACACAGCTTGGAGAGCATAGGGCACTTCCACTCATTGGCGTATAAATTGGGAAAACTAAAAATCAGCAAGACACAGGCACCCCAAAGTTTAGGGCTGCTCTGTTGACAAGAACCCCCACTTCATTACACCTTAAATATCCTAGGAAAGAGAAAAATGGATAAAGAAGTTGGGGTCATCATGTACAATGGAATATCACTCAGCCATGAAATCAACGTCATAAGGCTAGTAGCAGCACGATGAGTGGATTTAGGTACGACGATTCTAAGTGAAATAAGTCACACAGAAAAAGACACTTATCATAAGATATCACTTATAGAGGGAATGTAAAAACCGCTACACTTGAACTGAATTAAAAAACAGAACAGAGTCACACGTTTAGAAAACACACTATGGCTGCTGAACGGGAAAGGTGAGGTGGGGTGATGCATAAAACAAGGGTTTCAAATTAGCTCCGATACCCTTCCATAAACCCAATATGTAATAGACAAGACCTACTCCTTGCTCAGTGAACTGGACTCAACACCCCCTATTCACCGCACAAGAATATATCTGACGAGTAAGAATCTTCAAACCTATGTATTGATATCTCTCTGGAAGTGAGTCAAGGGGCTGTAACACGGCATAAACACAGCCGTGAAAAGCAGCTAAACCCCATTATAAAAGTAAATTACTTTTCAAAACCCATGAAACAAAGACAGTGAAAGAGAGAGAAATTCTTACAAAATTCGTTCAGGGGCTGTGATGCAACCTGGATTGACCATATCTAGACCCACAGCTGATTGAGACATAAGGGTGGACACTCTTGGGGCTGAGAGGTTCGGTGAGGTTGGGTGAGCCAACGCAGACCCTTTCAAGTAATACTGCATGGTACCCATCCCATGGGTCCCAAATCTCCAGGTTCAAGGGATTCTTCCTACATCGAAAACAGGCATGAGAAACCCAGAAGATGGTAAACCGTGTGATCGGGAAAGGTTTCTAAAACGCACCTCATTTCTCATCTCCTTTGCTTGGGTTCGCCATTCCAGCCGATTTACTAGCCATCTCCCTCCTTGGAGAATCAGCACCTTTAACCTCCTGTTCCGTACAGGTTGCAATTTGTCCTGAGGATGAACGGGAAGAGGGGGAACCAATGAGAGACTAGCTCTAGGTGTTGGGACAGGCACAGGTCACTCTATTTTCCCATCAGGAAGAAGAATTAAGCACAAGCTCAGCCTGCCCCCCAGAACCAGAAGAGGGCCTGAAGCAATCCTGCGCCTTTGAGGCCAGCTCCCAAAAAAGCGAGTTGAAAAATGGAGCTCAGGGGCACTGCAATTCAAAAACCTGCAGAGTTTTAAATGATACCTCTCGTCCACAAATATATTAAGGGAAGGCAACGAAGAGGCTTTGAAAGCAAGGCAGAATTGCAGGAAACAGATTTCAGGAGGTAGATTCGAATCGCCTTGAAAGCACATGAAAAGCGGCAAAACGTGGACAATGATGCCCTTGGCCAAAAAGGGCGTATGCGTTTTTTCCTGAATATATTCAGGAAAAAACGCATACGCCCTTTTTGGCCAACCAAGCAACCTGGAAAGGCAAATCAGCGCTCCAAAGAAGACTCGCTTCCCAGCGGGCAAAAGGGCCATGCGGAAAAAAGTGTCCAAACCAGAAATGCAGGACCGGCCATGGAGAAATGGGAGCCTTGCTACGCTGATGGGTGGGATGTAAATGGCCAACAGCCACTCTGGAGAAGTGTACGGTGTGTTCTGAAACATCTAAAAAACACAGCTTGGAGAGCATAGGGCACTTCCACTCATGGGCGTATAAATTGGGAAAACTAAAAATCAGCAAGACACAGGCACCCCAAAGTTTAGGGCTGCTCTGTTGACAAGAACCCCCACTTCATTACACCTTAAATATCCTAGGAAAGAGAAAAATGGATAAAGAAGTTGTGGTCCTCATGTACAATGGAATATCACTCAGCCATGAAATCAACGTCATAAGGCTACTAGCAGCACGATGAGTGGATTTAGGTACGACGATTCTAAGTGAAATAAGTCACACAGAAAAAGACACTTATCCTAAGATATCACTTCTAGAGGGAATGTAAAAACCGCTACACTTGAACTGAATTGCAAAACAGAACAGAGTCACACGTTTAGGAAACACACTATGGCTGCTGAATGAGAAAGGTGAGGTGGGGTGATGCATAAAACAAGGGTTTCAAATTAGCTCAGATACCGTTCCATAAACCCAATATGTAATAGACAAGACCTATTCCTTGCTCAGTGAACTGGACTCAACACCCCCTATTCACCGCAAAAGAATATATCTGACTAGTAATAATCTTCAAACCTATGTATTGATATATCTCTGTAAGTGAGTCAAGGGTGTGTAAAGCTGCATAAACACAGCCGTGAAAAGCATCTAAACCCCATTATAAAAATAAATTACTTTTCAAAACCCGTGAAACAAAGACAGTGAAAGAGAGAGAAATTCTTACAAAATTCGTTCAGGGGCTGTGATGCAACCTGGATTGACCATATCTAGACCCACAGCTGATTGAGACATAAGGGTGGACACTCTTGAGGCTGAGAGTTTCGGTGAGGTTGGGTGAGCCAACGCAGACCCCTTCAAGTAATACTGCATGGTACCCATCCCATGGGTCCCAAATCTCCAGGTTCAAGGGATTCTTCCTACATCGAAAACAGGCATGAGAAACCCAGAAGATGGTAAACCGTGTGATCGGGAAAGGTTTCTAAAACGCACCTCATTTCTCATCTCCTTTGCTTGGGTTCGCCATTCCAGCCGATTTACTAGCCATCTCCCTCCTTAGAGAATCAGCACGTTTAACCTCCTGTTCCGTACAGGTTGCAATTTGTCCTGAGGATGAACGGGAAGAGGGGGAACCAATGAGAGACTAGCTCTAGGTGTTGGGACAGGCACAGGTCACTCTATTTTCCCATCAGGAAGAAGAATTAAGCACAAGCTCAGCCTGCCCCCCAGAACCAGAAGAGGGCCTGAAGCAATCCTGCGCCTTTGAGGCCAGCTCCCAAAAAAGCGAGTTGAAAAATGGAGCTCAGGGGCACTGCAATTCAAAAACCTGCAGAGTTTTAAATGATACCTCTCGTCCACAAATATATTAAGGGAAGGCAACGAAGAGGCTTTGAAAGCAAGGCAGAATTGCAGGAAACAGATTTCAGGAGGTAGATTCGAATCGCCTTGAAAGCACATGAAAAGCGGCAAAACGTGGACAATGATGCCCTAGGCCAAAAAGGGAGTATGCGTTTTTTCCTGAATATATTCAGGAAAAAACGCATACGCCCTTTTTGGCCAACCAAGCAACCTGGAAAGGCAAATCAGCGCTCCAAAGAAGTCTCGCTTCCCAGCGGGCAAAAGGGCCATGCGGAAAAAAGTGTCCAAACCAGAAATGCAGGACCGGCCATGGAGAAATGGGAGCCTTGCTACGCTGATTGGTGGGATGTAAATTGCCAACAGCCACTCTGGAGAAGTGTACGGTGTGTTCTGAAACATCTAAAAAACACAGCTTGGAGAGCATAGGGCACTTCCACTCATGGGCGTATAAATTGGGAAAACTAAAAATCAGCAAGACACAGGCACCCCAAAGTTTAGGGCTGCTCTGTTGACCAGTACCCCCACTTCATTACACCTTAAATATCCTAGGAAAGAGAAAAATGGATAAAGAAGTTGTGGTCCTCATGTACAATGGAATATCACTCAGCCATGAAATCAACGTCATAAGGCTAGTAGCAGCACGATGAGTGGATTTAGGTACGACGATTCTAAGTGAAATAATTCACACAGAAAAAGACACTTATCCTAAGATATCACTTCTAGAGGGAATGTAAAAACCGCTACACTTGAACTGAATTGCAAAACAGAACAGAGTCACATGTTTAGGAAACACACTATGGCTGCTGAACGGGAAAGGTGAGGTGGGGTGATGCATAAAACAAGGGTTTCAAATTAGCTCAGATACCGTTCCATAAACCCAATATGTAATAGACAAGACCTATTCCTTGCTCAGTGAACTGGACTCAACAACCCCTATTCACCGCACAAGAATATATCTGACTAGTAAGAATCTTCAAACCTATGTATTGATATCTCTCTGTAAGTGAGTCAAGGGGGTGTAAAGCGGCATAAACACAGCCGTGAAAAGCAACTAAACCCCATTATAAAAATAAATTACTTTTAAAACCCAGTGAAACAAAGACAGTGAAAGAGAGAGAAATTCTTACAAAATTCGTTCAGGGGCTGTGATGCAACCTGGATTGACCATATCTAGACCCACAGCTGATTGAGACATAAGGGTGGACACTCTTGGGGCTGAGAGGTTCGGTGAGGTTGGGTGAGCCAACGCAGACCCTTTCAAGTAATACTGCATGGTACTCATCCCATGGGTCCCAAATCTCCAGGTTCAAGGGCATCTTCCTACAACGAAAACATGCATGAGAAACCCAGAAGATGGTACACCATGTGATCGGGAAAGGTTTCTAAAACGCACCTCATTTCTCATCTCCTTTGCTCGGGTTCGCCCTTCCAGCCGATTTACTAGCCATCTCCCTCCTTGGAGAATCAGCACCTTTAACCTCCTGTTCCGTACAGGTTGCAATTTGTCCTGAGGATGAACGGGAAGAGGGGGAACCAATGAGAGACTAGCTCTAGGTGTTGGGACAGGCACAGGTCACTCTATTTTCCCATCAGGAAGAAGAATTAAGCACAAGCTCAGCCTGCCGCCCAGAACCAGAAGAGGGCCTGAAGCAATCCTGCGCTTTTGCGGCCAGCTCCCAAAAAAGCGAGTTGAAAAATGGAGCTCAGGGGCCCTGCAATTCACAAACCTGCAGAGTTTTAAATGATACTCTCGTTCAAAAATATATTCAGGGAATGCAACGAAGAGACTTTGAAAGCAAGGCAGAATTGCAGGAAACAGATTTCAGGAAGTAGATTCGAATCGTCTTGAAAGCACATGAAAAGCGGCAAAACGTGGACAATGATGCCCTTGGCCAAAAAGGGCGTATGCGTGTTTTCCTGAATATATTCAGGAAAATACGCATACGCCCTTTTTGGCCAACCAAGCAACCTGGAAAGGCAAATCAGCGCTCCAAAGAAGTCTAGCTTCCCATCAGGCAAAAGGGCCATGCGGAAAAAAGTGTCCAAACCAGAAATGCAGGACCGGCCATGGAGAAATGGGAGCCTTGCTACGCTGATGGGTGGGATGTAAATTGCCAACAGCCACTCTGGAGAAGTGTACAGTGTGTCCTGAAACATCTAAAAAACACAGCTTGGAGAGCATAGGGCACTTCCACTCATGGGCCTATAAATTGGGAAAAATAAAAATCAGCATTACACAGGCACCCGAAAATTTAGGGCTGCTCTGTTGACAAGAACCCCCACTTCATTACACCTTAAATATCCTAGGAAAGAGAAAAATGGATAAAGATGTTGGGGTCCTCATGTACAATGGAATATCACTCAGCCATGAAATCAACGTCATAAGGCTAGTAGCAGAACGATGAGTGGATTTAGGTACGAGGATTCTAAGTGAAATAAGTCACACAGAAAAAGACACTTATCATAAGATATCACTTATAGAGGGAATGTAAAAACCGCTACACTTGAACTGAATTAGAAAACAGAACAGAGTCACACGTTTAGAAAACACACTATGGCTGCTGAACGGGAAAGGTGAGGTGGGGTGATGCATAAAACAAGGGTTTCAAATTAGCTCCGATACCCTTCCATAAACCCAATATGTAATAGACAAGACCTACTCCTTGCTCAGTGAACTGGACTCAACACCCCCTATTCACCGCACAAGAATATATCTGACTAGTAAGAATCTTCAAACCTATGTATTGATATCTCTCTGGAAGTGAGTCAAGGGGCTGTAACACGGCATAAACACAGCCGTGAAAAGCAGCTAAACCCCATTATAAAAATAAATTACTTTTCAAAACCCATGAAACAAAGACAGTGAAAGAGAGAGAAATTCTTACAAAATTAGTTCAGGGGCTGTGATGCAACCTGGATTGACCATATCTGGACCCACAGCTGATTGAGACATAAGGGTGGACACTCTTGGGGCTGAGAGGTTCGGTGAGGTTGGGTGAGCCAACGCAGACCCTTTCAAGTAATACTGCATGGTACTCATCCCATGGGTCCCAAATCTCCAGGTTCAAGGGCGTCTTCCTACAACGAAAACATGCATGGGAAACCCAGAAGATGGTACACCGTGTGATCGGGAAATTTTTCTAAAACGCACCTCATTTCTCATCTCCTTTGCTCGGGTTCGCCATTCCAGCCGATTTACTAGCCATCTCCCTCCTTGGAGAAACAGCACGTTTAACCTCCTGTTCCGTACAGGTTGCAATTTGTCCTGAGGATGAACGGGAAGAGGGGGAACCAATGAGAGACTAGCTCTAGGTGTTGGGACAGGCACAGGTCACTCTATTTTCCCATCAGGAAGAAGAATTAAGCACAAGCTCAGCCTGCCCCCCAGAACCAGAAGAGGGCCTGATGCAATCTTGCGCTTTTGCGGCCAGCTCCCAAAAAAGCGAGTTGAAAAATGGAGCTCAGGGACCCTGCAATTCACAAACCTGCAGAGTTTTAAATGATACCTCTCGTCCACAAATATATTAAGGGAAGGCAACGAAGAGTCTTTGAAAGCAAGGCAGAATTGCAGGAAACAGATTTCAGGAGGTAGATTCGAATCGCCTTGAAAGCACATGAAAAGCGGCAAAACTTGGACAATGATGCCCTTGGCCAAAAAGGGCGTATTCGTTTTGTCTTGAATATATTCAGGAAAAAACGCATGCGCCCTTTTTGGCCAACCAAGCAACCTGGAAAGGCAAATCATCGCTCCAAAGAAGTCTCGCATCCCAGCGGCCAAAAGGGCCATGCGGAAAAAAGCGTCCAAACCAGAAATGCAGGACCGGCCATGGAGAAATGGGAGCCTTGCTACGCTGATGGGTGGGATGTAAATTGCCAACAGCCAGTCTGGAGAAGTGTACGGTGTGTTCTGAAACATCTAAAAAACACAGCTTGGAGAGCATAGGGCACTTCCACTCATGGGCGTATAAATTGGGAAAACTAAAAATCAGCAAGACACAGGCACCCCAAAGTTTAGGGCTGCTCTGTTGACAAGAACCCCCACTTCATTACACCTTAAATATCCTAGGAAAGAGAAAAATGGATAAAGAAGTTGCGGTCCTCATGTACAATGGAATATCACTCAGCCATGAATTCAACGTCATAAGGCTAGTAGCAGCACGATGAGTGGATTTAGGTACGACGATTCTAAGTGAAATAAGTCACACAGAAAAAGACACTTATCCTAAGATATCACTTCTAGAGGGAATGTAAAAACCGCTACACTTGAACTGAATTGCAAAACAGAACAGAGTCACACGTTTAGGAAACACACTATGGCTGCTGAACGGGAAAGGTGAGTTGGGGTGATGCATAAAACAAGGGTTTCAAATTAGCTCAGATACCGTTCCATAAACCCAATATGTAATAGACAAGACCTATTCCTTGCTCAGTGAACTGGACTCAACACCCCCTATACACCGCACAAGAATATATCTGACTAGTAAGAATCTTCAAACCTATGTATTGATATCTCTCTGTAAGTGAGTCAAGGGGGTGTAAAGCGGCATAAACACAGCCGTGAAAAGCAACTAAACCCCATTATAAAAATAAATTACTTTTAAAACCCAGTGAAACAAAGACAGTGAAAGAGAGAGAAATTCTTACAAAATTCGTTCAGGGGCTGTGATGCAACCTGGATTGACCATATCTAGACCCACAGCTGATTGAGACATAAGGGTGGACACTCTTGGGGCTGAGAGGTTCGGTGAGGTTGGGTGAGCCAACGCAGACCCTTTCAAGTAATACTGCATGGTACTCATCCCATGGGTCCCAAATCTCCAGGTTCAAGGGATTCTTCCTACATCGAAAACAGGCATGAGAAACCCAGAAGATGGTACACCGTGTGATCGGGAAAGGTTTCTAAAACGCACCTCATTTCTCATCTCCTTTGCTTGGGTTCGCCATTCCAGCCGATTTACGAGCCATCTCCCTCCTTGGAGAATCAGCACGTTTAACCTCCTGTTCCGTACAGGTTGCAATTTGTCCTGAGGATGAACGGGAAGAGGGGGAACCAATGAGAGACTAGCTCTAGGTGTTGGGACAGGCACAGGTCACTCTATTTTCCCATCAGGAAGAAGAATTAAGCACAAGCTCAGCCTGCCCCCCAGAACCAGAAGAGGGCCGGAAGCAATCCTGCGCCTTTGCGGCCAGCTCCCAAAAAAGCGAGTTGAAAAATGGAGCTCAGGGGCACTGCAATTCAAAAACCTGCAGAGTTTTAAATGATACCTCTCGTCCACAAATATATTAAGGGAAGGCAACGAAGAGGCTTTGAAAGCAAGGCAGAATTGCAGGAAACAGATTTCAGGAGGTAGATTCGAATCGCCTTGAAAGCACATGAAAAGCGGCAAAACCTGGACAATGATGCCCTTGGCCAAAAAGGGCGTATGCGTTTTTTCCTGAATATATTCAGGAAAAAACGCATACGCCCTTTTTGGCCAACCAAGCAACCTGGAAAGGCAAATCAGCGCTCCAAAGAAGTCTCGCTTCCCAGCGGGCAAAAGGGCCATGCGGAAAAAAGTGTCCAAACCAGAAATGCAGGACCGGCCATGGAGAAATGGGAGCCTTGCTACGCTGATGGGTGGGATGTAAATTGCCAACAGCCACTCTGGAGAAGTGTACGGTGTGTGCTGAAACATCTAAAAAACACAGCTTGGAGAGCATAGGGCACTTCCACTCATGGGCGTATAAATTGGGAAAACTAAAAATCAGCAAGACACAGGCACCCCAAAGTTTAGGGCTGCTCTGTTGACAAGAACCCCCACTTCATTACACCTTAAATATCCTAGGAAAGAGAAAAATGGATAAAGAAATTGTGGTCCTCATGTACAATGGAATATCACTCAGCCATGAAATCAACGTCATAAGGCTAGTAGCAGCACGATGAGTGGATTTAGGTACGACGATTCTAAGTGAAATAAGTCACACAGAAAAAGACACTTATCCTAAGATATCACTTCTAGAGGGAATGTAAAAACAGCTACACTTGAACTGAATTGCAAAACAGAAGAGAGTCACACGTTTAGGAAACACACTATGGCTGCTGAACGGGAAAGGTGAGGTGGGGTGATGCATAAAACAAGGGTTTCAAATTAGCTCAGATACCGTTCCATAAACCCAATATGTAATAGACAAGACCTATTCCTTGCTCAGTGAACTGGACTCAACACCCCCTATTCACCGCACAAGAATATATCTGACTAGTAAGAATCTTCAAACCTATGTATTGATATCTCTCTGTAAGTGAGTCAAGGGGGTGTAAAGCGGCATAAACACAGCCGTGAAAAGCAGCTAAACCCCATTATAAAAATAAATTACTTTTCAAAACCCGTGAAACAAAGACAGTGAAAGAGAGAGAAATTCTTACAAAATTCGTTCAGGCGCTGTGATGCAACCTGGATTGACCATATCTAGACCCACAGCTGATTGAGACATAAGGGTGGACACTCTTGGGGCTGTGAGGTTCGGTGAGGTTGGGTGAGCCAACGCAGACCCTTTCAAGTAATACAGCATCGTACCCATCCCATGGGTCCCAAATCTCCAGGTTCAAGGGATTCTTCCTACATCGAAAACAGGCATGAGAAACCCAGAAGATGGTACACCGTGTGATCGGGAAAGGTTTCTAAAACGCACCTCATTTCTCATCTCCTTTGCTCGGGTTCGCCCTTCCAGCCGATTTACTAGCCATCTCCCTCCTTGGAGAATCAGCACCTTTAACCTCCTGTTCCGTACAGGTTGCAATTTGTCCTGAGGATGAACGGGAAGAGGGGGAACCAATGAGAGACTAGCTCTAGGTGTTGGGACAGGCACAGGTCACTCTATTTTCCCATCAGGAAGAAGAATTAAGCACAAGCTCAGCCTGACCCCCAGAACCAGAAGAGGGCCGGAAGCAATCCTGCGCCTTTGCGGCCAGCTCCCAAAAAAGCGAGTTGAAAAATGGAGCTCAGGGGCACTGCAATTCAAAAACCTGCAGAGTTTTAAATGATACCTCTCGTCCACAAATATATTAAGGGAAGGCAACGAAGAGGCTTTGAAAGCAAGGCAGAATTGCAGGAAACAGATTTCAGTAGGTAGATTCGAATCGCCTTGAAAGCACATGAAAAGCGGCAAAACCTGGACAATGATGCCCTTGGCCAAAAAGGGCGTATGCGTTTTTTCCTGAATATATTCAGGAAAAAACGCATACGCCCTTTTTGGCCAACCAAGCAACCTGGAAAGGCCAATCAGCGCTCCAAAGAAGTCTCGCTTCCCAGCGGGCAAAAGGGCCATGCGGAAAAAAGTGTCCAAACCAGAAATGCAGGACCGGCCATGGAGAAATGGGAGCCTTGCTACGCTGATGGGTGGGATGTAAATTGCCAACAGCCACTCTGGAGAAGTGTACGGTGTGTTCTGAAACATCTAAAAAACACAGCTTGGAGAGCATAGGGCACTTCCACTCATGGGCGTATAAATTGGGAAAACTAAAAATCAGCAAGACACAGGCACCCCAAAGTTGAGGGCTGCTCTGTTGACAAGAACCCCCACTTCATTACACCTTAAATATCCTAGGAAAGAGAAAAATGGATAAAGAAGTTGTGGTCCTCATGTACAATGGAATATCACTCAGCCATGAAATCAACGTCATAAGGCTAGTAGCAGCACGATGAGTGGATTTAGGTACGACGATTCTAAGTGAAATAAGTCACACAGAAAAAGACACTTATCCTAAGATATCACTTCTAGAGGGAATGTAAAAACCGCTACACTTGAACTGAATTGCAAAACAGAACAGAGTCACATGTTTAGGAAACACACTATGGCTGCTGAACGGGAAAGGTGAGGTGGGGTGATGCATAAAACAAGGGTTTCAAATTAGCTCAGATACCGTTCCATAAACCCAATATGTAATAGACAAGACCTATTCCTTGCTCAGTGAACTGGACTCAACACCCCCTATTCACCGCACAAGAATATATCCGACTAGTAAGAATCTTCAAACCTATGTATTGATATCTCTCTGTAAGTGAGTCAAGGAGGTGTAAAGCGGCATAAACACAGCCGTGAAAAGCATCTAAATCCCATTATAAAAATAAATTACTTTTCAAAACCCATGAAACAAAGACAGTGAAAGAGAGAGAAATTCTTACAAAATTCGTTCAGGGGCTGTGATGCAACCTGGATTGACCATATCTAGACCCACAGCTGATTGAGACATAAGGGTGGACACTCTTGGGGCTGTGAGGTTCGGTGAGGTTGGGTGAGCCAACGCAGACCCTTTCAAGTAATACTGCATGGTACCCATCCCATGGGTCCCAAATCTCCAGGTTCAAGGGATTCTTCCTACATCGAAAACAGGCATGAGAAACCCAGAAGATGGTACACCGTGTGATCGGGAAAGGTTTCTAAAACGCACCTCATTTCTCATCTCCTTTGCTTGGGTTCGCCATTCCAGCCGATTTACTAGCCATCTCCCTCCTTGGAGAATCAGCACGTTTAACCTCCTGTTCCGTACAGGTTGCAATTTGTCCTGAGGATGAACGGGAAGAGGGGGAACCAATGAGAGACTAGCTCTAGGTGTTGGGACAGGCACAGGTCACTCTATTTTCCCATCAGGAAGAAGAATTAAGCACAAGCTCAGCCTGCCCCCCAGAACCAGAAGAGGGCCGGAAGCAATCCTGCGCCTTTGCGGCCAGCTCCCAAAAAAGCGAGTTGAAAAATGGAGCTCAGGGGCACTGCAATTCAAAAACCTGCAGAGTTTTAAATGATACCTCTCGTCCACAAATATATTAAGGGAAGGCAACGAAGAGGCTTTGAAAGCAAGGCAGAATTGCAGGAAACAGATTTCAGGAGGCAGATTCGAATCGCCTTGAAAGCACATGAAAAGCGGCAAAACCTGGACAATGATGCCCTTGGCCAAAAAGGGCGTATGCGTTTTTTCCTGAATATATTCAGGAAAAAACGCATACGCCCTTTTTGGCCAACCAAGCAACCTGGAAAGGCAAATCAGCGCTCCAAAGAAGTCTCGCTTCCCAGCGGGCAAAAGGGCCATGCGGAAAAAAGTGTCCAAACCAGAAATGCAGGACCGGCCATGGAGAAATGGGAGCCTTGCTACGCTGATGGGTGGGATGTAAATTGCCAACAGCCACTCTGGAGAAGTGTACGGTGTGTTCTGAAACATCTAAAAAACACAGCTTGGAGAGCATAGGGCACTTCCACTCATGGGCGTATAAATTGGGAAAACTAAAAATCAGCAAGACACAGGCACCCCAAAGTTTAGGGCTGCTCTGTTGACAAGAACCCCCACTTCATTACACCTTAAATATCCTAGGAAAGAGAAAAATGGATAAAGAAGTTGTGGTCCTCATGTACAATGGAATATCACTCAGCCATGAAATCAACGTCATAAGGCTAGTAGCAGCACGATGAGTGGATTTAGGTACGACGATTCTAAGTGAAATAAGTCACACAGAAAAAGACACTTATCCTAAGATACCACTTCTAGAGGGAATGTAAACACCGCTACACTTGAACTGAATTGCAAAACAGAACAGAGTCACACGTTTAGGCAACACACTATGGCTGCTGAACGGGAAAGGTGAGGTGGGGTGATGCATAAAACAAGGGTTTCAAATTAGCACAGATACCGTTCCATAAACCCAATATGTAATAGACAAGACCTATTCCTTGCTCAGTGAACTGGACTCAACACCCCCTATTCACCGCACAAGAATATATCTGACTAGTAAGAATCTTCAAACCTATGTATTGATATCTCTCTGTAAGTGAGTCAAGGGGGTGTAAAGCGGCATAAACACAGCCGTGATAAGCAGCTAAACACCATTATAAAAATAAATTACTTTTAAAACCCAGTGAAACAAAGACAGTGAAAGAGAGAGAAATTGTTACAAAATTCGTTCAGGGGCTGTGATGCAACCTGGATTGACCATATCTAGACCCACAGATGATTGAGACATAAGGGTGGACACTCTTGGGGCTGAGAGGTTCGGTGAGGTTGGGTGAGCCAACGCAGACCCTTTCAAGTAATACTGCATGGTACTCATCCCATGGGTCCCAAATCTCCAGGTTCAAGGGCAACTTCCTACAACGAAAACATGCATGAGAAACCCAGAAGATGGTACACCATGTGATCGGGAAAGGTTTCTAAAACGCACCTCATTTCTCATCTCCTTTGCTCGGGTTCGCCCTTCCAGCCGATTTACTAGCCATCTCCCTCCTTGGAGAATCAGCACGTTTAACCTCCTGTTCCGTACAGGTTGCAATTTGTCCTGAGGATGAACGGGAAGAGGGGGAACCAATGAGAGACTAGCTCTAGGTGTTGGGACAGGCACAGGTCACTCTATTTTCCCATCAGGAAGAAGAATTAAGCACAAGCTCAGCCTGCTCCCCAGAACCAGAAGAGGGCCTGAAGCAATCCTGCGCTTTTGCGGCCAGCTCCCAAAAATGCGAGTTGAAAAATGGAGCTCAGGGGCCTGCAATTCACAAACCTGCAGAGTTTTAAATGATACCTCTCTTTCAAAAATATATTAAGGGAAGGCAACGAAGAGACTTTGAAAGCAAGGCAGAATTGCAGGAAAAAGATTTCAGGAAGTAGATTCGAATCGTCTTGAAAGCACATGAAAAGCGGCAAAACGTGGACAATGATGCCCTTGGCCAAAAAGGGCGTATGCGTTTTTTCCTGAATATATTCAGGAAAAAACGCATACGCCCTTTTTGGCCAACCAAGCAACCTGGAAAGGCAAATCAGCGCTCCAAAGAAGTCTCGCTTCCCAGCGGGCAAAAGGGCCATGCGGAAAAAAGTGTCCAAACCAGAAATGCAGGACCGGCCATGGAGAAATGGGAGCCTTGCTACGCTGATGGGTGGGATGTAAATTGCCAACAGCCACTCTGGAGAAGTGTACGGTGTGTTCTGAAACATCTAAAAAACACAGCTTGGAGAGCATAGGGCACTTCCACTCATGGGCGTATAAATTGGGAAAACTAAAAATCAGCAAGACACAGGCACACCAAAGTTGAGGGCTGCTCTGTTGACAAGAACCCCCACTTCATTACACCTTAAATATCCTAGGAAAGAGAAAAATGGATAAAGAAGTTGTGGTCCTCATGTACAATGGAATATCACTCAGCCATGAAATCAACGTCATAAGGCTAGTAGCAGCACGATGAGTGGATTTAGGTACGACGATTCTAAGTGAAATAAGTCACACAGAAAAAGACACTTATCCTAAGATATCACTTCTAGAGGGAATGTAAAAACCGCTACACTTGAACTGAATTGCAAAACAGAACAGAGTCACACGTTTAGGAAACACACTATGGCTGCTGAACGGGAAAGGTGAGGTGGGGTGATGCATAAAACAAGGGTTTCAAATTAGCTCAGATACCGTTCCATAAACCCAATATGTAATAGACAAGACCTATTCCTTGCTCAGTGAACTGGACTCAACACCCCCTATTCACCGCACAAGAATATATCTGACTAGTAAGAATCTTCAAACCTATGTATTGATATCTCTCTGTAAGTGAGTCAAGGGGGTGTAAAGCGGCATAAACACAGCCGTGAAAAGAAGCTAAACACCATTATAAAAATAAATTACTTTTAAAAACCCGTGAAACAAAGACAGTGAAAGAGAGAGAAATTCTTACAAAATTCGTTCAGGGGCTGTGATGCAACCTGGATTGACCATATCTAGACCCACAGCTGATTGAGACATAAGGGTGGACACTCTTGGGGCTGAGAGGTTCGGTGAGGTTTGGTGAGCCAGCACAGACACTTTCAAGTAATACTGCATGGTACCCATCCCATGGGTCCCAAATCTCCAGGTTCAAGGGCGTCTTCCTACAACGAAAACAGGCATGGGAAACCCAGAAGATGGTACACCGTGTGATCGGGTAATGTTTCTAAAACGCACCTCATTTCTCATCTCCTTTGCTCGGGTTCGCCATTCCAGCCGATTTACTAGCCATCTCCCTCCTTGGAGAATCAGCACGTTTAACCTCCTGTTCCGTACAGGTTGCAATTTGTCCTGAGGATGAACGGGAAGAGGGGGAACCAATGAGAGACTAGCTCTAGGTGTTGGGACAGGCACAGGTCACTCTATTTTCCCATCAGGAAGAAGAATTAAGCACAAGCTCAGCCTGCCCCCCAGAACCAGAAGAGGGCCGGAAGCAATCCTGCGCCTTTGCGGCCAGCTCCCAAAAAAGCGAGTTGAAAAATGGAGCTCAGGGGCACTGCAATTCAAAAACCTGCAGAGTTTTAAATGATACCTCTCGTCCACAAATATATTAAGGGAAGGCAACGAAGAGGCTTTGAAAGCAAGGCAGAATTGCAGGAAACAGATTTCAGGAGGCAGATTCGAATCGCCTTGAAAGCACATGAAAAGCGGCAAAACCTGGACAATGATGCCCTTGGCCAAAAAGGGCGTATGCGTTTTTTCCTGAATATATTCAGGAAAAAACGCATACGCCCTTTTTGGCCAACCAAGCAACCTGGAAAGGCAAATCAGCGCTCCAAAGAAGTCTCGCTTCCCAGCGGGCAAAAGGGCCATGCGGAAAAAAGTGTCCAAACCAGAAATGCAGGACCGGCCATGGAGAAATGGGAGCCTTGCTACGCTGATGGGTGGGATGTAAATTGCCAACAGCCACTCTGGAGAAGTGTACGGTGTGTTCTGAAACATCTAAAAAACACAGCTTGGAGAGCATAGGGCACTTCCACTCATGGGCGTATAAATTGGGAAAACTAAAAATCAGCAAGACACAGGCACCCCAAAGTTTAGGGCTGCTCTGTTGACAAGAACCCCCACTTCATTACACCTTAAATATCCTAGGAAAGAGAAAAATGGATAAAGAAGTTGTGGTCCTCATGTACAATGGAATATCACTCAGCCATGAAATCAACGTCATAAGGCTAGTAGCAGCACGATGAGTGGATTTAGGTACGACGATTCTAAGTGAAATAAGTCACACAGAAAAAGACACTTATCCTAAGATACCACTTCTAGAGGGAATGTAAACACCGCTACACTTGAACTGAATTGCAAAACAGAACAGAGTCACACGTTTAGGCAACACACTATGGCTGCTGAACGGGAAAGGTGAGGTGGGGTGATGCATAAAACAAGGGTTTCAAATTAGCACAGATACCGTTCCATAAACCCAATATGTAATAGACAAGACCTATTCCTTGCTCAGTGAACTGGACTCAACACCCCCTATTCACCGCACAAGAATATATCTGACTAGTAAGAATCTTCAAACCTATGTATTGATATCTCTCTGTAAGTGAGTCAAGGGGGTGTAAAGCGGCATAAACACAGCCGTGATAAGCAGCTAAACACCATTATAAAAATAAATTACTTTTAAAACCCAGTGAAACAAAGACAGTGAAAGAGAGAGAAATTGTTACAAAATTCGTTCAGGGGCTGTGATGCAACCTGGATTGACCATATCTAGACCCACAGATGATTGAGACATAAGGGTGGACACTCTTGGGGCTGAGAGGTTCGGTGAGGTTGGGTGAGCCAACGCAGACCCTTTCAAGTAATACTGCATGGTACTCATCCCATGGGTCCCAAATCTCCAGGTTCAAGGGCAACTTCCTACAACGAAAACATGCATGAGAAACCCAGAAGATGGTACACCATGTGATCGGGAAAGGTTTCTAAAACGCACCTCATTTCTCATCTCCTTTGCTCGGGTTCGCCCTTCCAGCCGATTTACTAGCCATCTCCCTCCTTGGAGAATCAGCACGTTTAACCTCCTGTTCCGTACAGGTTGCAATTTGTCCTGAGGATGAACGGGAAGAGGGGGAACCAATGAGAGACTAGCTCTAGGTGTTGGGACAGGCACAGGTCACTCTATTTTCCCATCAGGAAGAAGAATTAAGCACAAGCTCAGCCTGCTCCCCAGAACCAGAAGAGGGCCTGAAGCAATCCTGCGCTTTTGCGGCCAGCTCCCAAAAATGCGAGTTGAAAAATGGAGCTCAGGGGCCTGCAATTCACAAACCTGCAGAGTTTTAAATGATACCTCTCTTTCAAAAATATATTAAGGGAAGGCAACGAAGAGACTTTGAAAGCAAGGCAGAATTGCAGGAAAAAGATTTCAGGAAGTAGATTCGAATCGTCTTGAAAGCACATGAAAAGCGGCAAAACGTGGACAATGATGCCCTTGGCCAAAAAGGGCGTATGCGTTTTTTCCTGAATATATTCAGGAAAAAACGCATACGCCCTTTTTGGCCAACCAAGCAACCTGGAAAGGCAAATCAGCGCTCCAAAGAAGTCTCGCTTCCCAGCGGGCAAAAGGGCCATGCGGAAAAAAGTGTCCAAACCAGAAATGCAGGACCGGCCATGGAGAAATGGGAGCCTTGCTACGCTGATGGGTGGGATGTAAATTGCCAACAGCCACTCTGGAGAAGTGTACGGTGTGTTCTGAAACATCTAAAAAACACAGCTTGGAGAGCATAGGGCACTTCCACTCATGGGCGTATAAATTGGGAAAACTAAAAATCAGCAAGACACAGGCACACCAAAGTTGAGGGCTGCTCTGTTGACAAGAACCCCCACTTCATTACACCTTAAATATCCTAGGAAAGAGAAAAATGGATAAAGAAGTTGTGGTCCTCATGTACAATGGAATATCACTCAGCCATGAAATCAACGTCATAAGGCTAGTAGCAGCACGATGAGTGGATTTAGGTACGACGATTCTAAGTGAAATAAGTCACACAGAAAAAGACACTTATCCTAAGATATCACTTCTAGAGGGAATGTAAAAACCGCTACACTTGAACTGAATTGCAAAACAGAACAGAGTCACACGTTTAGGAAACACACTATGGCTGCTGAACGGGAAAGGTGAGGTGGGGTGATGCATAAAACAAGGGTTTCAAATTAGCTCAGATACCGTTCCATAAACCCAATATGTAATAGACAAGACCTATTCCTTGCTCAGTGAACTGGACTCAACACCCCCTATTCACCGCACAAGAATATATCTGACTAGTAAGAATCTTCAAACCTATGTATTGATATCTCTCTGTAAGTGAGTCAAGGGGGTGTAAAGCGGCATAAACACAGCCGTGAAAAGAAGCTAAACACCATTATAAAAATAAATTACTTTTAAAAACCCGTGAAACAAAGACAGTGAAAGAGAGAGAAATTCTTACAAAATTCGTTCAGGGGCTGTGATGCAACCTGGATTGACCATATCTAGACCCACAGCTGATTGAGACATAAGGGTGGACACTCTTGGGGCTGAGAGGTTCGGTGAGGTTTGGTGAGCCAGCACAGACACTTTCAAGTAATACTGCATGGTACCCATCCCATGGGTCCCAAATCTCCAGGTTCAAGGGCGTCTTCCTACAACGAAAACAGGCATGGGAAACCCAGAAGATGGTACACCGTGTGATCGGGTAATGTTTCTAAAACGCACCTCATTTCTCATCTCCTTTGCTCGGGTTCGCCATTCCAGCCGATTTACTAGCCATCTCCCTCCTTGGAGAATCAGCACGTTTAACCTCCTGTTCCGTACAGGTTGCAATTTGTCCTGAGGATGAACGGGAAGAGGGGGAACCAATGAGAGACTAGCTCTAGGTGTTGGGACAGGCACAGGTCACTCTATTTTCCCATCAGGAAGAAGAATTAAGCACAAGCTCAGCCTGCCCCCCAGAACCAGAAGAGGGCCTGATGCAATCTTGCGCTTTTGCGGCCAGCTCCCAAAAAAGCGAGTTGAAAAATGGAGCTCAGGGACCCTGCAATTCACAAACCTGCAGAGTTTTAAATGATACCTCTCGTCCACAAATATATTAAGGGAAGGCAACGAAGAGTCTTTGAAAGCAAGGCAGAATTGCAGGAAACAGATTTCAGGAGGTAGATTCGAATCGCCTTGAAAGCACATGAAAAGCGGCAAAACTTGGACAATGATGCCCTTGGCCAAAAAGGGCGTATTCGTTTTTTCCTGAATATATTCAGGAAAAAACGCATGCGCCCTTTTTGGCCAACCAAGCAACCTGGAAAGGCAAATCATCGCTCCAAAGAAGTCTCGCATCCCAGCGGGCAAAAGGGCCATGCGGAAAAAAGTGTCCAAACCAGAAATGCAGGACCGGCCATGGAGAAATGGGAGCATTGCTACGCTGATGGGTGGGATGTAAATTGCCAACAACCAGTCTGGAGAAGTGTACGGTGTGTTATGAAACATCTAAAAAACACAGCTTGGAGAGCATAGGGCACTTCAACTCATGGGCGTATAAATTGGGAAAACTAAAAATCAGCAAGACACAGGCACCCCAAAGTTTAGGGCTGCTCTGTTGACAAGAACCCCCACTTCATTACACCTTAAATATCCTAGGAATGAGAAAAATGGATAAAGAAGTTGTGGTCCTCATGTACAATGGAATATCACTCAGCCATGAATTCAACGTCATAAGGCTACTAGCAGCACGATGAGTGGATTTAGGTACGACGATTCTAAGTGAAATAAGTCACACAGAAAAAGACACTTATCCTAAGATATCACTTCTAGAGGGAATGTAAAAACCGCTACACTTGAACTGAATTGCAAAACAGAACAGAGTCACACGTTTAGGAAACACACTATGGCTGCTGAACGGGAAAGGTGAGTTGGGGTGATGCATAAAACAAGGGTTTCAAATTAGCTCAGATACCGTTCCATAAACCCAATATGTAATAGACAAGACCTATTCCTTGCTCAGTGAACTGGACTCAACACCCCCTATTCACCGCACAAGAATATATCTGACTAGTAAGAATCTTCAAACCTATGTATTGATATCTCTCTGTAAGTGAGTCAAGGGGGTGTAAAGCGGCATAAACACAGCCGTGAAAAGCAACTAAACCCCATTATAAAAATAAATTACTTTTAAAACCCAGTGAAACAAAGACAGTGAAAGAGAGAGAAATTCTTACAAAATTCGTTCAGGGGCTGTGATGCAACCTGGATTGACCATATCTAGACCCACAGCTGATTGAGACATAAGGGTGGACACTCTTGGGGCTGAGAGGTTCGGTGAGGTTGGGTGAGCCAACGCAGACCCTTTCAAGTAATACTGCATGGTACTCATCCCATGGGTCCCAAATCTCCAGGTTCAAGGGATTCTTCCTACATCGAAAACAGGCATGAGAAACCCAGAAGATGGTACACCGTGTGATGGGGAAAGGTTTCTAAAACGCACCTCATTTCTCATCTCCTTTGCTTGGGTTCGCCATTCCAGCCGATTTACGAGCCATCTCCCTCCTTGGAGAATCAGCACGTTTAACCTCCTGTTCCGTACAGGTTGCAATTTGTCCTGAGGATGAACGGGAAGAGGGGGAACCAATGAGAGACTAGCTCTAGGTGTTGGGACAGGCACAGGTCACTCTATTTTCCCATCAGGAAGAAGAATTAAGCACAAGCTCAGCCTGCCCCCCAGAACCAGAAGAGGGCCTGAAGCAATCCTGCGCTTTTGCGGCCAGCTCCCAAAAATGCGAGTTGAAAAATGGATCTCAGGGGCCTGCAATTCACAAACCTGCAGAGTTTTAAATGATACCTCTCTTTCAAAAATATATTAAGGGAAGGCAACGAAGAGACTTTGAAAGCAAGGCAGAATTGCAGGAAAAAGATTTCAGGAAGTAGATTCGAATCGTCTTGAAAGCACATGAAAAGCGGCAAAACCTGGACAATGATGCCCTTGGCCAAAAAGGGCGTATGCGTTTTTTCCTGAATATATTCAGGAAAAAACGCATACGACCTTTTTGGCCAACCAAGCAACCTGGAAAGGCCAATCAGCGCTCCAAAGAAGTCTCGCATCCCAGCGGGCAAAAGGGCCATGCGGAAAAAACTGTCCAAACCAGAAATGCAGGACCGGCCATGGAGAAATGGGAGCCTTGCTACGCTGATGGGTGGGATGTAAATTGCCAACAGCCACTCTGGAGAAGTGTACGGTGTGTTCTGAAACATCTTAAAAACACAGCTTGGAGAGCATAGGGCACTTCCACTCATGGGCGTATAAATTGGGAAAACTAAAAATCAGCAAGACACAGGCACCCCAAAGTTTAGGGCTGCTCTGTTGACAAGAACCCCCACTTCATTACACCTTAAATATCCTAGGAAAGAGAAAAATGGATAAAGAAGTTGTGGTCCTCATGTACAATGGAATATCACTCAGCCATGAAATCAACGTCATAAGGCTAGTAGCAGCACGATGAGTGGATTTAGGTACGACGATTCTAAGTGAAATAAGTCACACAGAAAAAGACACTTATCCTAAGATATCACTTCTAGAGGGAATGTAAAAACCGCTACACTTGAACTGAATTGCAAAACAGAACAGAGTCACACGTTTAGGAAACACACTATGGCTGCTGAACGGGAAAGGTGAGGTGGGGTGATGCATAAAACAAGGGTTTCAAATTAGTTCAGATACCGTTCCATAAACCCAATATGTAATAGACAAGACCTATTCCTTGCTCAGTGAACTGGACTCAACACCCCCTATTCACCGCACAAGAATATATCTGACTAGTAAGAATCTTCAAACCTATGTATTGATATCTCTCTGTAAGTGAGTCAAGGGGGTGTAAAGCGGCATAATCACAGCCGTGAAAAGCAGCTAAACCCCATTATAAAAATAAATTACTTTTAAAAACCCGTGAAACAAAGACAGTGAAAGAGAGAGAAATTCTTACAAAATTCGTTCAGGGGCTGTGATGCAACCTGGATTGACCATATCTAGACCCACAGCTGATTGAGACATAAGGGTGGACACTCTTGGGGCTGAGAGGTTCGGTTAGGTTGGGTGAGCCAGCACAGACACTTTCAAGTAATACTGCATGGTACCCATCCCATGGGTCCCAAATCTCCAGGTTCAAGGGCGTCTTCCTACAACGAAAACATGCATGGGAAACCCAGAAGATGGTACAACGTGTAATCGGGAAAGGTTTCTAAAACGCACCTCATTTCTCATCTCCTTTGCTCGGGTTCGCCATTCCAGCCGATTTACTAGCCATCTCCCTCCTTGGAGAATCAGCACCTTTAACCTCCTGTTCCGTACAGGTTGCAATTTGTCCTGAGGATGAACGGGAAGAGGGGGAACCAATGAGAGACTAGCTCTAGGTGTTGGGACAGGCACAGGTCACTCTATTTTCCCATCAGGAAGAAGAATTAAGCACAAGCTCAGCCTGCCCCCCAGAACCAGAAGAGGGCCTGATGCAATCTTGCGCTTTTGCGGCCAGCTCCCAAAAAAGCGAGTTGAAAAATGGAGCTCAGGGGCCCTGCAATTCACAAACCTGCAGAGTTTTAAATGATACCTCTCGTCCACAAATATATTAAGGGAAGACAACGAAGAGTCTTTGAAAGCAAGGCAGAATTGCAGGCAACAGATTTCAGGAGGTAGAGTCGAATCGCCTTGAAAGCACACGAAAAGCGGCAAAACGTGGACAATGATGCCCTTGGCCAAAACGGGCGTATGCGTTTTTTCCTGAATATATTCAGGAAAAAACGCATACGCCCGTTTTGGCCAACCAAGCAACCTGGAAAGGCAAATCAGCACTACAAAGAAGTTTCGCTTCCCAGCGGGCAAAAGGGCCATGCGGAAAAAAGTGCCCAAACCAGAAATGCAGGACCGGCCATGGAGAAATGGGAGCCTTGCTACGCTGATGGGTGCGATGTAAATTGCCAACAGCCACTCTGGAGAAGTGTACGGTGTGTTCTGATACATGTAAAAAACACAGCTTGGAGAGCATAGGGCACTTCCACTCATGGGCGTATAAATTGGGAAAACTAAAAATCAGCAAGACACAGGCACCCCAAAATTTAGGGCTGCTCTGTTGACAAGAACCCCCACTTCATTACACCTTAAATATCCTAGGAAAGAGAAAAATGGATAAAGAAGTTGTGGTCCTCATGTACAATGGAATATCACTCAGCCATGAATTCAACGTCATAAGGCTAGTAGCAGCACGATGAGTGGATTTAGGTACGACGATTCTAAGTGAAATAAGTCACACAGAAAAAGACACTTATCCTAAGATATCACTTATAGTGGGAATGTAAAAACCGCTACACTTGAACTGAATTGCAAAACAGAACAGAGTCACACGTTTAGGAAACACACTATGGCTGCTGAACGGGAAAGGTGAGTTGGGGTGATGCATAAAACAAGGGTTTCAAATTAGCTCAGATACCGTTCCATAAACCCAATATGTAATAGACAAGACCTATTCCTTGCTCAGTGAACTGGACTCAACACCCCCTATTCACCGCACAAGAATATATCTGACTAGTAAGAATCTTCAAACCTATGTATTGATATCTCTCTGTAAGTGAGTCAAGGGGGTGTAAAGCGGCATAAACACAGCCGTGAAAAGCAGCTAAACCCCATTATAAAAATAAATTACTTTTCAAAACCCGTGAAACAAAGACAGTGAAAGAGAGAGAAATTCTTACAAAATTCGTTCAGGGGCTGTGATGCAACCTGGATTGACCATATCTAGACCCACAGCTGATTGAGACATAAGGTTGGACACTCTTGGTGCTGCGAGGTTCGGTGAGGTTGGGTGAGCCAACGCAGACCCTTTCAAGTAATACTGCATGGTACCCATCCCATGGGTCCCAAATCTCCAGGTTCAAGGGCATCTTCCTACGTCGAAAACATGCATGAGAAACCCAGAAGATGGTAGACCGTGTAATCGGGAAAGGTTTCTAAAACGCACGTCAATTCTCATCTCCTTGTGCTCGGGTTCGCCATTCCAGCCGCTTTACTAGCCATCTCCCTCTTTGGAGAATCAGCACCTTTAACCTTCTGTTCCATCCAGGTTGCAATTTGTCCTGAGGATGAACGGCAAGAGGGGAAACCAATGAGAGACTAGCTCTAGGGGTTGGGAGAGGCACAGGTCACTCTATTTTCCCATCAGGAAGAAAAATTAACCACAGGCTAAGCCTGCCAACCGGAACCAGAATAGGGCCTGAAGCAATCCTGCGCTTTTGCGGCCAGCTCCCAAAAAAGCGAGTTGAAAAATGGAGCTCAGGGACACTGCAATTCACAAACCTGCAGAGTTTTAAATGTTAACTCTCGTCCACAAATATATTGAGGGAAGGCAACGAAGAGGATTTGAAAGCAAGGCAGAATTGCAGGAAACAGATTTCAGGAGGTAGATTCGAATCGCCTTGAAAGCACATGAAAAGCAGCAAAACGTGGACAATGATGTCCTTGGCCAAATAGGGCGTATGCGTTTGTTCCTGAATATATTCAGGAAAAAACGCATACGCCCTTTTTGGCCAACCAAGCAACCTGGAAAGGCAAATCAGCGCTCCAAAGAAGTCTCGCTTCCCAGCGGGCAAAAGGGCCATGTGGAAAAAAAGTGTCCAAACCAGAAATGCAGGACCGGCCATGGAGAAATGGGAGCCTTGCTAGGCTGATGGGCGGGATATAAATTGCCAACATCCACTCTGGAGAAGTGTACGGTGTGTCCTGAAACATCTAAAAAACACAGCTTGGAGAGCATAGGGCACTTCCACTCATGGGCGTATAAATTGGGAAAACTAAAAATCAGCAAGACACAGGCACCCCAAAGTTTAGGGCTGCTCTGTTGACAAGAACCCCCACTTCATTACACCATCAATATCCTAGGAAAGAGAAAAATTGATAAAGATGTTGTGGTCCTCAAGTACAATGGAATATCACTCAGCCATGAAATCAACGTCATAAGGCGAGGAGCAGCACGATGAGTGGATTTAGGTACGACGATTCTAAGTGAAATAAGTCACACAGAAAAAGGCACTTATCATAAGATATCACTTATAGAGGGAATGTAAAAACCGCTACACTTGAACTGAATTACAAAACAGAACAGAGTCACACGTTTAGAAAACACACTATGGCTGCTGAATGGGAAAGGTAAAGCGGGGTGATGCATAAAACAAGGGTTTTGAATTAGCTCAGATACCGTTCCATAAACCCAATATGTCATAGACAAGACCTACTCCTTGCTCAGTGAACTGGACTCAACACCCCCTATTCACCACACAAGAATATATCTGACTAGTAAGAATCTTCAAACCTATGTATTGATATCTCTCTGTAAGTGAGTCAAGGGCGGTGTAAAGCGGCATAAACACAGCCGTGAAAAGCAGCTAAACCCCATTATAAAAATAAATTACTTTTCAAAACCCATGAAAGAAAGACAGTGAAAGAGAGAGAAATTCTTACAAAATTCGTTCAGGGGCTGTGATGCAACCTGGATTGACCATATCTAGACCCACAGCTGATTGAGACATAAGGGTGGACACTCTTGGGGCTCAGAGGTTTGGTGAGGTTGCATGAGCCAACGCAGACCCTTTCAAGTAATACTGCATGGTACCCATCCCATGGGTCCCAAATCTCCAGGTTCAAGGGCATCTTCCTACATCAAAAACATGCATGAGAAACCCAGAAGATGGTACACCGTGTGATCGGGAAAGGTTTCCAAAACGCACCTCATTTCTCATCTCCTTGTGCTCAGGTTCGCCATTCTAGCCACTTTACTAGCCATCTCCCTCCTTGGAGAATCAGCACCTTTAACATCCTGTTCCGAAAAGGTTGCAATTTGTCCTGAGGATGAACGGGAAGAGGGGGAAACAATGAGACACTAGCTCTAGGTGTTGGGACAGGCAGAGGTCACTCTATTTTCCAATCAGGAAGAAGAATTAACCACAGGCTCAACCTGCCCCCCAGAAGCAGAAGAGGGCCTGAAGCAATCCTGCGCTTTTGCGGCCAGCTCCCAAATAAGCGACTTGAAAAATGGAGCTCAGGGGCACTACAATTCACAAACCTGCAGAATTATAAATGATAAATCTCGTCCACAAATATATTGAGGGAAGGCAACGAAGAGGATTTGAAAGCAAGGCAGAATTGCAGGAAACAGATTTCAGGAGGTAGATTCGAATCGCCTTGAAAGCACATGAAAAGCGGCAAAACGTGGACAACGATGCCCTTGGCCAAAAAGGGCGTATGCGTTTTTTCCTGAATATATTCAGGAAAAAACGCATACGCCCTTTTTGGCCAACCAAGCAACCTGGAAAGGCAAATCAGCGCTCCAAAGAAGTCTCGCTTCCCAGCGGGCAAAAGGGCCATGCGGAAAAAAGTGTCCAAACCAGAAATGCAGGACCGGCCATGGAGAAATGGGAGCATTGCTATGCTGATGGGCGTGATGTAAATTGCCAACAGCCACTCTGGAGAAGTGTACGGTGTGTCCTGAAACATCTAAAAAACACAGCTTGGAGAGCATAGGGCACTTCCACTCATGGGCGTATAAATTGGGAAAACTAAAAATCAGCAAGACACAGGCACCCCAAACTTTAGGGCTGCTCTGTTGACAAGAATCCCCACTACATTACACCTTATATATCCTAGGAAAGAGAAAAATGCATAAACAAGTTGTGGTCCTCATGTACAATGGAATATCACTCAGCCATGAAATCAACGTCATAAGGCTAGTAGCAGCACGATGAGTGGATTTAGGTATGACGATTCTAAGTGAAATAAATCACACAGAAAAAGACACTTATCATAAGATATCACTTATAGAGGGAATGTAAACACCGCTACACTTGAACTGAATTACAAAAGAGAAGAGAGTCACACGTTCAGAAAACACACTATGGCTGCTGAACGGGAAAGGTTAGGTGGGGTGATGCATAAAACAAGGGTTTCAAATTAGCTCCGATACCGTTCCATAAACCCAATATGTAATAGACAAGACCAACTCCTTGCTCAGTGAACTGGACTCAACAACCCCTATTCACCGCACAAGAATATATCTGACTAGAAAGAATCTTCAAACCTATGTATTGATATCTCTCTGTAAGTGAGTCAAGGGGGTGTAAAGCGGCATAAACACAGCCATGAAAAGCAGCTAAACCCCATTATAAAAATAAATTACTTTTCAAAACCCGTGAAACAAAGACAATGAAAGAGAGAGAAATTCTTACAATATTGTTCAGGGTCTGTGATGCAACCTGGATTGACCATATCTAGACCCACAGCTAATTGAGACATAAGGGTGGACACTCTTGGGGCTGAGAGGTTTGGTGAGGTTGGGTGAGCCAACACAGACCCTTTAAAGTAATACTGCATGGTACCCATCCCATGGGTCCCAAATCTCCAGGTTCAAGGACATCTTCCTACATCGAAAACGTGCATGAGAAACGCAGAAGATGGTACACCGTGTGATGGGGAAAGGTTTCTAAAACGCACCTCATTTCTCATCTCCTTGTGTTCGGGTTCGCCATTCCAACCGTTTTACTAGCCATCTCCCTCCTTGGAGATTCAGCACCTTTAACCTCCTGTTCCGTATAGGTTGCAATTTGTCCTGAGGATGAACGGGAAGAGGGGGAACCAATGAGAGACTAGCTCTAGGTGTTGGGACAGGCACAGGTCACTCTATTTTCCCATCAGGAAGAAGAATTAACCACAAGCTCAGCCAGACCCCAGAACCAAAAGAGGTCCTGAAGCAATCCTGCACTTTGCGGCTAACTCCCAAAAAAGCGAGTTGAAAAATGGAGCTCAGGGGCACTGCAATTCACAAACCTGCAGAGTTATAAATGTTAAAAATCGTCCACAAATATAGTGAGGGAAGGCAACGAAGAGGATTTGAAAGCAAGGCAGAATTGCAGGAAACAGATTTCAGGAGGTAGATTCGAATCGCCTTGAAAGCACATGAAAAGCGGCAAAACGTGGACAATGATGTCCTTGGCCAAAAAGGGCGTATGCGTTTTTTCCTGAATACATTCAGGAAAAAACGCATACGCCCTTTTTGGCCAACCAAGCAACCTGGAAAGGCAAATCAGCACTCCAAAGAAGTCTCGCTTCCCAGTGGGCAAAAGGGCCATGCGGAAAAAAGTGTCCAAACCAGAAATGCAGGACCGGCCATGGAGAAATGGGAGCCTTTCTACGCTGATGGGCGGGATGTAAATTGCCAACAGCCACTCTGGAGAAGTGTACGGTGTGTCTTGAAACATCTAAAAAACACAGCTTGGAGAGCATAGGGCACTTCCACTCATGGGCGTATAAATTGGGAAAACTAAAAATCAGCAAGACACAGGCACCCCAAAGTTTAGGGCTGCTCTGTTGACAAGAACCCCCACTTCATTACACCTTAAATATCCTAGGAAAGAGAAAAATGGATAAAGAAGTTGTGGTCCTCATGTACAATGGAATATCACTCAGCCATGAAATCAACGTCATAAGGCTAGTAGCAGCACGATGAGTGGATTTAGGTACGATGACTCTAAGTGAAATAAGTCACACAGAAAAAGACACTTATCATAAGATATCACTTATAGAGGGAATGTAAAAACCGCTACACTTGAACTGAATTACAAAAGAGAAGAGAGTCACACGTTCAGAAAAGACACTATGGCTGCTGAACGGGAAAGGTAAGGTGGGGTGGTGCATAAAACAAGGGTTTCGAATTAGCTCAGATACCGTTCCATAAACCCAATATGTAATAGACAAGAGCTACTCCTTGCTCAGTGAACTGGACTCAACACCCCTATTTACCACACAAGTATATATCTGACTAGTAAGAATCTTCAAACCTATGTATTGATAACTCTCTGTAAGTGAGTCAAGGGGGGGGGTGTAAAGCGGCATAAACACAGCCGTGAAAAGCAGCTAAACCCCATTATAAAAATAAATTACTTTTCAAAACCCATGAAAGAAAGACAGTGAAAGAGAGAGAAATTCTTACAAAATTCGTTCAGGGGCTGTGATGCAACCTGGATTGACCATATCTAGACCCACAGCTGATTGAGACCTAAGGGTGGACACTCTTGGGGCTGAGAGGTTTGGTGAGGTTGGGAGAGCCAATGCAGACCCTTTACAGTAATACTGCATGGTACCCATCCCATGGGCCAAAAATCTCCAGGTTTTAGGGCATCTTCCTACGTCGAAAACTTGCATGAGAAACCCAGAAGATGGTACACCATGTAATGGGGAAAGGTTTCTAAAACGCACCTCATTTCTCATCTACTTGTGTTCAGGTTCACCATTTCAGCCGCTTTACTAGCCATCTCCCTCCTTGGAGAATGAGCACCTTTAACCTCCTGTTCCGTACAGCTTGCAATTTGTCCTGAGGATGAACGGGAAGAGGGGGAACCAATGAGAGACTAGCTCTAGGTGTTGGGACAGGCACAGGTCACTCTATTTTCCCATCAGGAAGAAGAATTAACCACAGGCTTAGCCTGCCGACCGGTACCAGAATAGGGCCTGAAGCAATCCTGCGCTTTTGCGGCCAGCTCCCAAAAAAGCGAGTTGAAAAATGGAGCTCAGGGGCACTGCAATTCACAAACCTGCAGATTTATAAATGATAACTCTCTTCCACAAATATATTGAGGGAAGGCAACGAAGAGGATTTGAAAGCAAGGCAGAATTGCAGGAAACAGATTTCAGGAGGTAGATTCGAATCGCCTTGAAAGCACATGAAAAGCGGCAAAACGTGGACAATGATGCCCTTGGCCAAAAAGGGCGTATGCGTTTTTTCCTGAATATATTCAGGAAAAAACGCATCCGCCCTTTTTGGCCAACCAAGCAACCTGGAAAGGCAAATCAGCGCTCCAAAGAAGTCTCTCTTCCCAGCGGGCAAAAGGGCCATGTGGAAAAAAGTGTCAAAACCAGAAATGCAGGACCGGCCATGGAGAAAAGGGAGCCTTGCTACGCTGATGGGTGGGATATAAATTGCCAACAGCCACTCTGGAGAAGTGTACGGTGTGTCCTGAAACATCTAAAAAACACAGCTTGGAGAGCATAGTTCACTTCCAATGATGGGCGTATAAATTGGGAAAACTAAAAATCAGCAAGACACAGGCACCCCAAAGTTTAGGGCTGCTCTGTTGACAAGAACCCCCACTTCATTACACCATCAATATCCTAGGAAAGAGAAAAATTGATAAAGATGTTGTGGTCCTCAAGTACAATGGAATATCAATCAGGCATGAAATCAACGTCATAAGGCTAGGAGCAGCACGATGAGTGGATTTAGGTACGACGACTCTAAGTGAAATAAGTCACACAGAAAAAGACACTTATCATAAGATATCACTTATAGAGGGAATGTAAAAACCGCTACACTTGAACTGAATTACAAAACAGAACAGAGTCACACGTTTAGAAAACACACTATGGCTCCTGAACGGGAAAGGTAAGGTGGGGTGATGCATAAAACAAGGGTTTCGAATTAGGTCAGATACCGTTCCATAAACCCAATATGTAATAGACAAGACCTACTCCTTGCTCAGTGAACTGGACTCAACACCCCCTATTCACCACACAAGAATATATCTGACTAGTAAGAATCTTCAAACCTATGTATTGATATCTCTCTGTAAGTGAGTCAAGGGCGGTGTAAAGCGGCATAAACACAGCCGTGAAAAGCAGCTAAACCCCATTATAAAAATAAATTACTTTTCAAAACCCGTGAAACAAAGACAGTGAAAGAGAGAGAAATTCTTGCAAAATTCATTCAGGGGCTGTGATGCAACCTGGATTGACCATATCTAGACCCACAGCTAATTGAGACATAAGGGTGGACACTCTTGGGGCTGAGAGGTTTGGTGAGGTTGGGTGAGCCAACACAGACCCTTTAAAGTAATACTGCATGGTACCCATTCCATGGGTCCCAAATCTCCAGGTTCAAGGGCATCTTCCTACATCGAAAACGTGCATGAGAAACGCAGAAGATGGTACACCGTGTGATGGGGAAAGGTTTCTAAAACGCACCTCATTTCTCATCCCCTTGTGTTCAGGTTCGCCATTCCAACCATTTTACTAGCCATCTCCCTCCTTGGAGATTCAGCACCTTTAACCTCCTGTTCCGTACAGGTTGCAATTTGTCCTGAGGATGAACGGGAAGAGGGGGAACCAATGAGACACTAGCTCTAGGTGTTGGGACAGGCACAGGTCACTCTATTTTCCCATCAGGAAAAAGAATTAACCACAGGCTTAGCCTGCCGACCGGAACCAGAATAGGGCCTGAAGCAATCCTGCGCTTTTGCGGCCAGCTCCCAAAAAAGCGAGTTGAAAAATGGAGCTCAGGGGCACTGCAATTCACAAACCTGCAGATTTATAAATGATAACTCTCGTCCACAAATATATTGAGGGAAGGCAACGAAGAGGATTTGAAATCAAGGCAGAATTGCAGGAAACAGATTTCAGGAGGTAGTTTCGAATCGCCTTGAAAGAACATGAAAAGCGGCAAAAAGTGGACAACGATGCCTTTGGCCAAAAAGGGCGTATGCGTTTTTTCCTGAATATATTCAGGAAAAAACGCATACGCCCTTTTTGGCCAACCAAGCAACCTGGAAAGGCAAATCAGCGCTCCAAAGAAGTCTCGCTTCCCAGCGGGCAAAAGAGCCATGCGGAAAAAACTGTCCAAACCAGAAATGCAGGACCGGCCATGGAGAAATGGGAGCTTTGCTAGGCTGATGGGTGGGATGTAAATTGCCAACAGCCACTCTGGAGAAGTGTACGGTGTGTTCTGAAACATCTTAAAAACACAGCTTGGAG
The DNA here is from genome assembly GCF_949987535.1 of Balaenoptera acutorostrata. NCBI lineage: Eukaryota > Metazoa > Chordata > Mammalia > Artiodactyla > Balaenopteridae > Balaenoptera > Balaenoptera acutorostrata. The sequence goes on along the minus strand of NW_026646337.1, from coordinate 80,723 downwards.
AGCATAGGGCACTTCCACTCATGGGCGTATAAATTGGGAAAACTAAAAATCAGCAAGACACAGGCACCCCAAAGTTGAGGGCTGCTCTGTAACAAGAACCCCCACTTCATTACACCTTAAATATCCTAGGAAATAGAAAAATGCATAAAGAAGTTGTGGTCCTCATGTACAATGGAATATCACTCAGCCACGAAATCAACATCATAAGGCTAGTAGCAGCACGATGAGTGGATTTAGGTATGACGATTCTAAGTGAAATAAATCACACAGAAAAAGACACTTATCATAAGATATCACTTATAGAGGGAATGTAAAAACCGCTACACTTGAACTGAATTACAAAAGAGAAGAGAGTCACACGTTCAGAAAACACACTATGGCTGTTGAACGGGAAAGGTGAGGTGGGGTGATGCATCAAACAAGGGTTTCAAATTAGCTCCGATACCGTTCCATAAACCCAATATGTAATAGACAAGACCTACTCCTTGCTCAGTGAACTGGACTCAACACCCCCTATTCACCGCACAAGAATATATCTGACTAGTAAGAATCTTCAAACCTATGTATTGATATCTCTCTGTAAGTGAGTCAAGGGGGTGTAAAGCGGCATAAACACAGCCGTGAAAAGCAGCTAAACCCCATTATAAGAATAAATTACTTTTCAAAACCCGTGAAACAAAGACAATGAAAGAGAGAGAAATTCTTACAATATTGTTCAGGGTCTGTGATGCAACCTGGATTGACCATATCTAGACCCACAGCTAATTGAGACATAAGGGTGGACACTCTTGGGGCTGAGAGGTTTGGTGAGGTTGGGTGAGCCAACACAGACCCTTTAAAGTAATACTGCATGGTACCCATTCCATGGGTCCCAAATCTCCAGGTTCAAGGGCATCTTCCTACATCGAAAACGTGCATGAGAAACGCAGAAGATGGTACACCGTGTGATGGGGAAAGGTTTCTAAAACGCACCTCATTTCTCATCTCCTTGTGTTCAGGTTCGCCATTCCAACCGTTTTACTAGCCATCTCCCTCCTTGGAGATTCAGCACCTTTAACCTCCTGTTCCGTACATGTTGCAATTTGTCCTGAGGATGAACGGGAAGAGGGGGAACCAATGAGAGACTAGCTCTAGGTGTTGGGACAGGCACAGGTCACTCTATTTTCCCATCAGGAAGAAGTATTAACCACAGGCTTAGCCTGCCGACCGGAACCAGAATAGGGCCTGAAGCAATCCTGCGCTTTTGCGGCCAGCTCCCAAAAAAGCGAGTTGAAAAATGGAGCTCAGGGGCACTGCAATTCACAAACCTGCAGATTTATAAATGATAACTCTCTTCCACAAATATATTGAGGGAAGGCAACGAAGAGGATTTGAAAGCAAGGCAGAATTGCAGGAAACAGATTTCAGGAGGTAGATTCGAATCGCCTTGAAAGCACATGAAAAGCGGCAAAACGTGGACAACGATGCCCTTGGCCAAAAAGGGCGTATGCGTTTTTTCCTGAATATATTCAGGAAAAAACGCATACGCCCTTTTTGGCCAACCAAGCAACCTGGAAAGGCAAATCAGCGCTCCAAAAAGTCTCGCTTCCAAGCGGGCAAAAGGGCCATGTGGAAAAAAGTGTCAAAACCAGAAATGCAGGACCGGCCATGGAGAAATGGGAGCCTTTCTACGCTGATGGGCGGGATATAAATTGCCAACAGCCACTCTGGAGAAGTGTACGGTGTGTCCTGAAACATCTAAAAAACACAGCTTGGAGAGCATAGGGCACTTCCACTCATGGGCGTATAAATTGGGAAAACTAAAAATCAGCAAGACACAGGCACCCCAAAGTTTAGGGCTGCTCTGTTTACAAGAACCCCCACTTCATTACACCATCAATATCCTAGGAAAGAGAAAAATTGATAAAGATGTTGTGGTCCTCAAGTACAATGGAATATCACTCAGGCATGAAATCAACGTCACAAGGCTAGGAGCAGCACGATGAGTGGATTTAGGTACGACGACTCTAAGTGAAATAAGTCACACAGAAAAAGACACTTATCATAAGATATCACTTATAGAGGGAATGTAAAAACCGCTACACTTGAACTGAATTACAAAACAGAACAGAGTCACACGTTTAGAAAACACACTATGGCTGCTGATCGGGAAAGGAGAGGTGGGGTGATGCATAAAACAAGGGTTTCAAATTAGCTCTGATACCGTTCCATTAACCCAATATGTAATAGAAAAGACCTACTCCTTGCTCAGTGAACTGGACTCAACACCCCTATTTACCACACAAGTATATATCTGACTAGTAAGTATCTTCAAACCTATGTATTGATAACTCTCTGTAAGTGAGTCAAGGGGGGGGGGTGTAAAGCGGCATAAACACAGCCGTGAAAAGCAGCTAAACCCCATTATAAAAATAAAATACTTTTCAAACCCCATGAAACCAAGACAGTGAAAGAGATAGATATTCTTACAAAATTCGTTCAGGGGCTGTGATGCAACCTGGATTGACCATATCTAGACCCAAAGCTGATTGAGACATAAGGGTGGACACTCTTGGGGCTGAGAGGTTTGGTGAGGTTGCGTGAGCCAACACAGACCCTTTACAGTAATACTGCATGGTACCCATCCCATGGGCCCCAAATCTCCAGGTTCTAGGGCATCTTCCTACGTCGAAAACTTGCATGAGAAACCCAGAAGATGGTACACCGTGTAATGGGGAAAGGTTTCTAAAACGTACCTCATTTCTCATCTACTTGTGTTCAAGTTCACCACTCCAGCCGCTTTAGTAGCCATCTCCCTCCTTGGAGAATGAGCACCTTTAACCTCCTGTTCCGTACAGGTTGCAATTTGTCCTGAGGATGAACGGGAAGAGGGGGAACCAATGAGAGACTAGCTCTAGGTGTTGGGACAGGCACAGGTCACTCTATTTTCCCATCAGGAAGAAGAATTAACCACAAGCTCAGCCAGACCCCAGAACCAAAAGAGGTCCTGAAGCAATCCTGCACTTTGCGGCTAACTCCCAAAAAAGCGAGTTGAAAAATGGAGCTCAGGGGCACTGCAATTCACAAACCTGCAGAGTTATAAATGTTAAAAATCGTCCACAAATATAGTGAGGGAAGGCAACGAAGAGGATTTGAAAGCAAGGCAGAATTGCAGGAAACAGATTTCAGGAGGTAGATTCGAATCGCCTTGAAAGCACATGAAAAGCGGCAAAACGTGGACAATGATGTCCTTGGCCAAAAAGGGCGTATGCATTTTTTCCTGAATACATTCAGGAAAAAACGCATACGCCCTTTTTGGCCAACCAAGCAACCTGGAAAGGCAAATCAGCGCTCCAAAGAAGTCTCGCTTCCCAGTGGGCAAAAGGGCCATGCGGAAAAAAGTGTCCAAACCAGAAATGCAGGACCGGCCATGGAGAAATGGGAGCCTTTCTACGCTGATGGGCGGGATGTAAATTGCCAACAGCCACTCTGGAGAAGTGTACGGTGTGTCTTGAAACATCTAAAAAACACAGCTTGGAGAGCATAGGGCACTTCCACTCATGGGCGTATAAATTGGGAAAACTAAAAATCAGCAAGACACAGGCACCCCAAAGTTTAGGGCTGCTCTGTTGACAAGAACCCCCACTTCATTACACCTTAAATATCCTAGGAAAGAGAAAAATGGATAAAGAAGTTGTGGTCCTCATGTACAATGGAATATCACTCAGCCATGAAATCAACGTCATAAGGCTAGTAGCAGCACGATGAGTGGATTTAGGTACGATGACTCTAAGTGAAATAAGTCACACAGAAAAAGACACTTATCATAAGATATCACTTATAGAGGGAATGTAAAAACCGCTACACTTGAACTGAATTACAAAAGAGAAGAGAGTCACACGTTCAGAAAAGACACTATGGCTGCTGAACGGGAAAGGTAAGGTGGGGTGGTGCATAAAACAAGGGTTTCGAATTAGCTCAGATACCGTTCCATAAACCCAATATGTAATAGACAAGAGCTACTCCTTGCTCAGTGAACTGGACTCAACACCCCTATTTACCACACAAGTATATATCTGACTAGTAAGAATCTTCAAACCTATGTATTGATAACTCTCTGTAAGTGAGTCAAGGGGGGGGGTGTAAAGCGGCATAAACACAGCCGTGAAAAGCAGCTAAACCCCATTATAAAAATAAATTACTTTTCAAAACCCATGAAAGAAAGACAGTGAAAGAGAGAGAAATTCTTACAAAATTCGTTCAGGGGCTGTGATGCAACCTGGATTGACCATATCTAGACCCACAGCTGATTGAGACCTAAGGGTGGACACTCTTGGGGCTGAGAGGTTTGGTGAGGTTGGGAGAGCCAATGCAGACCCTTTACAGTAATACTGCATGGTACCCATCCCATGGGCCAAAAATCTCCAGGTTTTAGGGCATCTTCCTACGTCGAAAACTTGCATGAGAAACCCAGAAGATGGTACACCATGTAATGGGGAAAGGTTTCTAAAACGCACCTCATTTCTCATCTACTTGTGTTCAGGTTCACCATTTCAGCCGCTTTACTAGCCATCTCCCTCCTTGGAGAATGAGCACCTTTAACCTCCTGTTCCGTACAGGTTGCAATTTGTCCTGAGGATGAACGGGAAGAGGGGGAACCAATGAGAGACTAGCTCTAGGTGTTGGGACAGGCACAGGTCACTCTATTTTCCCATCAGGAAGAAGAATTAACCACAGGCTTAGCCTGCCGACCGGTACCAGAATAGGGCCTGAAGCAATCCTGCGCTTTTGCGGCCAGCTCCCAAAAAAGCGAGTTGAAAAATGGAGCTCAGGGGCACTGCAATTCACAAACCTGCAGATTTATAAATGATAACTCTCTTCCACAAATATATTGAGGGAAGGCAACGAAGAGGATTTGAAAGCAAGGCAGAATTGCAGGAAACAGATTTCAGGAGGTAGATTCGAATCGCCTTGAAAGCACATGAAAAGCGGCAAAACGTGGACAATGATGCCCTTGGCCAAAAAGGGCGTATGCGTTTTTTCCTGAATATATTCAGGAAAAAACGCATCCGCCCTTTTTGGCCAACCAAGCAACCTGGAAAGGCAAATCAGCGCTCCAAAGAAGTCTCTCTTCCCAGCGGGCAAAAGGGCCATGTGGAAAAAAGTGTCAAAACCAGAAATGCAGGACCGGCCATGGAGAAAAGGGAGCCTTGCTACGCTGATGGGTGGGATATAAATTGCCAACAGCCACTCTGGAGAAGTGTACGGTGTGTCCTGAAACATCTAAAAAACACAGCTTGGAGAGCATAGTTCACTTCCAATGATGGGCGTATAAATTGGGAAAACTAAAAATCAGCAAGACACAGGCACCCCAAAGTTTAGGGCTGCTCTGTTGACAAGAACCCCCACTTCATTACACCATCAATATCCTAGGAAAGAGAAAAATTGATAAAGATGTTGTGGTCCTCAAGTACAATGGAATATCAATCAGGCATGAAATCAACGTCATAAGGCTAGGAGCAGCACGATGAGTGGATTTAGGTACGACGACTCTAAGTGAAATAAGTCACACAGAAAAAGACACTTATCATAAGATATCACTTATAGAGGGAATGTAAAAACCGCTACACTTGAACTGAATTACAAAACAGAACAGAGTCACACGTTTAGAAAACACACTATGGCTCCTGAACGGGAAAGGTAAGGTGGGGTGATGCATAAAACAAGGGTTTCGAATTAGGTCAGATACCGTTCCATAAACCCAATATGTAATAGACAAGACCTACTCCTTGCTCAGTGAACTGGACTCAACACCCCCTATTCACCACACAAGAATATATCTGACTAGTAAGAATCTTCAAACCTATGTATTGATATCTCTCTGTAAGTGAGTCAAGGGCGGTGTAAAGCGGCATAAACACAGCCGTGAAAAGCAGCTAAACCCCATTATAAAAATAAATTACTTTTCAAAACCCGTGAAACAAAGACAGTGAAAGAGAGAGAAATTCTTGCAAAATTCATTCAGGGGCTGTGATGCAACCTGGATTGACCATATCTAGACCCACAGCTAATTGAGACATAAGGGTGGACACTCTTGGGGCTGAGAGGTTTGGTGAGGTTGGGTGAGCCAACACAGACCCTTTAAAGTAATACTGCATGGTACCCATTCCATGGGTCCCAAATCTCCAGGTTCAAGGGCATCTTCCTACATCGAAAACGTGCATGAGAAACGCAGAAGATGGTACACCGTGTGATGGGGAAAGGTTTCTAAAACGCACCTCATTTCTCATCCCCTTGTGTTCAGGTTCGCCATTCCAACCATTTTACTAGCCATCTCCCTCCTTGGAGATTCAGCACCTTTAACCTCCTGTTCCGTACAGGTTGCAATTTGTCCTGAGGATGAACGGGAAGAGGGGGAACCAATGAGAGACTAGCTCTAGGTGTTGGGACAGGCACAGGTCACTCTATTTTCCCATCAGGAAAAAGAATTAACCACAGGCTTAGCCTGCCGACCGGAACCAGAATAGGGCCTGAAGCAATCCTGCGCTTTTGCGGCCAGCTCCCAAAAAAGCGAGTTGAAAAATGGAGCTCAGGGGCACTGCAATTCACAAACCTGCAGATTTATAAATGATAACTCTCGTCCACAAATATATTGAGGGAAGGCAACGAAGAGGATTTGAAATCAAGGCAGAATTGCAGGAAACAGATTTCAGGAGGTAGTTTCGAATCGCCTTGAAAGAACATGAAAAGCGGCAAAAAGTGGACAACGATGCCTTTGGCCAAAAAGGGCGTATGCGTTTTTTCCTGAATATATTCAGGAAAAAACGCATACGCCCTTTTTGGCCAACCAAGCAACCTGGAAAGGCAAATCAGCGCTCCAAAGAAGTCTCGCTTCCCAGCGGGCAAAAGAGCCATGCGGAAAAAAGTGTCCAAACCAGAAATGCAGGACCGGCCATGGAGAAATGGGAGCTTTGCTAGGCTGATGGGTGGGATGTAAATTGCCAACAGCCACTCTGGAGAAGTGTACGGTGTGTTCTGAAACATCTTAAAAACACAGCTTGGAGAGCATAGGGCACTTCCACTCATGGGCGTATAAATTGGGAAAACTAAAAATCAGCAAGACACAGGCACCCCAAAGTTGAGGGCTGCTCTGTAACAAGAACCCCCACTTCATTACACCTTAAATATCCTAGGAAATAGAAAAATGCATAAAGAAGTTGTGGTCCTCATGTACAATGGAATATCACTCAGCCACGAAATCAACATCATAAGGCTAGTAGCAGCACGATGAGTGGATTTAGGTATGACGATTCTAAGTGAAATAAATCACACAGAAAAAGACACTTATCATAAGATATCACTTATAGAGGGAATGTAAAAACCGCTACACTTGAACTGAATTACAAAAGAGAAGAGAGTCACACGTTCAGAAAACACACTATGGCTGTTGAACGGGAAAGGTGAGGTGGGGTGATGCATCAAACAAGGGTTTCAAATTAGCTCCGATACCGTTCCATAAACCCAATATGTAATAGACAAGACCTACTCCTTGCTCAGTGAACTGGACTCAACACCCCCTATTCACCGCACAAGAATATATCTGACTAGTAAGAATCTTCAAACCTATGTATTGATATCTCTCTGTAAGTGAGTCAAGGGGGTGTAAAGCGGCATAAACACAGCCGTGAAAAGCAGCTAAACCCCATTATAAGAATAAATTACTTTTCAAAACCCGTGAAACAAAGACAATGAAAGAGAGAGAAATTCTTACAATATTGTTCAGGGTCTGTGATGCAACCTGGATTGACCATATCTAGACCCACAGCTAATTGAGACATAAGGGTGGACACTCTTGGGGCTGAGAGGTTTGGTGAGGTTGGGTGAGCCAACACAGACCCTTTAAAGTAATACTACATGGTACCCATCCCATGGGCCCGAAATCTCCAGGTTCTAGGGCATCTTCCTACGTCGAAAACTTGCATGAGAAACCCAGAAGTTGGTACACCGTGTAATGGGGAAAGGTTTTTAAAACGTACCTCATTTCTCATGTACTTGTGTTCAGGTTCACCATTCCAGCCGCTTTAGTAACCATCTCCCTCCTTGGAGAAAGAGCATCTTTAACCTCCTGTTCCGTACAGGTTGCAATTTGTCCTGAGGATGAACGGGAAGAGGGGGAACCAATGAGAGACTAGCTCTAGGTGTTGGGACAGGCACAGGTCACTCTATTTTCCCATCAGGAAGAAGATTTAACCACAAGCTCAGCCAGACCCCAGAACCAAAAGAGGTCCTGAAGCAATCCTGCACTTTGCGGCTAGCTCCCAAAAAAGCGAGTTGAAAAATGGAGCTCAGGGGCACTGCAATTCACAAACCTGCAGATTTATAAATGATAACTCTCGTCCACAAATATATTGAGGGAAGGCAACGAAGAGGATTTGAAAGCAAGGCAGAATTGCAGGAAACAGATTTCAGGAGGTAGATTCGAATCGCCTTGAAAGCACATGAAAAGCGGCAAAATGTGGACAACGATGCCCTTGGCCAAAAAGGGCGTATGCGTTTTTTCCTGAATATATTCAGGAAATAACGAATACGCCCTTTTTCGCCAACCAAGCAACCTGGAAAGGCAAATCAGCGCTCCAAAGAAGTCTCGCTTCCCAGCGGGCAAAAGGGCCATGCGGAAAAAAGTGTCCAAACCAGAAATGCAGGACCGGCCATGGAGAAATGGGAGCCTTGCTACGCTGATGGGCGGGATGTAAATTGCCAACAGCCACTCTGGAGAAGTGTACGGTGTTTTCTGAAACATCTAAAAAACACAGCTTGGAGAGCATAGGGCACTTCCACTCATGGGCGTATAAATTGGGAAAACTAAAAATCAGCAAGACACAGGCACCCCAAAGTTTAGGGCTGCTCTGTTGACAAGAACCCCCACTTCATTACACCTTAAATATCCAGGGAAAGAGAAAAGTGGATAAAGAACTTGGGGTCCTCATGTACAATGGAATATCACTCAGCCATGAAATCAACGTCATAAGGCTAGTAGCAGCACGATGAGTGGATTTAGGTACGACGATTCTAAGTGAAATAAGTCACACAGAAAAAGACACTTATCATAAGATATCACTTATAGAGGGAATGTAAAAACCGCTACACTTGAACTGAATTACAAAAGAGAAGAGAGTCACACGTTCAGAAAACACACTATGGCTGCTGAACGTTAAATGTGAGGTGGGGTGATGCATAAAACAAGGGTTTCAAATTAGCTCCGATACCGTTCCATAAACCCAATATGTAATAGACAAGACCTACTCCTTGCTCAGTGAACTGGACTCAACAACCCCTATTCACTGCACAAGAATATATCTGACTAGTAAGAATCTTCAAACCTATATATTGATAACTCTCTGTAAGTGAGTCAAGGGGGTGTAAAGCGCCCTAAACACAGCCGTGAAAAGCAGCTAAACCCCATTATAAAAATAAATTACTTTTCAAAACCCTTGAAACAAAGACAATGAAAGAGAGAGAAATTCTTACAATATTGTTCAGGGTCTGTGATGCAACCTGGATTGACCATATCTAGACCCACAGCTAATTGAGACATAAGGGTGGACACTCTAGGGGCTGAGAGGTTGGGTGAGGTTGGGTGAGCCAACACAGACCCTTTAAAGTAATACTGCATGGTACCCATCCCATGGGTCCCAAATCTCCAGGTTCAAGGGCATCTTCCTACATCGAAAACGTGCATGAGAAACGCAGAAGATGGTACACCGTGTGATGGGGAAAGGTTTCTAAAACGCACCTCATTTCTCATCTCCTTGTGTTCGGGTTCGCCATTCCAACCGTTTTACTAGCCATCTCCCTCCTTGGAGATTCACCACCTTTAACCTCCTCTTCCGTACAGGTTGCAATTTTTCCTGAGGATGAACGGGAAGAGGGGGAACCAATGAGAGACTAGCTCTAGGTGTTGGGACAGGCACAGGTCACTCTATTTTCCCATCAGGAAGAAGAATTAACCACAAGCTCAGCCAGACCCCAGAACCAAAAGAAGTCCTGAAGCAATCCTGCACTTTGCGGCTAGCTCCCAAAAAAGCGAGTTGAAAAATGGAGCTCAGGGACACTGCAATTCACAAACCTGCAGAGTTATAAATGTTAACAATCGTCCACAAATATGTTGAGGGAAGGCAACGAAGAGGATTTGAAAGCAAGGCAGAATTGCAGGAAACAGATTTCAGGAGGTAGATTCGAATCGCCTTGAAAGCACATGAAAAGCGGCAAAACGTGGACAATGATGTCCTTGGCCAAAAAGGGCGTATGCGTTTTTTCCTGAATACATTCAGGAAAAAACGCATACGCCCTTTTTGGCCAACCAAGCAACTTGGAAAGGCAAATCAGCGCTCCAAAGAACTCTCGCTTCCCAGCGGGCAAAAGGGCCATGTGGAAAAAAGTGTCAAAACCAGAAATGCAGGACCGGCCATGGAGAAATGGGAGCCTTGCTACGTTGATGGGCGGGATATAAATTGCCAACAGCCACTCTGGAGAAGTGTATGGTGTGTTCTGAAACATCTAAAAAACACAGCTTGGAGAGCATAGGGCACTTCCACTCATGGGCGTATAAATTGGGAAAACTAAAAATCAGCAAGACACAGGCACCCCAAAGTTTAGGGCTTCTCTGATGACAAGAACCCCCACTTCATTACACCTTAATTATCTTAGGAAAGAGAAAAATGGATAAAGAAGTTGTGGTCCTCATGTACAATGGAATATCACTCAGCCATGAAATCAACGTCATAAGGCTAGTAGCAGCACGATGAGTGGATTTAGGTACGACGACTCTAAGTGAAATAAGTCACACAGAAAAAGACACTTATCATAAGATATCACTTAGAGAGGGAATGTAAAAACCGCTACACTTGAACTGAATTACAAAACAGAACAGAGTCACACGTTTAGAAAACACACTATGGCTGCTGAACGGGAAAGGTAAGGTGGGGTGATGCATAAAACAAGGGTTTCGAATTAGCTCAGATACCGTTCCATAAACCCAATATGTAATAGACAAGACCTACTCCTTGCTCAGTGAACTGGACTCAAAACCCCCTATTCACCACACAAGAATATATCTGACTAGTAAGAATCTTCAAACCTATGTATTGATATCTCTCTGTAAGTGAGTCAAGGGCGGTGTAAAGCGGCATAAACACAGCCGTGAAAAGCAGCTAAACCCCATTATAAAAATAAATTACTTTTCAAAACCCATGAAACAAAGACAGTGAAAGAGAGAGAAATTCTTACACAATTCATTCAGGGGCTGTGATGCAACCTGGATTGACCATATTTAGACCCACAGCTGATTGAGACACAAGGGTGGACACTCTTGGGGCTGAGAGGTTTGGTGAGGTTGGGAGAGCCAACGCAGACCCTTTACAGTAATACTGCATGGTACCCATCCCATGGGCCCCAAATCTCCAGGTTTTAGGGCATCTTCCTACGTCGAAAACTTGCATGAGAAACCCAGAAGATGGTACACCGTGTAATGGGGAAAGGTTTCTAAAACGCACCTCATTTCTCATCTACTTGTGTTCAGGTTCACCATTTCAGCCGCTTTACTAGCCATCTCCCTCCTTGGAGAATGAGCACCTTTAACCTCCTGTTCCGTACAGGTTGCAATTTGTCCTGAGGATGAACGGGAAGAGGGGGAACCAATGAGAGACTAGCTCTAGGTGTTGGGACAGGCACAGGTCACTCTATTTTCCCATCAGGAAGAAGAATTAAGCACAAGCTCAGCCTGCCCCCCAGAACCAGAAGAGGGCCTGAAGCAATCCTGCGCTTTTGCCGCCAGCTCCCAAAAAAGCGACTTGAAAAATGGAGCTCAGGGGCACTGCAATTCACAAACCTGCAGAGTTTTAAATGATACCTCTCGTCCACAAATATATTAAGGGAAGGCAACGAAGAGGCTTTGAAAGCAAGGCAGAATTGCAGGAAACAGATTTCAGGAGGTAGATTCGAATCGCCTTGAAAGCACATGAAAAGCGGCAAACCGTGGACAATGATGCCCTTGGCCAAAAAGGGCGTATGCTTTTTTTCCTGAATATATTCAGGAAAAAACGCATACGCCCTTTTTGGCCAACCAAGCCACCTGGAAAGGCAAATCAGCGCTCCAAAGAAGTCTGGCTTCCCAGCGTGCAAAAGGGCCATGCGGAAAAAAGTGTCCAAACCAGAAATGCAGGACCGGCCATGGAGAAATGGGAGCCTTGCTACGCTGATGGGTGGGATGTAAATTGCCAACAGCCACTCTGGAGAAGTGTACGTTGTGTTCTGAAACATCTAAAAAACACAGCTTGGAGAGCATAGGGCACTTCCACTCATGGGCGTATAAATTGGGAAAACTAAAAATCAGCAAGACACAGGCACCCCAAAGTTTAGGGCTTCTCTGATGACAAGAACCCCCACTTCATTACACCTTAATTATCTTAGGAAAGAGAAAAATGGATAAAGAAGTTGTGGTCCTCATGTACAATGGAATATCACTCAGCCATGAAATCAACGTCATAAGGCTAGTAGCAGCACGATGAGTGGATTTAGGTACGACGACTCTAAGTGAAATAAGTCACACAGAAAAAGACACTTATCATAAGATATCACTTAGAGAGGGAATGTAAAAACCGCTACACTTGAACTGAATTACAAAACAGAACAGAGTCACACGTTTAGAAAACACACTATGGCTGCTGAACGGGAAAGGTAAGGTGGGGTGATGCATAAAACAAGGGTTTCGAATTAGCTCAGCTACCGTTCCATAAACCCAATATGTAATAGACAAGACCTACTCCTTGCTCAGTGAACTGGACTCAACACCCCCTATTCACCACACAAGAATATATCTGACTAGTAAGAATCTTCAAACCTATGTATTGATATCTCTCTGTAAGTGAGTCAAGGGCGGTGTAAAGCGGCATAAACACAGCCGTGAAAAGCAGCTAAACCCCATTATAAAAATAAATTACTTTTCAAAACCCATGAAACAAAGACAGTGAAAGAGAGAGAAATTCTTACACAATTCATTCAGGGGCTGTGATGCAACCTGGATTGACCATATTTAGACCCACAGCTGATTGAGACATAAGGGTGGACACTCTTGGGGCTGAGAGGTTTTGTGAGGTTGGGAGAGCCAACGCAGACCCTTTACAGTAATACTGCATGGTACCCATCCCATGGGCCCCAAATCTCCAGGTTTTAGGGCATCTTCCTACGTCGAAAACTTGCATGAGAAACCCAGAAGATGGTACACCGTGTAATGGGGAAAGGTTTCTAAAACGCACCTCATTTCTCATCTACTTGTGTTCAGGTTCACCATTTCAGCCGCTTTACTAGCCATCTCCCTCCTTGGAGAATGAGCACCTTTAACCTCCTGTTCCGTACAGGTTGCAATTTGTCCTGAGGATGAACGGGAAGAGGGGGAACCAATGAGAGACTAGCTCTAGGTGTTGGGACAGGCACAGGTCACTCTATTTTCCCATCAGGAAGAAGAATTAAGCACAAGCTCAGCCTGCCCCCCAGAACCAGAAGAGGGCCTGAAGCAATCCTGCGCTTTTGCCGCCAGCTCCCAAAAAAGCGACTTGAAAAATGGAGCTCAGGGGCACTGCAATTCACAAACCTGCAGAGTTTTAAATGATACCTCTCGTCCACAAATATATTAAGGGAAGGCAACGAAGAGGCTTTGAAAGCAAGGCAGAATTGCAGGAAACAGATTTCAGGAGGTAGATTCGAATCGCCTTGAAAGCACATGAAAAGCGGCAAACCGTGGACAATGATGCCCTTGGCCAAAAAGGGCGTATGCTTTTTTTCCTGAATATATTCAGGAAAAAACGCATACGCCCTTTTTGGCCAACCAAGCCACCTGGAAAGGCAAATCAGCGCTCCAAAGAAGTCTGGCTTCCCAGCGTGCAAAAGGGCCATGCGGAAAAAAGTGTCCAAACCAGAAATGCAGGACCGGCCATGGAGAAATGGGAGCCTTGCTACACTGATGGGTGGGATGTAAATTGCCAACAGCCACTCTGGAGAAGTGTACGTTGTGTTCTGAAACATCTAAAACACACAGCTTGGAGAGCATAGGGCACTTCCACTCATGGGCGTATAAATTGGGAAAACTAAAAATCAGCAAGACACAGGCACCCCAAAGTTTAGGGCTGCTCTGTTGACAAGAATCCCCACTACATTACACCTTATATATCCTAGGAAAGAGAAAAATGCATAAAGAAGTTGTGGTCCTCATGTACAATGGAATATCACTCAGCCATGAAATCAACGTCATAATGCTAGTAGCAGCACGATGAGTGGATTTAGGTATGACGATTCTAAGTGAAATAAATCACACAGAAAAAGACACTTATCATAAGATAGCACTTATAGAGGGAATGTAAAAACCGCTACACTTGAACTGAATTACAAAAGAGAAGAGAGTCACACGTTCAGAAAACACACTATGGCTGCTGAACGGGAAAGGTGAGGTGGGGTGATGCATAAAACAAGGGTTTCAAATTAGCTCCGATACCGTTCCATAAACCCAATATGTAATAGACAAGACCTACTCCTTGCTCAGTGAACTGGACTCAACAACCCCTATTCACTGCACAAGAATATATCTGACTAGTAAGAATCTTCAAACCTATATATTGATAACTCTCTGTAAGTGAGTCAAGGGGGTGTAAAGCGGCCTAAACACAGCCGTGAAAAGCAGCTAAACCCCATTATAAAAATAAATTACTTTTCAAAACCCTTGAAACAAAGACAATGAAAGAGAGAGAAATTCTTACAATATTGTTCAGGGTCTGTGATGCAACCTGGATTGACCATATCTAGACCCACAGCTAATTGAGACATAAGGGTGGACACTCTTGGGGCTGAGAGTTTTGGTGAGGTTGGGTGAGCCAACACAGACCCTTTAAAGTAATACTGCATGGTACCCATCCCATGGGTCCCAAATCTCCAGGTTCAAGGGCATCTTCCTACATCGAAAACGTGCATGAGAAACGCAGAAGATGGTACACCGTGTGATGGGGAAAGGTTTCTAAAACGCACCTCATTTCTCATCTCCTTGTGTTCGGGTTCGCCATTCCAACCGTTTTACTAGCCATCTCCCTCCTTGGAGATTCACCACCTTTAACCTCCTCTTCCGTACAGGTTGCAATTTGTCCTGAGGATGAACGGGAAGAGGGGGAACCAATGAGAGACTAGCTCTAGGTGTTGGGACAGGCACAGGTCACTCTATTTTCCCATCAGGAAGAAGAATTAACCACAAGCTCAGCCAGACCCCAGAACCAAAAGAAGTCCTGAAGCAATCCTGCACTTTGCGGCTAGCTCCCAAAAAAGCGAGTTGAAAAATGGAGCTCAGGGACACTGCAATTCACAAACCTGCAGAGTTATAAATGTTAACAATCGTCCACAAATATGTTGAGGGAAGGCAACGAAGAGGATTTGAAAGCAAGGCAGAATTGCAGGAAACAGATTTCAGGAGGTAGATTCGAATCGCCTTGAAAGCACATGAAAAGCGGCAAAACGTGGACAATGATGTCCTTGGCCAAAAAGGGCGTATGCGTTTTTTTCCTGAATACATTCAGGAAAAAACGCATACGCCCTTTTTGGCCAACCAAGCAACCTGGAAAGGCAAATCAGCGCTCCAAAGAACTCTCGCTTCCCAGCGGGCAAAAGGGCCATGTGGAAAAAAGTGTCAAAACCAGAAATGCAGGACCGGCCATGGAGAAATGGGAGCCTTGCTACGTTGATGGGCGGGATATAAATTGCCAACAGCCACTCTGGAGAAGTGTACGGTGTGTTCTGAAACATCTAAAAAACACAGCTTGGAGAGCATAGGGCACTTCCACTCATGGGCGTATAAATTGGGAAAACTAAAAATCAGCAAGACACAGGCACCCCAAAGTTTAGGGCTTCTCTGATGACAAGAACCCCCACTTCATTAAACCTTAATTATCTTAGGAAAGAGAAAAATGGATAAAGAAGTTGTGGTCCTCATGTACAATGGAATATCACTCAGCAATGAAATCAACGTCATAAGGCTAGTAGCAGCACGATGAGTGGATTTAGGTACGACGACTCTAAGTGAAATAAGTCACACAGAAAAAGACACTTATCATAAGATATCACTTAGAGAGGGAATGTAAAAACCGCTACACTTGAACTGAATTACAAAACAGAACAGAGTCACACGTTTAGAAAACACACTATGGCTGCTGAACGGGAAAGGTAAGGTGGGGTGATGCATAAAACAAGGGTTTCGAATTAGCTCAGCTACCGTTCCATAAACCCAATATGTAATAGACAAGACCTACTCCTTGCTCAGTGAACTGGACTCAACACCCCCTATTCACCACACAAGAATATATCTGACTAGTAAGAATCTTCAAACCTATGTATTGATATCTCTCTGTAAGTGAGTCAAGGGCGGTGTAAAGCGGCATAAACACAGCCGTGAAAAGCAGCTAAACCCCATTATAAAAATAAATTACTTTTCAAAACCCATGAAACAAAGACAGTGAAAGAGAGAGAAATTCTTACACAATTCATTCAGGGGCTGTGATGCAACCTGGATTGACCATATTTAGACCCACAGCTGATTGAGACACAAGGGTGGACACTCTTGGGGCTGAGAGGTTTGGTGAGGTTGGGAGAGCCAACGCAGACCCTTTACAGTAATACTGCATGGTACCCATCCCATGGGCCCCAAATCTCCAGGTTTTAGGGCATCTTCCTACGTCGAAAACTTGCATGAGAAACCCAGAAGATGGTACACCGTGTAATGGGGAAAGGTTTCTAAAACGCACCTCATTTCTCATCTACTTGTGTTCAGGTTCACCATTTCAGCCGCTTTACTAGCCATCTCCCTCCTTGGAGAATCAGCACCTTTAACCTCCTGTTCCGTACAGGTTGCAATTTGTCCTGAGGATGAACGGGAAGAGGGGCAACCAATGAGAGACTAGCTCTAGGTGTTGGGACAGGCACAGGTCACTCTATTTTCCCATCAGGAAGAAGAATTAAGCACAAGCTCAGCCTGCCCCCCAGAACCAGAAGAGGGCCTGAAGCAATCCTGCGCTTTTGCCGCCAGCTCCCAAAAAAGCGACTTGAAAAATGGAGCTCAGGGGCACTGCAATTCACAAACCTGCAGAGTTTTAAATGATACCTCTCGTCCACAAATATATTAAGGGAAGGCAACGAAGAGGCTTTGAAAGCAAGGCAGAATTGCAGGAAAAAGATTTCAGGAGGTAGATTCGAATCGCCTTGAAAGCACATGAAAAGCGGCAAACCGTGGACAATGATGCCCTTGGCCATAAAGGGCGTATGCGTTTTTTCCTGAATATATTCAGGAAAAAACGCATACGCCCTTTTTGGCCAACCAAGCCACGTGGAAAGGCAAATCAGCGCTCCAAAGAAGTCTGGCTTCCCAGCGTGCAAAAGGGCCATGCGGAAAAAAGTGTCCAAACCAGAAATGCAGGACCGGCCATGGAGAAAGGGGAGCCTTGCTACGCTGATGGGTGGGATGTAAATTGCCAACAGCCACTCTGGAGAAGTGTACGGTGTGTTCTGAAACATCTAAAAAACACAGCTTGGAGAGCATAGGGCACTTCCACTCATGGGCGTATAAATTGGGAAAACTAAAAATCAGCAAGACACAGGCACCCCAAAGTTTAGGGCTGCTCTGTTGACAAGAATCCCCACTACATTACACCTTATATATCCTAGGAAAGAGAAAAATGCATAAAGAAGTTGTGGTCCTCATGTACAATGGAATATCACTCAGCCATGAAATCAACGTCATAAGGCTAGTAGCAGCACGATGAGTGGATTTAGGTATGACGATTCTAAGTGAAATAAATCACACAGAAAAAGACACTTATCGTAAGATAGCACTTATAGAGGGAATGTAAAAACCGCTACACTTGAACTGAATTACAAAAGAGAAGAGAGTCACACGTTCAGAAAACACACTATGGCTGCTGAACGGGAAAGGTGAGGTGGGGTGATGCATAAAACAAGGGTTTCGAATTAGCTCAGATACCGTTCCATAAACCCAATATGTATTAGACAAGACCTACTCCTTGTTCAGTGAACTGGACTCAACACCCCCTATTCACCACACAAGAATATATCTGACTAGTAAGAATCTTCAAACCTATGTATTGATATCTCTCTGTAAGTGAGTCAAGGGCGGTGTAAAGCGGCATAAACACAGCCGTGAAAAGCAGCTAAACCCCATTATAAAAATAAATTACTTTTCAAAACCCATGAAACAAAGACAGTGAAAGAGAGAGAAATTCTTACACAATTCATTCAGGGGCTGTGATGCAACCTGGATTGACCATATTTAGACCCACAGCTGATTGAGACACAAGGGTGGACACTCTTGGGGCTGAGAGGTTTGGTGAGGTTGGGAGAGCCAACGCAGACCCTTTACAGTAATACTGCATGGTACCCATCCCATGGGCCCCAAATCTCCAGGTTTTAGGGCATCTTCCTACGTCGAAAACTTGCATGAGAAACCCAGAAGATGGTACACCGTGTAATGGGGAAAGGTTTCTAAAACGCACCTCATTTCTCATCTACTTGTGTTCAGGTTCACCATTTCAGCCGCTTTACTAGCCATCTCCCTCCTTGGAGAATGAGCACCTTTAACCTCCTGTTCCGTACAGGTTGCAATTTGTCCTGAGGATGAACGGGAAGAGGGGGAACCAATGAGAGACTAGCTCTAGGTGTTGGGACAGGCACAGGTCACTCTATTTTCCCATCAGGAAGAAGAATTAAGCACAAGCTCAGCCTGCCCCCCAGAACCAGAAGAGGGCCTGAAGCAATCCTGCGCTTTTGCCGCCAGCTCCCAAAAAAGCGACTTGAAAAATGGAGCTCAGGGGCACTGCAATTCACAAACCTGCAGAGTTTTAAATGATACCTCTCGTCCACAAATATATTAAGGGAAGGCAACGAAGAGGCTTTGAAAGCAAGGCAGAATTGCAGGAAACAGATTTCAGGAGGTAGATTCGAATCGCCTTGAAAGCACATGAAAAGCGGCAAACCGTGGACAATGATGCCCTTGGCCAAAAAGGGCGTATGCTTTTTTTCCTGAATATATTCAGGAAAAAACGCATACGCCCTTTTTGGCCAACCAAGCCACCTGGAAAGGCAAATCAGCGCTCCAAAGAAGTCTGGCTTCCCAGCGTGCAAAAGGGCCATGCGGAAAAAAGTGTCCAAACCAGAAATGCAGGACCGGCCATGGAGAAAGGGGAGCCTTGCTACGCTAATGGGTGGGATGTAAATTGCCAACAGCCACTCTGGAGAAGTGTACGTTGTGTTCTGAAACATCTAAAAAACACAGCTTGGAGAGCATAAGGCACTTCCACTCTTGGGCGTATAAATTGGGAAAACTAAAAATCAGCAAGACACAGGCACCCCAAAGTTTAGGGCTGCTCTGTTGACAAGAATCCCCACTACATTACACCTTATATATCCTAGGAAAGAGAAAAATGCATAAAGAAGTTGTGGTCCTCATGTACAATGGAATATCACTCAGCCATGAAATCAACGTCATAAGGCTAGTAGCAGCATGATGAGTGGATTTAGGTATGACGATTCTAAGTGAAATAAATCACACAGAAAAAGACACTTATCATAAGATAGCACTTATAGAGGGAATGTAAAAACCGCTACACTTGAACTGAATTACAAAAGAGAAGAGAGTCACACGTTCAGAAAACACACTATGGCTGCTGAACGGGAAAGGTGAGGTGGGGTGATGCATAAAACAAGGGTTTCAAATTAGCTCCGATACCGTTCCATAAACCCAATATGTAATAGACAAGACCTACTCCTTGCTCAGTGAACTGGACTCAACAACCCCTATTCACTGCACAAGAATATATCTGACTAGTAAGAATCTTCAAACCTATATATTGATAACTCTCTGTAAGTGAGTCAAGGGGGTGTAAAGCGGCCTAAACACAGCCGTGAAAAGCAGCTAAACCCCATTATAAAAATAAATTACTTTTCAAAACCCTTGAAACAAAGACAATGAAAGAGAGAGAAATTCTTACAATATTGTTCAGGGTCTGTGATGCAACCTGGATTGACCATATCTAGACCCACAGCTAATTGAGACATAAGGGTGGACACTCTTGGGGCTGAGAGTTTTGGTGAGGTTGGGTGAGCCAACACAGACCCTTTAAAGTAATACTGCATGGTACCCATCCCATGGGTCCCAAATCTCCAGGTTCAAGGGCATCTTCCTACATCGAAAACGTGCATGAGAAACGCAGAAGATGGTACACCGTGTGATGGGGAAAGGTTTCTAAAACGCACCTCATTTCTCATCTCCTTGTGTTCGGGTTCGCCATTCCAACCGTTTTACTAGCCATCTCCCTCCTTGGAGATTCACCACCTTTAACCTCCTCTTCCGTACAGGTTGCAATTTGTCCTGAGGATGAACGGGAAGAGGGGGAACCAATGAGAGACTAGCTCTAGGTGTTGGGACAGGCACAGGTCACTCTATTTTCCCATCAGGAAGAAGAATTAACCACAAGCTCAGCCAGACCCCAGAACCAAAAGAAGTCCTGAAGCAATCCTGCACTTTGCGGCTAGCTCCCAAAAAAGCGAGTTGAAAAATGGAGCTCAGGGACACTGCAATTCACAAACCTGCAGAGTTATAAATGTTAACAATCGTCCACAAATATGTTGAGGGAAGGCAACGAAGAGGATTTGAAAGCAAGGCAGAATTGCAGGAAACAGATTTCAGGAGGTAGATTCGAATCGCCTTGAAAGCACATGAAAAGCGGCAAAACGTGGACAATGATGTCCTTGGCCAAAAAGGGCGTATGCGTTTTTTCCTGAATACATTCAGGAAAAAATGCATACGCCCTTTTTGGCCAACCAAGGAACCTGGAAAGGCAAATCAGCGCTCCAAAGAACTCTCGCTTCCCAGCGGGCAAAAGGGCCATGTGGAAAAAAGTGTCAAAACCAGAAATGCAGGACCGGCCATGGAGAAATGGGAGCCTTGCTACATTGATGGGCGGGATATAAATTGCCAACAGCCACTCTGGAGAAGTGTACGGTGTGTTCTGAAACATCTAAAAAACACAGCTTGGAGAGCATAGGGCACTTCCACTCATGGGCGTATAAAATGGGAAAACTAAAAATCAGCAAGACACAGGCACCCCAAAGTTTAGGGCTTCTCTGATGACAAGAACCCCCACTTCATTACACCTTAATTATCTTAGGAAAGAGAAAAATGGATAAAGAAGTTGTGGTCCTCATGTACAATGGAATATCACTCAGCCATGAAATCAACGTCATAAGGCTAGTAGCAGCACGATGAGTGGATTTAGGTACGACGACTCTAAGTGAAATAAGTCACACAGAAAAAGACACTTATCATAAGATATCACTTAGAGAGGGAATGTAAAAACCGCTACACTTGAACTGAATTACAAAACAGAACAGAGTCACACGTTTAGAAAACACACTATGGCTGCTGAACGGGAAAGGTAAGGTGGGGTGATGCATAAAACAAGGGTTTCGAATTAGCTCAGATACCGTTCCATAAACCCAATATGTAATAGACAAGACCTACTCCTTGCTCAGTGAACTGGACTCAACACCCCCTATTCACCACACAAGAATATATCTGACTAGTAAGAATCTTCAAACCTATGTATTGATATCTCTCTGTAAGTGAGTCAAGGGCGGTGTAAAGCGGCATAAACACAGCCGTGAAAAGCAGCTAAACCCCATTATAAAAATAAATTACTTTTCAAAACCCATGAAACAAAGACAGTGAAAGAGAGAGAAATTCTTACAAAATTCATTCAGGGGCTGTGATGCAACCTGGATTGACCATATTTAGACCCACAGCTGATTGAGACATAAGGGTGGACACTCTTGGGGCTGAGAGGTTTTGTGAGGTTGGGAGAGCCAACGCAGAACCTTTACAGTAATACTGCATGGTACCCATCCCTTGGGCCCCAAATCTCCAGGTTTTAGGGCATCTTCCTACGTCGAAAACTTGCATGAGAAACCCAGAAGATGGTACACCGTGTAATGGGGAAAGGTTTCTAAAACGCACCTCATTTCTCATCTACTTGTGTTCAGGTTCACCATTTCAGCCGC
Source organism: Balaenoptera acutorostrata (assembly GCF_949987535.1). Taxonomy (NCBI): domain Eukaryota; kingdom Metazoa; phylum Chordata; class Mammalia; order Artiodactyla; family Balaenopteridae; genus Balaenoptera; species Balaenoptera acutorostrata. Next base: position 58,589 of record NW_026646337.1, on the reverse strand, counting down.
TTTACTAGCCATCTCCCTCCTTGGAGAATGAGCACCTTTAACCTCCTGTTCCGTACAGGTTGCAATTTGTCCTGAGGATGAACGGGAAGAGGGGGAACCAATGAGAGACTAGCTCTAGGTGTTGGGACAGGCACAGGTCACTCTATTTTCCCATCAGGAAGAAGAATTAAGCACAAGCTCAGCCTGCCCCCCAGAACCAGAAGAGGGCCTGAAGCAATCCAGCGCTTTTGCCGCCAGCTCCCAAAAAAGCGACTTGAAAAATGGAGCTCAGGGGAACTGCAATTCACAAACCTGCAGAGTTTTAAATGATACCTCTCGTCCACAAATATATTAAGGGAAGGCAACGAAGAGGCTTTGAAAGCAAGGCAGAATTGCAGGAAACAGATTTCAGGAGGTAGATTCGAATCGCCTTGAAAGCACATGAAAAGGGGCAAAACGTGGACAATGATGCCCTTGGCCAAAAAGGGCGTATGCGTTTTTTCCTGAATATATTCAGGAAAAAACGCATACGCCCTTTTTGGCCAACCAAGCCACCTGGAAAGGCAAATCAGCGCTCCAAAGAAGTCTGGCTTCCCAGCGTGCAAAAGGGCCATGCGGAAAAAAGTGTCCAAACCAGAAATGCAGGACCGGCCATGGAGAAAGGGGAGCCTTGCTACACTGATGGGTGGGATGTAAATTGCCAACAGCCACTCTGGAGAAGTGTACGTTGTGTTCTGAAACATCTAAAAAACACAGCTTGGAGAGCATAAGGCACTTCCACTCTTGGGCGTATAAATTGGGAAAACTAAAAATCAGCAAGACACAGGCACCCCAAAGTTTAGGGCTGCTCTGTTGACAAGAATCCCCACTACATTACACCTTATATATCCTAGGAAAGAGAAAAATGCATAAAGAAGTTGTGGTCCTCATGTACAATGGAATATCACTCAGCCATGAAATCAACGTCATAAGGCTAGTAGCAGCATGATGAGTGGATTTAGGTATGACGATTCTAAGTGAAATAAATCACACAGAAAAAGACACTTATCATAAGATAGCACTTATAGAGGGAATGTAAAAACCGCTACACTTGAACTGAATTACAAAAGAGAAGAGAGTCACACGTTCAGAAAACACACTATGGCTGCTGAACGGGAAAGGTGAGGTGGGGTGATGCATAAAACAAGGGTTTCAAATTAGCTCCGATACCGTTCCATAAACCCAATATGTAATAGACAAGACCTACTCCTTGCTCAGTGAACTGGACTCAACAACCCCTATTCACTGCACAAGAATATATCTGACTAGTAAGAATCTTCAAACCTATATATTGATAACTCTCTGTAAGTGAGTCAAGGGGGTGTAAAGCGGCCTAAACACAGCCGTGAAAAGCAGCTAAACCCCATTATAAAAATAAATTACTTTTCAAAACCCTTGAAACAAAGACAATGAAAGAGAGAGAAATTCTTACAATATTGTTCAGGGTCTGTGATGCAACCTGGATTGACCATATCTAGACCCACAGCTAATTGAGACATAAGGGTGGACACTCTTGGGGCTGAGAGTTTTGGTGAGGTTGGGTGAGCCAACACAGACCCTTTAAAGTAATACTGCATGGTACCCATCCCATGGGTCCCAAATCTCCAGGTTCAAGGGCATCTTCCTACATCGAAAACGTGCATGAGAAACGCAGAAGATGGTACACCGTGTGATGGGGAAAGGTTTCTAAAACGCACCTCATTTCTCATCTCCTTGTGTTCGGGTTCGCCATTCCAACCGTTTTACTAGCCATCTCCCTCCTTGGAGATTCACCACCTTTAACCTCCTCTTCCGTACAGGTTGCAATTTGTCCTGAGGATGAACGGGAAGAGGGGGAACCAATGAGAGACTAGCTCTAGGTGTTGGGACAGGCACAGGTCACTCTATTTTCCCATCAGGAAGAAGAATTAACCACAAGCTCAGCCAGACCCCAGAACCAAAAGAAGTCCTGAAGCAATCCTGCACTTTGCGGCTAGCTCCCAAAAAAGCGAGTTGAAAAATGGAGCTCAGGGACACTGCAATTCACAAACCTGCAGAGTTATAAATGTTAACAATCGTCCACAAATATGTTGAGGGAAGACAACGAAGAGGATTTGAAAGCAAGGCAGAATTGCAGGAAACAGATTTCAGGAGGTAGATTCGAATCGCCTTGAAAGCACATGAAAAGCGGCAAAACGTGGACAATGATGTCCTTGGCCAAAAAGGGCGTATGCGTTTTTTCCTGAATACATTCAGGAAAAAATGCATACGCCCTTTTTGGCCAACCAAGGAACCTGGAAAGGCAAATCAGCGCTCCAAAGAACTCTCGCTTCCCAGCGGGCAAAAGGGCCATGTGGAAAAAAGTGTCAAAACCAGAAATGCAGGACCGGCCATGGAGAAATGGGAGCCTTGCTACATTGATGGGCGGGATATAAATTGCCAACAGCCACTCTGGAGAAGTGTACGGTGTGTTCTGAAACATCTAAAAAACACAGCTTGGAGAGCATAGGGCACTTCCACTCATGGGCGTATAAAATGGGAAAACTAAAAATCAGCAAGACACAGGCACCCCAAAGTTTAGGGCTTCTCTGATGACAAGAACCCCCACTTCATTACACCTTAATTATCTTAGGAAAGAGAAAAATGGATAAAGAAGTTGTGGTCCTCATGTACAATGGAATATCACTCAGCCATGAAATCAACGTCATAAGGCTAGTAGCAGCACGATGAGTGGATTTAGGTACGACGACTCTAAGTGAAATAAGTCACACAGAAAAAGACACTTATCATAAGATATCACTTAGAGAGGGAATGTAAAAACCGCTACACTTGAACTGAATTACAAAACAGAACAGAGTCACACGTTTAGAAAACACACTATGGCTGCTGAACGGGAAAGGTAAGGTGGGGTGATGCATAAAACAAGGGTTTCGAATTAGCTCAGATACCGTTCCATAAACCCAATATGTAATAGACAAGACCTACTCCTTGCTCAGTGAACTGGACTCAACACCCCCTATTCACCACACAAGAATATATCTGACTAGTAAGAATCTTCAAACCTATGTATTGATATCTCTCTGTAAGTGAGTCAAGGGCGGTGTAAAGCGGCATAAACACAGCCGTGAAAAGCAGCTAAACCCCATTATAAAAATAAATTACTTTTCAAAACCCATGAAACAAAGACAGTGAAAGAGAGAGAAATTCTTACAAAATTCATTCAGGGGCTGTGATGCAACCTGGATTGACCATATTTAGACCCACAGCTGATTGAGACATAAGGGTGGACACTCTTGGGGCTGAGAGGTTTTGTGAGGTTGGGAGAGCCAACGCAGAACCTTTACAGTAATACTGCATGGTACCCATCCCTTGGGCCCCAAATCTCCAGGTTTTAGGGCATCTTCCTACGTCGAAAACTTGCATGAGAAACCCAGAAGATGGTACACCGTGTAATGGGGAAAGGTTTCTAAAACGCACCTCATTTCTCATCTACTTGTGTTCAGGTTCACCATTTCAGCCGCTTTACTAGCCATCTCCCTCCTTGGAGAATGAGCACCTTTAACCTCCTGTTCCGTACAGGTTGCAATTTGTCCTGAGGATGAACGGGAAGAGGGGGAACCAATGAGAGACTAGCTCTAGGTGTTGGGACAGGCACAGGTCACTCTATTTTCCCATCAGGAAGAAGAATTAAGCACAAGCTCAGCCTGCCCCCCAGAACCAGAAGAGGGCCTGAAGCAATCCAGCGCTTTTGCCGCCAGCTCCCAAAAAAGCGACTTGAAAAATGGAGCTCAGGGGAACTGCAATTCACAAACCTGCAGAGTTTTAAATGATACCTCTCGTCCACAAATATATTAAGGGAAGGCAACGAAGAGGCTTTGAAAGCAAGGCAGAATTGCAGGAAACAGATTTCAGGAGGTAGATTCGAATCGCCTTGAAAGCACATGAAAAGGGGCAAAACGTGGACAATGATGCCCTTGGCCAAAAAGGGCGTATGCGTTTTTTCCTGAATATATTCAGGAAAAAACGCATACGCCCTTTTTGGCCAACCAAGCCACCTGGAAAGGCAAATCAGCGCTCCAAAGAAGTCTGGCTTCCCAGCGTGCAAAAGGGCCATGCGGAAAAAAGTGTCCAAACCAGAAATGCAGGACCGGCCATGGAGAAAGGGGAGCCTTGCTACACTGATGGGTGGGATGTAAATTGCCAACAGCCACTCTGGAGAAGTGTACGTTGTGTTCTGAAACATCTAAAAAACACAGCTTGGAGAGCATAAGGCACTTCCACTCTTGGGCGTATAAATTGGGAAAACTAAAAATCAGCAAGACACAGGCACCCCAAAGTTTAGGGCTGCTCTGTTGACAAGAATCCCCACTACATTACACCTTATATATCCTAGGAAAGAGAAAAATGCATAAAGAAGTTGTGGTCCTCATGTACAATGGAATATCACTCAGCCATGAAATCAACGTCATAAGGCTAGTAGCAGCATGATGAGTGGATTTAGGTATGACGATTCTAAGTGAAATAAATCACACAGAAAAAGACACTTATCATAAGATAGCACTTATAGAGGGAATGTAAAAACCGCTACACTTGAACTGAATTACAAAAGAGAAGAGAGTCACACGTTCAGAAAACACACTATGGCTGCTGAACGGGAAAGGTGAGGTGGGGTGATGCATAAAACAAGGGTTTCAAATTAGCTCCGATACCGTTCCATAAACCCAATATGTAATAGACAAGACCTACTCCTTGCTCAGTGAACTGGACTCAACAACCCCTATTCACTGCACAAGAATATATCTGACTAGTAAGAATCTTCAAACCTATATATTGATAACTCTCTGTAAGTGAGTCAAGGGGGTGTAAAGCGGCCTAAACACAGCCGTGAAAAGCAGCTAAACCCCATTATAAAAATAAATGACTTTTCAAAACCCTTGAAACAAAGACAATGAAAGAGAGAGAAATTCTTACAATATTGTTCAGGGTCTGTGATGCAACCTGGATTGACCATATCTAGACCCACAGCTAATTGAGACATAAGGGTGGACACTCTTGGGGCTGAGAGTTTTGGTGAGGTTGGGTGAGCCAACACAGACCCTTTAAAGTAATACTGCATGGTACCCATCCCATGGGTCCCAAATCTCCAGGTTCAAGGGCATCTTCCTACATCGAAAACGTGCATGAGAAACGCAGAAGATGGTACACCGTGTGATGGGGAAAGGTTTCTAAAACGCACCTCATTTCTCATCTCCTTGTGTTCGGGTTCGCCATTCCAACCGTTTTACTAGCCATCTCCCTCCTTGGAGATTCACCACCTTTAACCTCCTCTTCCGTACAGGTTGCAATTTGTCCTGAGGATGAACGGGAAGAGGGGGAACCAATGAGAGACTAGCTCTAGGTGTTGGGACAGGCACAGGTCACTCTATTTTCCCATCAGGAAGAAGAATTAACCACAAGCTCAGCCAGACCCCAGAACCAAAAGAAGTCCTGAAGCAATCCTGCACTTTGCGGCTAGCTCCCAAAAAAGCGAGTTGAAAAATGGAGCTCAGGGACACTGCAATTCACAAACCTGCAGAGTTATAAATGTTAACAATCGTCCACAAATATGTTGAGGGAAGGCAACGAAGAGGATTTGAAAGCAAGGCAGAATTGCAGGAAACAGATTTCAGGAGGTAGATTCGAATCGCCTTGAAAGCACATGAAAAGCGGCAAAACGTGGACAATGATGTCCTTGGCCAAAAAGGGCGTATGCGTTTTTTCCTGAATATATTCAGGAAAAAACGCATACGCCCTTTTTGGCCAACCAAGCAACCTGGAAAGGCAAATCAGCGCTCCAAAGAACTCTCGCTTCCCAGCGGGCAAAAGGGCCATGTGGAAAAAAGTGTCAAAACCAGAAATGCAGGACCGGCCATGGAGAAATGGGAGCCTTGCTACGTTGATGGGCGGGATATAAATTGCCAACAGCCACTCTGGAGAAGTGTACGGTGTGTTCTGAAACATCTAAAAAACACAGCTTGGAGAGCATAGGGCACTTCCACTCATGGGCGTATAAATTGGGAAAACTAAAAATCAGCAAGACACAGGCACCCCAAAGTTTAGGGCTTCTCTGATGACAAGAACCCCCACGTCATTACACCTTAATTATCTTAGGAAAGAGAAAAATGGATAAAGAAGTTGTGGTCCTCATGTACAATGGAATATCACTCAGCCATGAAATCAACGTCATAAGGCTAGTAGCAGCACGATGAGTGGATTTAGGTACGACGACTCTAAGTGAAATAAGTCACACAGAAAAAGACACTTATCATAAGATATCACTTAGAGAGGGAATGTAAAAACCGCTACACTTGAACTGAATTACAAAACAGAACAGAGTCACACGTTTAGAAAACACACTATGGCTGCTGAACGGGAAAGGTAAGGTGGGGTGATGCATAAAACAAGGGTTTCGAATTAGCTCAGATACCGTTCCATAAACCCAATATGTAATAGACAAGACCTACTCCTTGCTCAGTGAACTGGACTCAACACCCCCTATTCACCACACAAGAATATATCTGACTAGTAAGAATCTTCAAACCTATGTATTGATATCTCTCTGTAAGTGAGTCAAGGGCGGTGTAAAGCGGCATAAACACAGCCGTGAAAAGCAGCTAAACCCCATTATAAAAATAAATTACTTTTCAAAACCCATGAAACAAAGACAGTGAAAGAGAGAGAAATTCTTACAAAATTCATTCAGGGGCTGTGATGCAACCTGGATTGACCATATCTAGACCCACAGCTAATTGAGACATAAGGGTGGACACTCTTGGGGCTGAGAGTTTTGGTGAGGTTGGGTGAGCCAACACAGACCCTTTAAAGTAATACTGCATGGTACCCATCCCATGGGTCCCAAATCTCCAGGTTCAAGGGCATCTTCCTACATCGAAAACGTGCATGAGAAACGCAGAAGATGGTACACCGTGTGATGGGGAAAGGTTTCTAAAACGCACCTCATTTCTCATCTCCTTGTGTTCGGGTTCGCCATTCCAACCGTTTTACTAGCCATCTCCCTCCTTGGAGATTCACCACCTTTAACCTCCTCTTCCGTACAGGTTGCAATTTGTCCTGAGGATGAACGGGAAGAGGGGGAACCAATGAGAGACTAGCTCTAGGTGTTGGGACAGGCACAGGTCACTCTATTTTCCCATCAGGAAGAAGAATTAACCACAAGCTCAGCCAGACCCCAGAACCAAAAGAAGTCCTGAAGCAATCCTGCACTTTGCGGCTAGCTCCCAAAAAAGCGAGTTGAAAAATGGAGCTCAGGGACACTGCAATTCACAAACCTGCAGAGTTATAAATGTTAACAATCGTCCACAAATATGTTGAGGGAAGGCAACGAAGAGGATTTGAAAGCAAGGCAGAATTGCAGGAAACAGATTTCAGGAGGTAGATTCGAATCGCCTTGAAAGCACATGAAAAGCGGCAAAACGTGGACAATGATGTCCTTGGCCAAAAAGGGCGTATGCGTTTTTTCCTGAATATATTCAGGAAAAAACGCATACGCCCTTATTGGCCAACCAAGCAACCTGGAAAGGCAAATCAGCGCTCCAAAGAACTCTCGCTTCCCAGCGGGCAAAAGGGCCATGTGGAAAAAAGTGTCAAAACCAGAAATGCAGGACCGGCCATGGAGAAATGGGAGCCTTGCTACGTTGATGGGCGGGATATAAATTGCCAACAGCCACTCTGGAGAAGTGTACGGTGTGTTCTGAAACATCTAAAAAACACAGCTTGGAGAGCATAGGGCACTTCCACTCATGGGCGTATAAATTGGGAAAACTAAAAATCAGCAAGACACAGGCACCCCAAAGTTTAGGGCTTCTCTGATGACAAGAACCCCCACGTCATTACACCATCAATATCCTATTAAAGAGAAAAATTGATAAAGATGTTGTGGTCCTCAAGTACAATGGAATATCACTCAGGCATGAAATCAACGTCATAAGGCTAGGAGCAGCACGATGAGTGGATTTAGCTACGACGATTCTAAGTGAAATAAGTCACACAAAAAAAGACACTTATCCTAAGATATCACTTCTAGAGGGAATGTAAAAACCGCTACACTTGAACTGAATTGCAAAACAGAACAGAGTCACACGTTTAGGAAACACACTATGGCTGCTGAACGGGAAAGGTGAGGTGGGGTGATGCATAAAACAAGGGTTTCAAATTAGCTCAGATACCGTTCCATATACCCAATATGTAAGAGACAAGACCTATTCCTTTTTCAGTGAACTGGACTCAACACCCCCTATTCACCGCACAAGAATATATCTGACTAGTAAGAATCTTCAAACCTATGTATTGATATCTCTCTGTAAGTGAGTCAAGGGGGTGTAAAGCGGCATAAACACAGCCGTGAAAAGCAGCTAAACCCCATTATAAAAATAAATTACTTTTCAAAACCCGTGAAACAAAGACAGTGAAAGAGAGAGAAATTCTTACAAAATTCGTTCAGGGGCTGTGATGCAACCTGGATTGACCATATCTAGACCCACAGCTGATTGAGACATAAGGGTGGACGCTCTTGGGGCTGAGAGGTTCGGTGAGGTTGGGTGAGCCAACGCAGACCCTTTCAAGTAATACTGCATGGTACCCATCCCATGGGTCCCAAATCTCCAGGTTCAAGGGCATCTTCCTACATCGAAAACAGGCATGAGAAACCCAGAAGATGGTACACCGTGTGATCGGGAAAGGTTTCTAAAACGCACCTCATTTCTCATCTCCTTTGCTCGGGTTCGCCCTTCCTGCCGATTTACTAGCCATCTCCCTCCTTGGAGAATCAGCACCTTTAACCTCCTGTTCCGTACAGGTTGCAATTTGTCCTGAGGATGAACGGGAAGAGGGGGAACCAATGAGAGACTAGCTCTAGGTGTTGGGACAGGCACAGGTCACTCTATTTTCCCATCAGGAAGAAGAATTAAGCACAAGCTCAGCCTGCCCCCCAGAACCAGAAGAGGGCCTGAAGCAATCCTGCGCTTTTGCCGCCAGCTCCCAAAAAAGCGAGTTGAAAAATGGAGCTCAGGGGCACTGCAATTCACAAACCTGCAGAGTTTTAAATGATACCTCACTTCCACAAATATATTAAGGGAAGGCAACGAAGAGGCTTTGAAAGCAAGGCAGAATTGCAGGAAACAGATTTCAGGAGGTAGATTCGAATCGCCTTGAAAGCACATGAAAAGCGGCAAAACGTGGACAATGATGCCCTTGGCCAAAAAGGGCGTATGCGTTTTTTCCTGAATATATTCAGGAAAAAACGCATACGCCCTTTTTGGCCAACCAAGCAAACTGGAAAGGCAAATCAGCGCTCCAAAGAAGTCTGGCTTCCCACCGGGCAAAAGAGCCATGCGGAAAAAAGTGTCCAAAGCAGAAATGCAGGACCGGCCATGGAGAAATGGGAGCCTTGCTACGCTGATGGGTGGGATGTAAATTGCCAACAGCCACTCTGGAGAAGTGTACGGTGTGTTCTGAAACATATAAAAAACACAGGTTTGAGAGCATAGGGCACTTCCACTCATGGGCGTATAAATTGGGAAAACTAAAAATCAGCAAGACACAGGCACCCCAAAGTTTAGGGCTGCTCTGTTGACAAGAACCCCGACTTCATTACACCTTAAATATCCTAGGAAAGAGAAAAATGGATAAAGAAGTTGTGGTCCTCATGTACAATGGAATATCACTCAGCCATGAAATCAACGTCATAAGGCTAGTAGCAGCACGATGAGTGGATTTAGGTACGACGATACTAAGTGAAATAAGTCACACAGAAAAAGACACTTATCCTAAGATATCACTTCTAGAGGGAATGTAAAAACCGCTACACTTGAACTGAATTGCAAAACAGAACAGAGTCACACGTTTAGGAAACACACTATGGCTGCTGAACGGGAAAGGTGAGGTGGGGTGATGCATAAAACAAGGGTTTCAAATTAGCTCCGATACCGTTCCATAAACCCAATATGTAAGAGACAAGACCTATTCCTTTTTCAGTGAACTGGACTCAACACCCCCTATTCACCGCACAAGAATATATCTGACTAGAAAGAATCTTCAAACCTATGTATTGATATCTCTCTGTAAGTGAGTCAAGGGGGTGTAAAGCGGCATAAACACAGCCGTGAAAAGCAGCTAAACCCCATTATAAAAATAAATTACTTTTCAAAACCCGTGAAACAAAGACAGTGAAAGAGAGAGAAATTCTTACAAAATTCGTTCAGGGGCTGTGATGCAACCTGGATTGACCATATCTAGACCCACAGCTGATTGAGACATAAGGGTGGACGCTCTTGGGGCTGAGAGGTTCGGTGAGGTTGGGTGAGCCAACGCAGACCCTTTCAAGTAATACTGCATGGTACCCATCCCATGGGTCCCAAATCTCCAGGTTCAAGGGCATCTTCCTACATCGAAAACAGGCATGAGAAACCCAGAAGATGGTACACCGTGTGATCGGGAAAGGTTTCTAAAACGCACCTCATTTCTCATCTCCTTTGCTCGGGTTCGCCCTTCCAGCCGATTTACTAGCCATCTCCCTCCTTGGAGAATCAGCACCTTTAACCTCCTGTTCCGTACAGGTTGCAATTTGTCCTGAGGATGAACGGGAAGAGGGGCAACCAATGAGAGACTAGCTCTAGGTGTTGGGACAGGCACAGGTCACTCTATTTTCCCATCAGGAAGAAGAATTAAGCACAAGCTCAGCCTGCCCCCCAGAACCAGAAGAGGGCCTGAAGCAATCCTGCGCTTTTGCGGCCAGCTCCCAAAAAAGCGAGTTGAAAAATGGAGCTCAGGGGCCCTGCAATTCACAAACCTGCAGAGTTTTAAATGATAACACTCGTCCACAAATATATTAAGGGAAGGCAACGAAGAGGCTTTGAAAGCAAGGCAGAATTGCAGGAAACAGATTTCAGGAGGTAGATTCGAATCGCCTTGAAAGCACATGAAAAGCGGCAAAACGTGGACAATGATGCCCTTGGCCAAAAAGGGCGTATGCGTTTTTTCCTGAATATATTCAGGAAAAAACGCATACGCCCTTTTTGGCCAACCAAGCAACCTGGAAAGGCAAATCAGCGCTCCAAAGAAGTCTGGCTCCCCAGCGGGCAAAAGAGCCATGCGGAAAAAAGTGTCCAAACCAGAAATGCAGGACCGGCCATGGAGAAATGGGAGCCTTGCTACGCTGATGGGTGGGATGTAAATTGCCAACAGCCACTCTGGAGAAGTGTACGGTGTGTTCTGAAACATATAAAAAACACAGGTTTGAGAGCATAGGGCACTTCCACTCATGGGCGTATAAATTGGGAAAACTAAAAATCAGCAAGACACAGGCACCCCAAAGGTTAGGGCTGCTCTGTTGACAAGAACCCCCACTTCATTACACCTTAAATATCCTAGGAAAGAGAAAAATGGATAAAGAAGTTGTGGTCCTCATGTACAATGGAATATCACTCAGCCATGAAATCAACGTCATAAGGCTAGTAGCAGCACGATGAGTGGATTTAGGTACGACGATACTAAGTGAAATAAGTCACACAGAAAAAGACACTTATCCTAAGATATCACTTCTAGAGGGAATGTAAAAACCGCTACACTTGAACTGAATTGCAAAACAGAACAGAGTCACACGTTTAGGAAACACACTATGGCTGCTGAACGGGAAAGGTGAGGTGGGGTGATGCATAAAACAAGGCTTTCAAATTAGCTCCGATACCGTTCCATAAACCCAATATGTAAGAGACAAGACCTATTCCTTTTTCAGTGAACTGGACTCAACACCCCCTATTCACCGCACAAGAATATATCTGACTAGAAAGAATCTTCAAACCTATGTATTGATATCTCTCTGTAAGTGAGTCAAGGGGGTGTAAAGCGGCATAAACACAGCCGTGAAAAGCAGCTAAACCCCATTATAAAAATAAATTACTTTTCAAAACCCGTGAAACAAAGACAGTGAAAGAGAGAGAAATTCTTACAAAATTCGTTCAGGGGCTGTGATGCAACCTGGATTGACCATGTCTAGACCCACAGCTGATTGAGACATAAGGGTGGACGCTCTTGGGGCTGAGAGGTTCGGTGAGGTTGGGTGAGCCAACGCAGACCCTTTCAAGTAATACTGCATGGTACCCATCCCATGGGTCCCAAATCTCCAGGTTCAAAGGCATCTTCCTACATCGAAAACAGGCATGAGAAACCCAGAAGATGGTACACCGTGTGATCGGGAAAGGTTTCTAAAACGCACCTCATTTCTCATCTCCTTTGCTCGGGTTCGCCCTTCCAGCCGATTTACTAGCCATCTCCCTCCTTGGAGAATCAGCACCTTTAACCTCCTGTTCCGTACAGGTTGCAATTTGTCCTGAGGATGAACGGGAAGAGGGGCAACCAATGAGAGACTAGCTCTAGGTGTTGGGACAGGCACAGGTCACTCTATTTTCCCATCAGGAAGAAGAATTAAGCACAAGCTCAGCCTGCCCCCCAGAACCAGAAGAGGGCCTGAAGCAATCCTGCGCTTTTGCGGCCAGCTCCCAAAAAAGCGAGTTGAAAAATGGAGCTCAGGGGCCCTGCAATTCACAAACCTGCAGAGTTTTAAATGATAACACACGTCCACAAATATATTAAGGGAAGGCAACGAAGAGGCTTTGAAAGCAAGGCAGAATTGCAGGAAACAGATTTCAGGAGGTAGATTCGAATCGCCTTGAAAGCACATGAAAAGCGGCAAAACGTGGACAATGATGCCCTTGGCCAAAAAGGGCGTATGCGTTTTTTCCTGAATATATTCAGGAAAAAACGCATACGCCCTTTTTGGCCAACCAAGCAACCTGGAAAGGCAAATCAGCGCTCCAAAGAAGTCTGGCTCCCCAGCGGGCAAAAGAGCCATGCGGAAAAAAGTGTCCAAACCAGAAATGCAGGACCGGCCATGGAGAAATGGGAGCCTTGCTACGCTGATGGGTGGGATGTAAATTGCCAACAGCCACTCTGGAGAAGTGTACGGTGTGTTCCGAAACATCTAAAAAACACAGCTTGGAGAGCATAGGGCACTTCCACTCATGGGCGTATAAATTGGGAAAACTAAAAATCAGCAAGACACAGGCACCCCAAAGTTTAGGGCTGCTCTGTTGACAAGAACCCCCACTTCATTACACCTTAAATATCCTAGGAAAGAGAAAAATGGATAAAGAAGTTGTGGTCCTCATGTACAATGGAATATCACTCAGCCATGAAATCAACGTCATAAGGCTAGTAGCAGCACGATGAATGGATTTAGGTACGACGATTCTAAGTGAAATAAGTCACACAGAAAAAGACACTTATCCTAAGAAATCACTTCTAGAGGGAATGTAAAAACCGCTACACTTGAACTGAATTGCAAAACAGAACAGAGTCACACGTTTAGGAAACACACTATGGCTGCTGAACGGGAAAGGTGAGGTGGGGTGATGCATAAAACAAGGGTTTCAAATTAGCTCAGATACCGTTCCATAAACCCAATATGTAATAGACAAGACCTATTCCTTGCTCAGTGAACTGGACTCAACACCCCCTATTCACCGCACAAGAATATATCTGACTAGTAAGAATGTTCAAACCTATGTATTGATATCTCTCTGTAAGTGAGTCAAGGGGGTGTAAAGCGGCATAAACACAGCCGTGAAAAGCAGCTAAACCCCATTATAAAAATAAATTACTTTTAAAACCCAGTGAAACAAAGACAGTGAAAGAGAGAGAAATTCTTACAAAATTCGTTCAGGGGCTGTGATGCAACCTGGATTGACCATATCTAGACCCACAGCTGATTGAGACATAAGGGTGGACACTCTTGGGGCTGAGAGGTTCGGTGAGGTTGGGTGAGCCAACGCAGACCCTTTCAAGTAATACTGCATGGTACCCATCCCATGGGTCCCAAATCTCCAGGTTCAAGGGCACCTTCCTACAACGAAAACATGCATGAGAAACCCAGAAGATGGTACAACGTGTGATGGGGAAAGGTTTCTAAAACGCACCTCATTTCTCATCTGCTTTGCTCGGGTTCGCACTTCCAGCCAATTTACTAGCCATCTCCCCCCTTGGAGAATCAGCACGTTTAACCTCCTGTTCCGTACAGATTGCAATTTGTCCTGAGGATGAACGGGAAGAGGGGGAACCAATGAGAGACTAGCTCTAGGTGTTGGGACAGGCACAGGTCACTCTATTTTCCCATCAGGAAGAAGAATTAAGCACAAGCTCAGCCTGCCCCCCAGAACCAGAAGAGGGCCTGAAGCAATCCTGCGCTTTTGCGGCCAGCTCCCAAAAAAGCGAGTTGAAAAATGGAGCTCAGGGGCCCTGCAATTCACAAACCTGCAGAGTTTTAAATGATACCTCTCGTCCACAAATATATTAAGGGAAGGCAACGAAGAGACTTTGAAAGCAAGGCAGAATTGCAAGAAACAGATTTCAGGAAGTAGATTCGAATCGTCTTGACAGCACATGAAAAGCGGCAAAACGTGGACAATGTTGCCCTTGGCCAAAAAGGGCGTATGCGTTTTTTCCTGAATATATTCAGGAAAAAACGCATACGCCCTTTTTGTCCAACCAAGCAACCTGGAAAGGCAAATCAGCGCTCTAAAGAAGTCTCGCTTCCCAGCGGGCAAAAGGGCCATGCGGAAAAAAGTGTCCAAACCAGAAATGCAGGACCGGCCATGGAGAAATGGGAGCCTTGCTACGCTGATGGGTGGGATGTAAATTGCCAACAGCCACTCTGGAGAAGTGTACGGTGTGTTCTGAAACATCTAAAAAACACAGCTTGGAGAGCATAGGGCACTTCCACTCATGGGCGTATAAATTGGGAAAACTAAAAATCAGCAAGACACAGGCACCCCAAAGTTTAGGGCTGCTCTGTTGACAAGAACCCCCACTTCATTACACCTTAAATATCCTAGGAAAGAGAAAAATGGATAAAGAAGTTGTGGTCCTCATGTACAATGGAATATCACTCAGCCATGAAATCAACGTCATAAGGCTAGTAGCAGCACGATGAGTGGATTTAGGTACGACGATTCTAAGTGAAATAAGTCACACAGAAAAAGACACTTATCCTAAGATATCACTTCTAGAGGGAATGTAAAAACCGCTACACTTGAACTGAATTGCAAAACACAACAGAGTCACACGTTTAGGAAAAACACTATGGCTGCTGAACGGGAAAGGTGAGGTGGGGTGATGCATAAAAGAAGGGTTTCAAATTAGCTCAGATACCGTTCCATAAACCCAATATGTAATAGACAAGACCTATTCCTTGCTCAGTGAACTGGACTCAACACCCCCTATTCACCGCACAAGAATATATCTGACTAGTAAGAATCTTCAAACCTATGTATTGATATCTCTCTGTAAGTGAGTCAGGGGGGTGTAAAGCGGCATAAACACAGCCGTGAAAAGCAGCTAAACCCCATTATAAAAATAAATTACTTTTAAAACCCAGTGAAACAAAGATAGTGAAAGAGAGAGAAATTCTTACAAAATTCGTTCAGGGGCTGTGATGCAACCTGGATTGACCATATCTAGACCCACAGCTGATTGAGACATAAGGGTGGACACTCTTGGGGCTGAGAGGTTCGGTGCGGTTGGGTGAGCCAACGCAGACCCTTTCAAGTAATACTGCATGGTACCCATCCCATGGGTCCCAAATCTCCAGGTTCAAGGGCACCTTCCTACAACGAAAACATGCATGAGAAACCCAGAAGATGGTACACCGTGTGATCGGGAAAGGTTTCTAAAACGCACTTCATTTCTCATCTCCTTTGCTCGGGTTCGCCATTCCAGCCGATTTACTAGCCATCTCCCTCCTTGGAGAATCAGCACGTTTAACCTCCTGTTCCGTACAGGTTGCAATTTGTCCTGAGGATGAACGGGAAGAGGGGGAACCAATGAGAGACTAGCTCTAGGTGTTGGGACAGGCACAGGTCACTCTATTTTCCCATCAGGAAGAAGAATTAAGCACAAGCTCAGCCTGCCCCCCAGAACCAGAAGAGGGCCTGAAGCAATCCTGCGCTTTTGCGGCCAGCTCCCAAAAAAGCGAGTTGAAAAATGGAGCTCAGGGGCACTGCAATTCACAAACATGCAGAGTTTTAAATGATACCTCTCGTCCACAAATATATTAAGGGAAGGCAACAAAGAGGCTTTGAAAGCAAGGCAGAATTGCAGGATACAGATTTCAGGAGGTAGATTTGAATCGCCTTGAAAGCACATG
The DNA here is from genome assembly GCF_949987535.1 of Balaenoptera acutorostrata. Lineage (NCBI taxonomy): Eukaryota > Metazoa > Chordata > Mammalia > Artiodactyla > Balaenopteridae > Balaenoptera > Balaenoptera acutorostrata. Next base: position 42,337 of record NW_026646337.1, on the reverse strand, counting down.
AAAAGCGGCAAAACGTGGACAATGATGCCCTTGGCCAAAAAGGGCGTATGCGTTTTTTCCTGAATATATTCAGGAAAAAACGCATGAGCCCTCTTTGGCCAACCAAGCAACCTGGAAAGGCAAATCATCGCTCCAAAGAAGTCTCGCTTCCCAGCGGGCAAAAGGGCCATGCGGAAAAAAGTGTCCAAACCAGAAATGCAGGACCGGCCATGGAGAAATGGGAGCCTTGCTACGCTGATGGGTGGGATGTAAATTGCCAACAGCCACTCTGGAGAAGTGTACGGTGTGTTCTGAAACATCTAAAAAACACAGCTTGGAGAGCATAGGGCACTTCCACTCATGGGCGTATAAATTGGGAAAACGAAAAATCAGCAAGACACAGGCACCCCAAAGTTTAGGGCTGCTCTGTTGACAAGAACCCCCACTTCATTACACCTTAAATATCCTAGGAAAGAGAAAAATGGATAAAGAAGTTGTGGTCCTCATGTACAATGGAATATCACTCAGCCATGAAATCAACGTCATAAGGCTAGGAGCAGCACGATGAGTGGATTTAGCTACGACGATTCTAAGTGAAATAAGTCACACAGAAAAAGACACTTATCCTAAGATATCACTTCTAGAGGGAATGTAAAAACCGCTACACTTGAACTGAATTGCAAAACAGAACAGAGTCACACGTTTAGGAAACACACTATGGCTGCTGAACGGGAAAGGTGAGGTGGGGTGATGCATAAAACAAGGGTTTCAAATTAGCTCAGATACCGTTCCATATACCCAATATGTAAGAGACAAGACCTATTCCTTTTTCAGTGAACTGGACTCAACACCCCCTATTCACCGCACAAGAATATATCTGACTAGTAAGAATCTTCAAACCTATGTATTGATATCTCTCTGTAAGTGAGTCAAGGGGGTGTAAAGCGGCATAAACACAGCCGTGAAAAGCAGCTAAACCCCATTATAAAAATAAATTACTTTTCAAAACCCGTGAAACAAAGACAGTGAAAGAGAGAGAAATTCTTACAAAATTCGTTCAGGGGCTGTGATGCAACCTGGATTGACCATATCTAGACCCACAGCTGATTGAGACATAAGGGTGGACGCTCTTGGGGCTGAGAGGTTCGGTGAGGTTGGGTGAGCCAACGCAGACCCTTTCAAGTAATACTGCATGGTACCCATCCCATGGGTCCCAAATCTCCAGGTTCAAGGGCATCTTCCTACATCGAAAACAGGCATGAGAAACCCAGAAGATGGTACACCGTGTGATCGGGAAAGGTTTCTAAAACGCACCTCATTTCTCATCTCCTTTGCTCGGGTTCGCCCTTCCTGCCGATTTACTAGCCATCTCCCTCCTTGGAGAATCAGCACCTTTAACCTCCTGTTCCGTACAGGTTGCAATTTGTCCTGAGGATGAACGGGAAGAGGGGGAACCAATGAGAGACTAGCTCTAGGTGTTGGGACAGGCACAGGTCACTCTATTTTCCCATCAGGAAGAAGAATTAAGCACAAGCTCAGCCTGCCCCCCAGAACCAGAAGAGGGCCTGAAGCAATCCTGCGCTTTTGCCGCCAGCTCCCAAAAAAGCGAGTTGAAAAATGGAGCTCAGGGACACTGCAATTCACAAACCTGCAGAGTTTTAAATGATACCTCTCTTCCACAAATATATTAAGGGAAGGCAACGAAGAGGCTTTGAAAGCAAGGCAGAATTGCAGGAAACAGATTTCAGGAGGTAGATTCGAATCGCCTTGAAAGCACATGAAAAGCGGCAAAACGTGGACAATGATGCCCTTGGCCAAAAAGGGCGTATGCGTTTTTTCCTGAATATATTCAGGAAAAAACGCATACGCCCTTTTTGGCCAACCAAGCAACCTGGAAAGGCAAATCAGCGCTCCAAAGAAGTCTGGCTTCCCACCGGGCAAAAGAGCCATGCGGAAAAAAGTGTCCAAAGCAGTAATGCAGGACCGGCCATGGAGAAATGGGAGCCTTGCTACGCTGATGGGTGGGATGTAAATTGCCAACAGCCACTCTGGAGAAGTGTACGGTGTGTTCTGAAACATATAAAAAACACAGGTTTGAGAGCATAGGGCACTTCCACTCATGGGCGTATAAATTGGGAAAACTAAAAATCAGCAAGACACAGGCACCCCAAAGTTTAGGGCTGCTCTGTTGACAAGAACCCCCACTTCATTACACCTTAAATATCCTAGGAAAGAGAAAAATGGATAAAGAAGTTGTGGTCCTCATGTACAATGGAATATCACTCAGCCATGAAATCAACGTCATAAGGCTAGTAGCAGCACGATGAGTGGATTTAGGTACGACGATACTAAGTGAAATAAGTCACACAGAAAAAGACACTTATCCTAAGATATCACTTCTAGAGGGAATGTAAAAACCGCTACACTTGAACTGAATTGCAAAACAGAACAGAGTCACACGTTTAGGAAACACACTATGGCTGCTGAACGGGAAAGGTGAGGTGGGGTGATGCATAAAACAAGGGTTTCAAATTAGCTCCGATACCGTTCCATAAACCCAATATGTAAGAGACAAGACCTATTCCTTTTTCAGTGAACTGGACTCAACACCCCCTATTCACCGCACAAGAATATATCTGACTAGAAAGAATCTTCAAACCTATGTATTGATATCTCTCTGTAAGTGAGTCAAGGGGGTGTAAAGCGGCATAAACACAGCCGTGAAAAGCAGCTAAACCCCATTATAAAAATAAATTACTTTTCAAAACCCGTGAAACAAAGACAGTGAAAGAGAGAGAAATTCTTACAAAATTCGTTCAGGGGCTGTGATGCAACCTGGATTGACCATATTTAGACCCACAGCTGATTGAGACATAAGGGTGGACGCTCTTGGGGCTGAGAGGTTCGGTGAGGTTGGGTGAGCCAACGCAGACCCTTTCAAGTAATACTGCATGGTACCCATCCCATGGGTCCCAAATCTCCAGGTTCAAGGGCGTCTTCCTACATCGAAAACAGGCATGAGAAACCCAGAAGATGGTACACCGTGTGATCGGGAAAGGATTCTAAAACGCACCTCATTTCTCATCTCCTTTGCTCGGGTTCGCCCTTCCAGCCGATTTACTAGCCATCTCCCTCCTTGGAGAATCAGCACCTTTAACCTCCTGTTCCGTACAGGTTGCAATTTGTCCTGAGGATGAACGGGATGAGGGGCAACCAATGAGAGACTAGCTCTAGGTGTTGGGACAGGCACAGGTCACTCTATTTTCCCATCAGGAAGAAGAATTAAGCACAAGCTCAGCCTGCCCCCCAGAACCAGAAGAGGGCCTGAAGCAATCCTGCGCTTTTGCGGCCAGCTCCCAAAAAAGCGAGTTGAAAAATGGAGCTCAGGGGCCCTGCAATTCACAAACCTGCAGAGTTTTAAATGATAACACTCGTCCACAAATATATTAAGGGAAGGCAACGAAGAGGCTTTGAAAGCAAGGCAGAATTGCAGGAAACAGATTTCAGGAGGTAGATTCGAATCGCCTTGAAAGCACATGAAAAGCGGCAAAACGTGGACAATGATGCCCTTGGCCAAAAAGGGCGTATGCGTTTTTTCCTGAATATATTCAGGAAAAAACGCATACGCCCTTTTTGGCCAACCAAGCAACCTGGAAAGGCAAATCAGCGCTCCAAAGAAGTCTGGCTCCCCAGCGGGCAAAAGAGCCATGCGGAAAAAAGTGTCCAAACCAGAAATGCAGGACCGGCCATGGAGAAATGGGAGCCTTGCTACGCTGATGGGTGGGATGTAAATTGCCAACAGCCACTCTGGAGAAGTGTACGGTGTGTTCCGAAACATCTAAAAAACACAGCTTGGAGAGCATAGGGCACTTCCACTCATGGGCGTATAAATTGGGAAAACTAAAAATCAGCAAGACACAGGCACCCCAAAGTTTAGGGCTGCTCTGTTGACAAGAACCCCCACTTCATTACACCTTAAATATCCTAGGAAAGAGAAAAATGGATAAAGAAGTTGTGGTCCTCATGTACAATGGAATATCACTCAGCCATGAAATCAACGTCATAAGGCTAGTAGCAGCACGATGAATGGATTTAGGTACGACGATTCTAAGTGAAATAAGTCACACAGAAAAAGACACTTATCCTAAGAAATCACTTCTAGAGGGAATGTAAAAACCGCTACACTTGAACTGAATTGCAAAACAGAACAGAGTCACACGTTTAGGAAACACACTATGGCTGCTGAACGGGAAAGGTGAGGTGGGGTGATGCATAAAACAAGGGTTTCAAATTAGCTCAGATACCGTTCCATATACCCAATATGTAAGAGACAAGACCTATTCCTTTTTCAGTGAACTGGACTCAACACCCCCTATTCACCGCACAAGAATATATCTGACTAGTAAGAATCTTCAAACCTATGTATTGATATCTCTCTGTAAGTGAGTCAAGGGGGTGTAAAGCGGCATAAACACAGCCGTGAAAAGCAGCTAAACCCCATTATAAAAATAAATTACTTTTCAAAACCCGTGAAACAAAGACAGTGAAAGAGAGAGAAATTCTTCCAAAATTCGTTCAGGGGCTGTGATGCAACCTGGATTGACCATATCTAGACCCACAGCTGATTGAGACATAAGGGTGGACGCTCTTGGGGCTGGGTGGTTCGGTGAGGTTGGGTGAGCCAATGCAGACCCTTTCAAGTAATACTGCATGGTACCCATCCCATGGGTCCCAAATCTCCAGGTTCAAGGGCATCTTCCTACATCGAAAACAGGCATGAGAAACCCAGAAGATGGTACACCGTGTGATCGGGAAAGGTTTCTAAAACGCACCTCATTTCTCATCTCCTTTGCTCGGGTTCGCCATTCCAGCCGATTTACTAGCCATCTCCCTCCTAGGAGAATCAGCACCTTTAACCTCCTGTTCCGTACAGGTTGCAATTTGTCCTGAGGATGAACGGGAAGAGGGGCAACCAATGAGAGACTAGCTCTAGGTGTTGGGACAGGCACAGGTCACTCTATTTTCCCATCAGGAAGAAGAATTAAGCACAAGCTCAGCCTGCCCCCCAGAACCAGAAGAGGGCCTGAAGCAATCCTGCGCTTTTGCGGCCAGCTCCCAAAAAAGCGAGTTGAAAAATGGAGCTCAGGGACACTGCAATTCACAAACCTGCAGAGTTTTAAATGATACCTCTCGTCCACAAATATATTAAGGGAAGGCAACGAAGAGGCTTTGAAAGCAAGGCAGAATTGCAGGAAACAGATTTCAGGAGGTAGATTCGAATCGCCTTGAAAGCACATGAAAAGCGGCAAAACCTGGACAATGATGCCCTTGGCCAAAAAGGGCGTATGCGTTTTTTCCTGAATATATTCAGGAAAAAACGCATACGCCCTTTTTGGCCAACCAAGCAACCTGGAAAGGCAAATCAGCGCTCCAAAGAAGTCTCGCTTCCCAGCGGGCAAAAGGGCCATGAGGAAAAAAGTGTCCAAAGCAGAAACGCAGGACCGGCCATGGAGAAATGGGAGCCTTGCTACGCTGATGGGCGGGATGTAAATTGCCAACAGCCACTCTGCAGAAGTGTACGGTGTGTCCTGGAACATCTACAAAACACAGCTTGGACAGCATAGGGCACTTCCACTCATGGGCGTATAAATTGGGAAAACTAAAAATCAGCAAGACACAGGCACCCCAAAGTTTAGGGCTGCTCTGTTGACAAGAACCCCCACTTCATTACACCTTAAATATCCTAGGAAAGAGAAAAATGGATAAAGAAGTTGTGGTCCTCATGTACAATGGAATATCACTCAGCCATGAAATCAACGTCATAAGGCTAGTAGCAGCACGATGAGTGGATTTAGGTACGACGATTCTAAGTGAAATAAGTCACACAGAAAAAGACACTTATCATAAGATATCACTTAGAGAGGGAGTGTAAAAACCGCTACACTTGAACTGAATTACAAAACAGAACAGAGTCACACGTTTAGAAAACACACTATGGCTGCTGAACGGGAAAGGTGAGGTGGGGTGATGCATAAAATAAGGGTTTCAAATTAGCTCCGATACCGTTCCAAAAACCCAATATGTAAGAGACAAGACCTATTCCTTTTTCAGTGAACTGGACTCAACACCCCCTATTCACCGCACAAGAATATATCTGACTAGTAAGAATCTTCAAACCTATGTATTGATATCTCTCTGTAAGTGAGTCAAGGGGGTGTAAAGCGGCATAAACACAGCCGTGAAAAGCAGCTAAACCCCATTATAAAAATAAATTACTTTTCAAAACCCGTGAAACAAAGACAGTGAAAGAGAGAGAAATTCTTACAAAAGTCGTTCAGGGGCTGTGATGCAACCTGGATTGACCATATCTAGACCCACAGCTGATTGAGACATAAGGGTGGTCACTCTTGGGGCTGAGAGGTACGGTGAGGTTGGGTGAGCCAACGCAGACCCTTTCAAGTAATACTGCATGGTACCCATCCCACGGGTCCCAAATCTCCAGGTTCAAGGCCATCTTCCTACATCGAAAATAGGCATGAGAAACCCAGAAGATGGTACACCGTGTGATCGGGAAAGGTTTCTAAAACGCACCTCATTTCTCATCTCCTTTGCTCGGGTTCGCCATTCCAGCCGATTTACTAGCCATCTCCCTCCTTGGAGAATCAGCACCTTTAACCTCCTGTTCCGTACAGGTTGCAATTTGTCCTGAGGATGAACGGGAAGAGGGGGAACCAATGAGAGACTAGCTCTAGGTGTTGGGACAGGCACAGGTCACTCTATTTTCCCATCAGGAAGAAGAATTAAGCACAAGCTCAGCCTGCCCCCCAGAACAGGAAGAGGGCCTGAAGCAATCTTGCGCTTTTGCGGCCAGCTCCCAAAAAAGCGAGTTGAAAAATGGAGCTCAGGGGCACTGCAATTCACAAACCTGCAGAGTTTTAAATGATACCTCTCGTCCACAAATATATTAAGGGAAGGCAACGAAGAGGCTTTGAAAGCAAGGCAGAATTGCAGGAAACAGATTTCAGGAGGTAGATTCGAAGCGCCTTGAAAGCACATGAAAAGCGGCAAAACCTGGACAATGATGCCCTTGGCCAAAAAGGGCGTATGCGTTTTTTCCTGAATATATTCAGGAAAAAACGCATACGCCCTTTTTGGCCAACCAAGCAACCTGGAAAGGCAAATCAGCGCTCCAAAGAAGTCTCGCTTCCCAGCGGGCAAAAGGGCCATGCGGAAAAAAGTGTCCAAAGCAGAAATGCAGGCCAGGCCATGGAGAAATGGGAGCCTTGCTACGCTGATGGGGGGGATGTAAATTGCCAACAGCCACTCGGGAGAAGTGTACGGTGTGTCCTGAAACATCTACAAAACACAGCTTGGAGAGCATAGGGCACTTCCAATCATGGGCGTATAAATTGGGAAAACTAAAAATCAGCCAGACACAGGCACCCCAAAGTTTAGGGCTGCTCTGTTGACAAGAACCCCCACTTCATTACACCTTAAATATCCTAGGAAAGAGAAAAATGGATAAAGAAGTTGTGGTCCTCATGTACAATGGAATATCACTCAGCCATGAAATCAACGTCATAAGGCTAGTAGCAGCACGATGAGTGGATTTAGGTACGATGATTCTAAGTGAAATAAGTCACACAGAAAAAGACACTTATCGTAAGATATCACTTAGAGAGGGAATGTAAAAACCGCTACACTTGAACTGAATTACAAAACAGAACAGAGTCACACGTTTAGAAAACACACTATGGCTGCTGAACGGGAAAGGTGAGGTGGGGTGATGCATAAAACAAGGGTTTCAAATTAGCTCCGATACCGTTCCATAAACCCAATATGTAAGAGACAAGACCTATTCCTTTTTCAGTGAACTGGACTCAACACCCCCTATTCACCGCACAAGAATATATCTGACTAGTAAGAATCTTCAAACCTATGTATTGATATCTCTCTGTAAGTGAGTCAAGGGGGTGTAAAGCGGCATAGACACAGCCGTGAAAAGCAGCTAAACCCCATTATAAAAATAAATTACTTTTCAAAACCCGTGAAACAAAGACATTGAAAGAGAGAGAAATTCTTACAAAATTCATTCAGGGGCTGTGATGCAACCTGGATTGACCATATCTAGACCCACAGCTGATTGAGACATAAGGGTGGACACTCTTGGGGCTGAGAGGTTCGGTGAGGTTGGGTGAGGCAACGCAGACCCTTTCAAGTAATACTGCATGGTACCCATCCCATGGGTCCCAAATCTCCGGGTTCAAGGCCATCTTCCTACATCGAAAACAGGCATGAGAAACCCAGAAGATGGTACACCGTGTGATCGGGAAAGGTTTCTAAAACGCACCTCATTTCTCATCTCCTTTGCTCGGGTTCGCCATTCCAGCCGATTTACTAGCCATCTCCCTCCTTGGAGAATCAGCACCTTTAACCTCCTGTTCCGTACAGGTTTCAATTTGTCCTGAGGATGAACGGGAAGAGGGGGAACCAATGAGAGACTAGCTCTAGGTGTTGGGACAGGCACAGGTCACTCTCTTTTCCCTTCAGGAAGAAGAATTAAGCACAAGCTCAGCCTGCCCCCCAGAACCAGAAGAGGGCCTGAAGCAATCCTGCGCTTTTGCGGCCAGCTCCCAAAAAAGCGAGTTGAAAAATGGAGCTCAGGGGCACTGCAATTCACAAACCTGCAGAGTTTTAAATGATACCTCTCGTCCACAAATATATTAAGGGAAGGCAACGAAGAGGCTTTGAAAGCAAGGCAGAATTGCAGGAAACAGATTTCAGGAGGTAGATTCGAATCGCCTTGAAAGCACATGAAAAGCGGCAAAACCTGGACAATGATGCCCTTGGCCAAAAAGGGCGTATGCGTTTTTTCCTGAATATATTCAGGAAAAAACGCATACGCCCTTTTTGGCCAACCAAGCAACCTGGAAAGGCAAATCAGCGCTCCAAAGAAGTGTCGCTTCCCAGCGGGCCAAAGGGCCATGCGGAAAAAAGTGTCCAAAGCAGAAATGCAGGACCGGCCATGGAGAAATGGGAGCCTTGCTACGCTGATGGGCGGGAGGTAAATTGCCAACAGCCACTCTGGAGAAGTGTACGGTGTGTCCTGAAACATCTGAAAAACACAGCTTGGAGAGCATAGGGCACTTCCACTCATGGGCGTATAAATTGGGAAAACTAAAAATCAGCCAGACATAGGCACCCCAAAATTTAGGGCTGCTCTGGTGACAAGAACCCCCACTTCATTACACCTTAAATATCCTAGGAAAGAGAAAAATGGATAAAGAAGTTGTGGTCCTCATGTACAATGGAATATCACTCAGCCATGAAATCAACGTCATAAGGCTAGTAGCAGCACGATGAGTGGATTTAGGTACGACGATTCTAAGTGAAATAAGTCACACAGAAAAAGACACTTATCCTAAGATATCACTTAGAGAGGGAATGTAAAAACCGCTACACTTGAACTGAATTACAAAACAGAGTCACACGTTTAGAAAACACACTATGGCTGCTGAACGGGAAAGGTGAGGTGGGGTGATGCATAAAACAAGGGTTTCAAATTAGCTCCGATACCGTTCCATAAACCCAATATGTAAGAGACAAGACCTATTCCTTTTTCAGTGAACTGGACTCAACACCCCCTATTCACCGCACAAGAATATATCTGACTAGAAAGAATCTTCAAACCTATGTATTGATATCTCTCTGTAAGTGAGTCAAGGGGGTGTAAAGCGGCATAAACACAGCCGTGAAAAGCAGCTAAACCCCATTATAAAAATAAATTACTTTTCAAAACCCGTGAAACAAAGACAGTGAAAGAGAGAGAAATTCTTACAAAATTCGTTCAGGGGCTGTGATGCAACCTGGATTGACCATATTTAGACCCACAGCTGATTGAGACATAAGGGTGGACGCTCTTGGGGCTGAGAGGTTCGGTGAGGTTGGGTGAGCCAACGCAGACCCTTTCAAGTAATACTGCATGGTACCCATCCCATGGGTCCCAAATCTCCAGGTTCAAGGGCGTCTTCCTACATCGAAAACAGGCATGAGAAACCCAGAAGATGGTACACCGTGTGATCGGGAAAGATTTCTAAAACGCACCTCATTTCTCATCTCCTTTGCTCGGGTTCGCCATTCCAGCCGATTTACTAGCCATCTCCCTCCTTGGAGAATCAGCACCTTTAACCTCCTGTTCCGTACAGGTTGCAATTTGTCCTGAGGATGAACGGGATGAGGGGCAACCAATGAGAGACTAGCTCTAGGTGTTGGGACAGGCACAGGTCACTCTATTTTCCCATCAGGAAGAAGAATTAAGCACAAGCTCAGCCTGCCCCCCAGAACCAGAAGAGGGCCTGAAGCAATCCTGCGCTTTTGCGGCCAGCTCCCAAAAAAGCGAGTTCAAAAATGGAGCTCAGGGGCCCTGCAATTCACAAACCTGCAGAGTTTTAAATGATAACACTCGTCCACAAATATATTAAGGGAAGGCAACGAAGAGGCTTTGAAAGCAAGGCAGAATTGCAGGAAACAGATTTCAGGAGGTAGATTCGAATCGCCTTGAAAGCACATGAAAAGCGGCAAAACGTGGACAATGATGCCCTTGGCCAAAAAGGGCGTATGCGTTTTTTCCTGAATATATTCAGGAAAAAACGCATACGCCCTTTTTGGCCAACCAAGCAACCTGGAAAGGCAAATCAGCGCTCCAAAGAAGTCTGGCTCCCCAGCGGGCAAAAGAGCCATGCGGAAAAAAGTGTCCAAACCAGAAATGCAGGACCGGCCATGGAGAAATGGGAGCCTTGCTACGCTGATGGGTGGGATGTAAATTGCCAACAGCCACTCTGGAGAAGTGTACGGTGTGTTCCGAAACATCTAAAAAACACAGCTTGGAGAGCATAGGGCACTTCCACTCATGGGCGTATAAATTGGTAAAACTAAAAATCAGCAAGACACAGGCACCCCAAAGTTTAGGGCTGCTCTGTTGACAAGAACCCCCACTTCATTACACCTTAAATATCCTAGGAAAGAGAAAAATGGATAAAGAAGTTGTGGTCCTCATGTACAATGGAATATCACTCAGCCATGAAATCAACGTCATAAGGCTAGTAGCAGCACGATGAATGGATTTAGGTACGACGATTCTAAGTGAAATAAGTCACACAGAAAAAGACACTTATCCTAAGAAATCACTTCTAGAGGGAATGTAAAAACCGCTACACTTGAACTGAATTGCAAAACAGAACAGAGTCACACGTTTAGGAAACACACTATGGCTGCTGAACGGGAAAGGTGAGGTGGGGTGATGCATAAAACAAGGGTTTCAAATTAGCTCAGATACCGTTCCATATACCCAATATGTAAGAGACAAGACCTATTCCTTTTTCAGTGAACTGGACTCAACACCCCCTATTCACCGCACAAGAATATATCTGACTAGTAAGAATCTTCAAACCTATGTATTGATATCTCTCTGTAAGTGAGTCAAGGGGGTGTAAAGCGGCATAAACACAGCCGTGAAAAGCAGCTAAACCCCATTATAAAAATAAATTACTTTTCAAAACCCGTGAAACAAAGACAGTGAAAGAGAGAGAAATTCTTCCAAAATTCGTTCAGGGGCTGTGATGCAACCTGGATTGACCATATCTAGACCCACAGCTGATTGAGACATAAGGGTGGACGCTCTTGGGGCTGGGTGGTTCGGTGAGGTTGGGTGAGCCAATGCAGACCCTTTCAAGTAATACTGCATGGTACCCATCCCATGGGTCCCAAATCTCCAGGTTCAAGGGCATCTTCCTACATCGAAAACAGGCATGAGAAACCCAGAAGATGGTACACCGTGTGATCGGGAAAGGTTTCTAAAACGCACCTCATTTCTCATCTCCTTTGCTCGGGTTCGCCATTCCAGCCGATTTACTAGCCATCTCCCTCCTAGGAGAATCAGCACCTTTAACCTCCTGTTCCGTACAGGTTGCAATTTGTCCTGAGGATGAACGGGAAGAGGGGCAACCAATGAGAGACTAGCTCTAGGTGTTGGGACAGGCACAGGTCACTCTATTTTCCCATCAGGAAGAAGAATTAAGCACAAGCTCAGCCTGCCCCCCAGAACCAGAAGAGGGCCTGAAGCAATCCTGCGCTTTTGCGGCCAGCTCCCAAAAAAGCGAGTTGAAAAATGGAGCTCAGGGACACTGCAATTCACAAACCTGCAGAGTTTTAAATGATACCTCTCGTCCACAAATATATTAAGGGAAGGCAACGAAGAGGCTTTGAAAGCAAGGCAGAATTGCAGGAAACAGATTTCAGGAGGTAGATTCGAATCGCCTTGAAAGCACATGAAAAGCGGCAAAACCTGGACAATGATGCCCTTGGCCAAAAAGGGCGTATGCGTTTTTTCCTGAATATATTCAGGAAAAAACGCATACGCCCTTTTTGGCCAACCAAGCAACCTGGAAAGGCAAATCAGCGCTCCAAAGAAGTCTCGCTTCCCAGCGGGCAAAAGGGCCATGCGGAAAAAAGTGTCCAAAGCAGAAACGCAGGACCGGCCATGGAGAAATGGGAGCCTTGCTACGCTGATGGGCGGGATGTAAATTGCCAACAGCCACTCTGCAGAAGTGTACGGTGTGTCCTGGAACATCTACAAAACACAGCTTGGACAGCATAGGGCACTTCCACTCATGGGCGTATAAATTGGGAAAACTAAAAATCAGCAAGACACAGGCACCCCAAAGTTTAGGGCTGCTCTGTTGACAAGAACCCCCACTTCATTACACCTTAAATATCCTAGGAAAGAGAAAAATGGATAAAGAAGTTGTGGTCCTCATGTACAATGGAATATCACTCAGCCATGAAATCAACGTCATAAGGCTAGTAGCAGCACGATGAGTGGATTTAGGTACGACGATTCTAAGTGAAATAAGTCACACAGAAAAAGACACTTATCATAAGATATCACTTAGAGAGGGAGTGTAAAAACCGCTACACTTGAACTGAATTACAAAACAGAACAGAGTCACACGTTTAGAAAACACACTATGGCTGCTGAACGGGAAAGGTGAGGTGGGGTGATGCATAAAATAAGGGTTTCAAATTAGCTCCGATACCGTTCCAAAAACCCAATATGTAAGAGACAAGACCTATTCCTTTTTCAGTGAACTGGACTCAACACCCCCTATTCACCGCACAAGAATATATCTGACTAGTAAGAATCTTCAAACCTATGTATTGATATCTCTCTGTAAGTGAGTCAAGGGGGTGTAAAGCGGCATAAACACAGCCGTGAAAAGCAGCTAAACCCCATTATAAAAATAAATTACTTTTCAAAACCCGTGAAACAAAGACAGTGAAAGAGAGAGAAATTCTTACAAAAGTCGTTCAGGGGCTGTGATGCAACCTGGATTGACCATATCTAGACCCACAGCTGATTGAGACATAAGGGTGGTCACTCTTGGGGCTGAGAGGTACGGTGAGGTTGGGTGAGCCAACGCAGACCCTTTCAAGTAATACTGCATGGTACCCATCCCACGGGTCCCAAATCTCCAGGTTCAAGGCCATCTTCCTACATCGAAAACAGGCATGAGAAACCCAGAAGATGGTACACCGTGTGATCGGGAAAGGTTTCTAAAACGCACCTCATTTCTCATCTCCTTTGCTCGGGTTCGCCATTCCAGCCGATTTACTAGCCATCTCCCTCCTTGGAGAATCAGCACCTTTAACCTCCTGTTCCGTACAGGTTGCAATTTGTCCTGAGGATGAACGGGAAGAGGGGGAACCAATGAGAGACTAGCTCTAGGTGTTGGGACAGGCACAGGTCACTCTATTTTCCCATCAGGAAGAAGAATTAAGCACAAGCTCAGCCTGCCCCCCAGAACAGGAAGAGGGCCTGAAGCAATCTTGCGCTTTTGCGGCCAGCTCCCAAAAAAGCGAGTTGAAAAATGGAGCTCAGGGGCACTGCAATTCACAAACCTGCAGAGTTTTAAATGATACCTCTCGTCCACAAATATATTAAGGGAAGGCAACGAAGAGGCTTTGAAAGCAAGGCAGAATTGCAGGAAACAGATTTCAGGAGGTAGATTCGAATCGCCTTGAAAGCACATGAAAAGCAGCAAAACCTGGACAATGATGCCCTTGGCCAAAAAGGGCGTATGCGTTTTTTCCTGAATATATTCAGGAAAAAACGCATACGCCCTTTTTGGCCAACCAAGCAACCTGGAAAGGCAAATCAGCGCTCCAAAGAAGTCTCGCTTCCCAGCGGGCAAAAGGGCCATGCGGAAAAAAGTGTCCAAAGCAGAAATGCAGGCCAGGCCATGGAGAAATGGGAGCCTTGCTACGCTGATGGGGGGGATGTAAATTGCCAACAGCCACTCGGGAGAAGTGTACGGTGTGTCCTGAAACATCTACAAAACACAGCTTGGAGAGCATAGGGCACTTCCAATCATGGGCGTATAAATTGGGAAAACTAAAAATCAGCCAGACACAGGCACCCCAAAGTTTAGGGCTGCTCTGTTGACAAGAACCCCCACTTCATTACACCTTAAATATCCTAGGAAAGAGAAAAATGGATAAAGAAGTTGTGGTCCTCATGTACAATGGAATATCACTCAGCCATGAAATCAACGTCATAAGGCTAGTAGCAGCACGATGAGTGGATTTAGGTACGATGATTCTAAGTGAAATAAGTCACACAGAAAAAGACACTTATCGTAAGATATCACTTAGAGAGGGAATGTAAAAACCGCTACACTTGAACTGAATTACAAAACAGAACAGAGTCACACGTTTAGAAAACACACTATGGCTGCTGAACGGGAAAGGTGAGGTGGGGTGATGCATAAAACAAGGGTTTCAAATTAGCTCCGATACCGTTCCATAAACCCAATATGTAAGAGACAAGACCTATTCCTTTTTCAGTGAACTGGACTCAACACCCCCTATTCACCGCACAAGAATATATCTGACTAGTAAGAATATTCAAACCTATGTATTGATATCTCTCTGTAAGTGAGTCAAGGGGGTGTAAAGCGGCATAGACACAGCCGTGAAAAGCAGCTAAACCCCATTATAAAAATAAATTACTTTTCAAAACCCGTGAAACAAAGACATTGAAAGAGAGAGAAATTCTTACAAAATTCATTCAGGGGCTGTGATGCAACCTGGATTGACCATATCTAGACCCACAGCTGATTGAGACATAAGGGTGGACACTCTTGGGGCTGAGAGGTTCGGTGAGGTTGGGTGAGGCAACGCAGACCCTTTCAAGTAATACTGCATGGTACCCATCCCATGGGTCCCAAATCTCCGGGTTCAAGGCCATCTTCCTACATCGAAAACAGGCATGAGAAACCCAGAAGATGGTACACCGTGTGATCGGGAAAGGTTTCTAAAACGCACCTCATTTCTCATCTCCTTTGCTCGGGTTCGCCATTCCAGCCGATTTACTAGCCATCTCCCTCCTTGGAGAATCAGCACCTTTAACCTCCTGTTCCGTACAGGTTTCAATTTGTCCTGAGGATGAACGGGAAGAGGGGGAACCAATGAGAGACTAGCTCTAGGTGTTGGGACAGGCACAGGTCACTCTCTTTTCCCTTCAGGAAGAAGAATTAAGCACAAGCTCAGCCTGCCCCCCAGAACCAGAAGAGGGCCTGAAGCAATCCTGCGATTTTGCGGCCAGCTCCCAAAAAAGCGAGTTGAAAAATGGAGCTCAGGGGCACTGCAATTCACAAACCTGCAGAGTTTTAAATGATACCTCTCGTCCACAAATATATTAAGGGAAGGCAACGAAGAGGCTTTGAAAGCAAGGCAGAATTGCAGGAAACAGATTTCAGGAGGTAGATTCGAATCGCCTTGAAAGCACATGAAAAGCGGCAAAACCTGGACAATGATGCCCTTGGCCAAAAAGGGCGTATGCGTTTTTTCCTGAATATATTCAGGAAAAAACGCATACGCCCTTTTTGGCCAACCAAGCAACCTGGAAAGGCAAATCAGCGCTCCAAAGAAGTGTCGCTTCCCAGCGGGCCAAAGGGCCATGCGGAAAAAAGTGTCCAAAGCAGAAACGCAGGACCGGCCATGGAGAAATGGGAGCCTTGCTACGCTGATGGGCGGGAGGTAAATTGCCAACAGCCACTCTGGAGAAGTGTACGGTGTGTCCTGAAACATCTGAAAAACACAGCTTGGAGAGCATAGGGCACTTCCACTCATGGGCGTATAAATTGGGAAAACTAAAAATCAGCCAGACATAGGCACCCCAAAATTTAGGGCTGCTCTGGTGACAAGAACCCCCACTTCATTACACCTTAAATATCCTAGGAAAGAGAAAAATGGATAAAGAAGTTGTGGTCCTCATGTACAATGGAATATCACTCAGCCATGAAATCAACGTCATAAGGCTAGTAGCAGCACGATGAGTGGATTTAGGTACGACGATTCTAAGTGAAATAAGTCACACAGAAAAAGACACTTATCCTAAGATATCACTTAGAGAGGGAATGTAAAAACCGCTACACTTGAACTGAATTACAAAACAGAGTCACACGTTTAGAAAACACACTATGGCTGCTGAACGGGAAAGGTGAGGTGGGGTGATGCATAAAACAAGGGTTTCAAATTAGCTCCGATACCGTTCCATAAACCCAATATGTAAGAGACAAGACCTATTCCTTTTTCAGTGAACTGGACTCAACACCCCCTATTCACCGCACAAGAATATATCTGACTAGAAAGAATCTTCAAACCTATGTATTGATATCTCTCTGTAAGTGAGTCAAGGGGGTGTAAAGCGGCATAAACACAGCCGTGAAAAGCAGCTAAACCCCATTATAAAAATAAATTACTTTTCAAAACCCGTGAAACAAAGACAGTGAAAGAGAGAGAAATTCTTACAAAATTCGTTCAGGGGCTGTGATGCAACCTGGATTGACCATATCTAGACCCACAGCTGATTGAGACATAAGGGTGGACGCTCTTGGGGCTGAGAGGTTCGGTGAGGTTGGGTGAGCCAACGCAGACCCTTTCAAGTAATACTGCATGGTACCCATCCCATGGGTCCCAAATCTCCAGGTTCAAGGGCGTCTTCCTACATCGAAAACAGGCATGAGAAACCCAGAAGATGGTACACCGTGTGATCGGGAAAGATTTCTAAAACGCACCTCATTTCTCATCTCCTTTGCTCGGGTTCGCCCTTCCAGCCGATTTACTAGCCATCTCCCTCCTTGGAGAATCAGCACCTTTAACCTCCTGTTCCGTACAGGTTGCAATTTGTCCTGAGGATGAACGGGATGAGGGGCAACGAATGAGAGACTAGCTCTAGGTGTTGGGACAGGCACAGGTCACTCTATTTTCCCATCAGGAAGAAGAATTAAGCACAAGCTCAGCCTGCCCCCCAGAACCAGAAGAGGGCCTGAAGCAATCCTGCGCTTTTGCGGCCAGCTCCCAAAAAAGCGAGTTGAATAATGGAGCTCAGGGGCCCTGCAATTCACAAACCTGCAGAGTTTTAAATGATAACACTCGTCCACAAATATATTAAGGGAAGGCAACGAAGAGGCTTTGAAAGCAAGGCAGAATTGCAGGAAACAGATTTCAGGAGGTAGATTCGAATCGCCTTGAAAGCACATGAAAAGCGGCAAAACGTGGACAATGATGCCCTTGGCCAAAAAGGGCGTATGCGTTTTTTCCTGAATATATTCAGGAAAAAACGCATACGCCCTTTTTGGCCAACCAAGCAACCTGGAAAGGCAAATCAGCGCTCCAAAGAAGTCTGGCTCCCCAGCGGGCAAAAGAGCCATGCGGAAAAAAGTGTCCAAACCAGAAATGCAGGACCGGCCATGGAGAAATGGGAGCCTTGCTACGCTGATGGGTGGGATGTAAATTGCCAACAGCCACTCTGGAGAAGTGTACGGTGTGTTCCGAAACATCTAAAAAACACAGCTTGGAGAGCATAGGGCACTTCCACTCATGGGCGTATAAATTGGGAAAACTAAAAATCAGCAAGACACAGGCACCCCAAAGTTTAGGGCTGCTCTGTTGACAAGAACCCCCACTTCATTACACCTTAAATATCCTAGGAAAGAGAAAAATGGATAAAGAAGTTGTGGTCCTCATGTACAATGGAATATCACTCAGCCATGAAATCAACGTCATAAGGCTAGTAGCAGCACGATGAGTGGATTTAGGTACGACGATTCTAAGTGAAATAAGTCACACAGAAAAAGACACTTATCATAAGATATCACTTAGAGAGGGAGTGTAAAAACCGCTACACTTGAACTGAATTACAAAACAGAACAGAGTCACACGTTTAGAAAACACACTATGGCTGCTGAACGGGAAAGGTGAGGTGGGGTGATGCATAAAATAAGGGTTTCAAATTAGCTCCGATACCGTTCCAAAAACCCAATATGTAAGAGACAAGACCTATTCCTTTTTCAGTGAACTGGACTCAACACCCCCTATTCACCGCACAAGAATATATCTGACTAGTAAGAATCTTCAAACCTATGTATTGATATCTCTCTGTAAGTGAGTCAAGGGGGTGTAAAGCGGCATAAACACAGCCGTGAAAAGCAGCTAAACCCCATTATAAAAATAAATTACTTTTCAAAACCCGTGAAACAAAGACAGTGAAAGAGAGAGAAATTCTTACAAAAGTCGTTCAGGGGCTGTGATGCAACCTGGATTGACCATATCTAGACCCACAGCTGATTGAGACATAAGGGTGGTCACTCTTGGGGCTGAGAGGTACGGTGAGGTTGGGTGAGCCAACGCAGACCCTTTCAAGTAATACTGCATGGTACCCATCCCACGGGTCCCAAATCTCCAGGTTCAAGGCCATCTTCCTACATCGAAAACAGGCATGAGAAACCCAGAAGATGGTACACCGTGTGATCGGGAAAGGTTTCTAAAACGCACCTCATTTCTCATCTCCTTTGCTCGGGTTCGCCATTCCAGCCGATTTACTAGCCATCTCCCTCCTTGGAGAATCAGCACCTTTAACCTCCTGTTCCGTACAGGTTGCAATTTGTCCTGAGGATGAACGGGAAGAGGGGGAACCAATGAGAGACTAGCTCTAGGTGTTGGGACAGGCACAGGTCACTCTATTTTCCCATCAGGAAGAAGAATTAAGCACAAGCTCAGCCTGCCCCCCAGAACAGGAAGAGGGCCTGAAGCAATCTTGCGCTTTTGCGGCCAGCTCCCAAAAAAGCGAGTTGAAAAATGGAGCTCAGGGGCACTGCAATTCACAAACCTGCAGAGTTTTAAATGATACCTCTCGTCCACAAATATATTAAGGGAAGGCAACGAAGAGGCTTTGAAAGCAAGGCAGAATTGCAGGAAACAGATTTCAGGAGGTAGATTCGAATCGCCTTGAAAGCACATGAAAAGCAGCAAAACCTGGACAATGATGCCCTTGGCCAAAAAGGGCGTATGCGTTTTTTCCTGAATATATTCAGGAAAAAACGCATACGCCCTTTTTGGCCAACCAAGCAACCTGGAAAGGCAAATCAGCGCTCCAAAGAAGTCTCGCTTCCCAGCGGGCAAAAGGGCCATGCGGAAAAAAGTGTCCAAAGCAGAAATGCAGGCCAGGCCATGGAGAAATGGGAGCCTTGCTACGCTGATGGGGGGGATGTAAATTGCCAACAGCCACTCGGGAGAAGTGTACGGTGTGTCCTGAAACATCTACAAAACACAGCTTGGAGAGCATAGGGCACTTCCAATCATGGGTGTATAAATTGGGAAAACTAAAAATCAGCCAGACACAGGCACCCCAAAGTTTAGGGCTGCTCTGTTGACAAGAACCCCCACTTCATTACACCTTAAATATCCTAGGAAAGAGAAAAATGGATAAAGAAGTTGTGGTCCTCATGTACAATGGAATATCACTCAGCCATGAAATCAACGTCATAAGGCTAGTAGCAGCACGATGAGTGGATTTAGGTACGATGATTCTAAGTGAAATAAGTCACACAGAAAAAGACACTTATCGTAAGATATCACTTAGAGAGGGAATGTAAAAACCGCTACACTTGAACTGAATTACAAAACAGAACAGAGTCACACGTTTAGAAAACACACTATGGCTGCTGAACGGGAAAGGTGAGGTGGGGTGATGCATAAAACAAGGGTTTCAAATTAGCTCCGATACCGTTCCATAAACCCAATATGTAAGAGACAAGACCTATTCCTTTTTCAGTGAACTGGACTCAACACCCCCTATTCACCGCACAAGAATATATCTGACTAGTAAGAATATTCAAACCTATGTATTGATATCTCTCTGTAAGTGAGTCAAGGGGGTGTAAAGCGGCATAGACACAGCCGTGAAAAGCAGCTAAACCCCATTATAAAAATAAATTACTTTTCAAAACCCGTGAAACAAAGACATTGAAAGAGAGAGAAATTCTTACAAAATTCATTCAGGGGCTGTGATGCAACCTGGATTGACCATATCTAGACCCACAGCTGATTGAGACATAAGGGTGGACACTCTTGGGGCTGAGAGGTTCGGTGAGGTTGGGTGAGGCAACGCAGACCCTTTCAAGTAATACTGCATGGTACCCATCCCATGGGTCCCAAATCTCCGGGTTCAAGGCCATCTTCCTACATCGAAAACAGGCATGAGAAACCCAGAAGATGGTACACCGTGTGATCGGGAAAGGTTTCTAAAACGCACCTCATTTCTCATCTCCTTTGCTCGGGTTCGCCATTCCAGCCGATTTACTAGCCATCTCCCTCCTTGGAGAATCAGCACCTTTAACCTCCTGTTCCGTACAGGTTTCAATTTGTCCTGAGGATGAACGGGAAGAGGGGGAACCAATGAGAGACTAGCTCTAGGTGTTGGGACAGGCACAGGTCACTCTCTTTTCCCTTCAGGAAGAAGAATTAAGCACAAGCTCAGCCTGCCCCCCAGAACCAGAAGAGGGCCTGAAGCAATCCTGCGCTTTTGCGGCCAGCTCCCAAAAAAGCGAGTTGAAAAATGGAGCTCAGGGGCACTGCAATTCACAAACCTGCAGAGTTTTAAATGATACCTCTCGTCCACAAATATATTAAGGGAAGGCAACGAAGAGGCTTTGAAAGCAAGGCAGAATTGCAGGAAACAGATTTCAGGAGGTAGATTCGAATCGCCTTGAAAGCACATGAAAAGCGGCAAAACCTGGACAATGATGCCCTTGGCCAAAAAGGGCGTATGCGTTTTTTCCTGAATATATTCAGGAAAAAACGCATCCGCCCTTTTTGGCCAACCAAGCAACCTGGAAAGGCAAATCAGCGCTCCAAAGAAGTGTCGCTTCCCAGCGGGCCAAAGGGCCATGCGGAAAAAAGTGTCCAAAGCAGAAATGCAGGACCGGCCATGGAGAAATGGGAGCCTTGCTACGCTGATGGGCGGGAGGTAAATTGCCAACAGCCACTCTGGAGAAGTGTACGGTGTGTCCTGAAACATCTGAAAAACACAGCTTGGAGAGCATAGGGCACTTCCACTCATGGGCGTATAAATTGGGAAAACTAAAAATCAGCCAGACATAGGCACCCCAAAATTTAGGGCTGCTCTGGTGACAAGAACCCCCACTTCATTACACCTTAAATATCCTAGGAAAGAGAAAAATGGATAAAGAAGTTGTGGTCCTCATGTACAATGGAATATCACTCAGCCATGAAATCCACGTCATAAGGCTAGTAGCAGCACGATGAGTGGATTTAGGTACGACGATTCTAAGTGAAATAAGTCACACAGAAAAAGACACTTATCATAAGATATCACTTAGAGAGGGAATGTAAAAACCGCTACACTTGAACTGAATTACAAAACAGAGTCACACGTTTAGAAAACACACTATGGCTGCTGAACGGGAAAGGTGAGGTGGGGTGATGCATAAAACAAGGGTTTCAAATTAGCTCCGATACCGTTCCATAAACCCAATATGTAAGAGACAAGACCTATTCCTTTTTCAGTGAACTGGACTCAACACCCCCTATTCACCGCACAAGAATATATCTGACTAGTAAGAATCTTCAAACCTATGTATTGATATCTCTCTGTAAGTGAGTCAAGGGGGTGTAAAGCGGCATAGACACAGCCGTGAAAAGCAGCTAAACCCCATTATAAAAATAAATTACTTTTCAAAACCCGTGAAACAAAGACAGTGAAAGAGAGAGAAATTCTTACAAAATTCGTTCAGGGGCTGTGATGCAACCTGGATTGACCATATCTAGACCCACAGCTGATTGAGACATAAGGGTGGACACTCTTGGGGCTGAGAGGTTCGGTGAGGTTGGGTGAGGCAACGCAGACCCTTTCAAGTAATACTGCATGGTACCCATCCCATGGGTCCCAAATCTCCAGGTTCAAGGGCATCTTCCTACTTCGAAAACAGGCATGAGAAACCCAGAAGATGGTACACCGTGTGATCGGGAAAGGTTTGTAAAACGCACCTCATTTCTCATCTCCTTTGCTCGGGTTCGCCATTCCAGCCGATTTACTAGCCATCTCCCTCCTTGGAGAATCAGCACCTTTAACCTCCTGTTCCGTACAGGTTGCAGTTTGTCCTGAGGATGAACGGGAAGAGGGGGAACCAATGAGAGACTAGCTCTAGGTGTTGGGACAGGCACAGGTCACTCTATTTTCCCATCAGGAAGAAGAATTAAGCACAAGCTCAGCCTGCTCCCCAGAACCAGAAGAGGGCCTGAAGCAATCCTGTGCTTTTGCGACCAGCTTCCAAAAAAGCGAGTTGAAAAATGGAGCTCAGGCTCACTGCAATTCACAAACCTGCAGAGTTTTAAATGATACCTCTCGTCCACAAATATATTAAGGGAAGGCAACGAAGAGGCTTTGAAAGCAAGGCAGAATTGCAGGAAACAGATTTCAGGAGGTAGATTCGAATCGCCTTGAAAGCACATGAAAAGCGGCAAAACCTGGACAATGATGCCCTTGGCCAAAAAGGGCGTATGCGTTTTTTCCTGAATATATTCAGGAAAAAACGCATACGCCCTTTTTGGCCAACCAAGCAACCTGGAAAGGCAAATCAGCGCTCCAAAGAAGTCTGGCTCCCCAGCGGGCAAAAGAGCCATGCGGAAAAAAGTGTCCAAACCAGAAATGCAGGACCGGCCATGGAGAAATGGGAGCCTTGCTACGCTGATGGGTGGGATGTAAATTGCCAACAGCCACTCTGGAGAAGTGTACGGTGTGTTCCGAAACATCTAAAAAACACAGCTTGGAGAGCATAGGGCACTTCCACTCATGGGCGTATAAATTGGGAAAACTAAAAATCAGCAAGACACAGGCACCCCAAAGTTTAGGGCTGCTCTGTTGACAAGAACCCCCACTTCATTACACCTTAAATATCCTAGGAAAGAGAAAAATGGATAAAGAAGTTGTGGTCCTCATGTACAATGGAATATCACTCAGCCATGAAATCAACGTCATAAGGCTAGTAGCAGCACGATGAATGGATTTAGGTACGACGATTCTAAGTGAAATAAGTCACACAGAAAAAGACACTTATCCTAAGAAATCACTTCTAGAGGGAATGTAAAAACCGCTACACTTGAACTGAATTGCAAAACAGAACAGAGTCACACGTTTAGGAAACACACTATGGCTGCTGAACGGGAAAGGTGAGGTGGGGTGATGCATAAAACAAGGGTTTCAAATTAGCTCAGATACCGTTCCATATACCCAATATGTAAGAGACAAGACCTATTCCTTTTTCAGTGAACTGGACTCAACACCCCCTATTCACCGCACAAGAATATATCTGACTAGTA
The DNA here is from genome assembly GCF_949987535.1 of Balaenoptera acutorostrata. NCBI lineage: Eukaryota > Metazoa > Chordata > Mammalia > Artiodactyla > Balaenopteridae > Balaenoptera > Balaenoptera acutorostrata. Next base: position 18,619 of record NW_026646337.1, on the reverse strand, counting down.
AGAATCTTCAAACCTATGTATTGATATCTCTCTGTAAGTGAGTCAAGGGGGTGTAAAGCGGCATAAACACAGCCGTGAAAAGCAGCTAAACCCCATTATAAAAATAAATTACTTTTCAAAACCCGTGAAACAAAGACAGTGAAAGAGAGAGAAATTCTTCCAAAATTCGTTCAGGGGCTGTGATGCAACCTGGATTGACCATATCTAGACCCACAGCTGATTGAGACATAAGGGTGGACGCTCTTGGGGCTGGGTGGTTCGGTGAGGTTGGGTGAGCCAATGCAGACCCTTTCAAGTAATACTGCATGGTACCCATCCCATGGGTCCCAAATCTCCAGGTTCAAGGGCATCTTCCTACATCGAAAACAGGCATGAGAAACCCAGAAGATGGTACACCGTGTGATCGGGAAAGGTTTCTAAAACGCACCTCATTTCTCATCTCCTTTGCTCGGGTTCGCCATTCCAGCCGATTTACTAGCCATCTCCCTCCTAGGAGAATCAGCACCTTTAACCTCCTGTTCCGTACAGGTTGCAATTTGTCCTGAGGATGAACGGGAAGAGGGGCAACCAATGAGAGACTAGCTCTAGGTGTTGGGACAGGCACAGGTCACTCTATTTTCCCATCAGGAAGAAGAATTAAGCACAAGCTCAGCCTGCCCCCCAGAACCAGAAGAGGGCCTGAAGCAATCCTGCGCTTTTGCGGCCAGCTCCCAAAAAAGCGAGTTGAAAAATGGAGCTCAGGGGCACTGCAATTCACAAACCTGCAGAGTTTTAAATGATACCTCTCGTCCACAAATATATTAAGGGAAGGCAACGAAGAGGCTTTGAAAGCAAGGCAGAATTGCAGGAAACAGATTTCAGGAGGTAGATTCGAATCGCCTTGAAAGCACATGAAAAGCGGCAAAACCTGGACAATGATGCCCTTGGCCAAAAAGGGCGTATGCGTTTTTTCCTGAATATATTCAGGAAAAAACGCATACGCCCTTTTTGGCCAACCAAGCAACCTGGAAAGGCAAATCAGCGCTCCAAAGAAGTCTCGCTTCCCAGCGGGCAAAAGGGCCATGCGGAAAAAAGTGTCCAAAGCAGAAACGCAGGACCGGCCATGGAGAAATGGGAGCCTTGCTACGCTGATGGGCGGGATGTAAATTGCCAACAGCCACTCTGCAGAAGTGTACGGTGTGTCCTGGAACATCTACAAAACACAGCTTGGACAGCATAGGGCACTTCCACTCATGGGCGTATAAATTGGGAAAACTAAAAATCAGCAAGACACAGGCACCCCAAAGTTTAGGGCTGCTCTGTTGACAAGAACCCCCACTTCATTACACCTTAAATATCCTAGGAAAGAGAAAAATGGATAAAGAAGTTGTGGTCCTCATGTACAATGGAATATCACTCAGCCATGAAATCAACGTCATAAGGCTAGTAGCAGCACGATGAGTGGATTTAGGTACGACGATTCTAAGTGAAATAAGTCACACAGAAAAAGACACTTATCATAAGATATCACTTAGAGAGGGAGTGTAAAAACCGCTACACTTGAACTGAATTACAAAACAGAACAGAGTCACACGTTTAGAAAACACACTATGGCTGCTGAACGGGAAAGGTGAGGTGGGGTGATGCATAAAATAAGGGTTTCAAATTAGCTCCGATACCGTTCCAAAAACCCAATATGTAAGAGACAAGACCTATTCCTTTTTCAGTGAACTGGACTCAACACCCCCTATTCACCGCACAAGAATATATCTGACTAGTAAGAATCTTCAAACCTATGTATTGATATCTCTCTGTAAGTGAGTCAAGGGGGTGTAAAGCGGCATAAACACAGCCGTGAAAAGCAGCTAAACCCCATTATAAAAATAAATTACTTTTCAAAACCCGTGAAACAAAGACAGTGAAAGAGAGAGAAATTCTTACAAAAGTCGTTCAGGGGCTGTGATGCAACCTGGATTGACCATATCTAGACCCACAGCTGATTGAGACATAAGGGTGGTCACTCTTGGGGCTGAGAGGTACGGTGAGGTTGGGTGAGCCAACGCAGACCCTTTCAAGTAATACTGCATGGTACCCATCCCACGGGTCCCAAATCTCCAGGTTCAAGGCCATCTTCCTACATCGAAAACAGGCATGAGAAACCCAGAAGATGGTACACCGTGTGATCGGGAAAGGTTTCTAAAACGCACCTCATTTCTCATCTCCTTTGCTCGGGTTCGCCATTCCAGCCGATTTACTAGCCATCTCCCTCCTTGGAGAATCAGCACCTTTAACCTCCTGTTCCGTACAGGTTGCAATTTGTCCTGAGGATGAACGGGAAGAGGGGGAACCAATGAGAGACTAGCTCTAGGTGTTGGGACAGGCACAGGTCACTCTATTTTCCCATCAGGAAGAAGAATTAAGCACAAGCTCAGCCTGCCCCCCAGAACCAGAAGAGGGCCTGAAGCAATCCTGCGCTTTTGCGGCCAGCTCCCAAAAAAGCGAGCTGAAAAATGGAGCTCAGGGGCACTGCAATTCACAAACCTGCAGAGTTTTAAATGATACCTCTCGTCCACAAATATATTAAGGGAAGGCAACGAAGAGGCTTTGAAAGCAAGGCAGAATTGCAGGAAACAGATTTCAGGAGGTAGATTCGAATCGCCTTGAAAGCACATGAAAAGCGGCAAAACGTGGACAATGATGCCCTTGGCCAAAAAGGGCGTATGCGTTTTTTCCTGAATATATTCAGGAAAAAACGCATACGCCCTTTTTGGACAACCAAGCAACCTGGAAATGCAAATCAGCGCTCCAAAGAAGTCTCGCTTCCCAGCGGGCAAAAGGGCCATGCGGAAAAAAGTGTCCAAAGCAGAAATGCAAGACCGGCCATGGAGAAATGGGAGCCTTGCTACGCTGATGGGCGGGATGTAAATTGCCAACAGCCACTCTGGAGAAGTGTACGGTGTGTCCTGAAACATCTAAAAAACACAGCTTGGAGAGCATAGGGCACTTCCACTCATGGGCGTATAAATTGGGAAAACTAAAAATCAGCAAGACACAGGCACCCCAAAGTTTAGGGCTGCTCTGTTGACAAGAACCCCCACTTCATTACACCTTAAATATCCTAGGAAAGAGAAAAATGGATAAAGAAGTTGTGGTCCTCATGTACAATGGAATATCACTCAGCCACGAAATCAACGTCATAAGGCTAGTAGCAGCACGATGAGTGGATTTAGGTACGACGATTCTAAGTGAAATAAGTCACACAGAAAAAGACACTTATCATAAGATATCACTTAGAGAGGGAATGCAAAAAACCGCTACACTTGAACAGAATTACAAAACAGAACAGAGTCACACGTTTAGAAAACACACTATGGCTGCTGAACGGGAAAGGTGAGGTGGGGTGATGCATAAAACAAGGGTTTCAAATTAGCTCCGATACCGTTCCATAAACCCAATATGTAAGAGACAAGACCTATTCCTTTTTCAGTGAACTGGACTCAACACCCCCTATTCACCGCACAAGAATATATCTGACTAGTAAGAATCTTCAAACCTATGTATTGATATCTCTCTGTAAGTGAGTCAAGGGGGTGTAAAGCGGCATAAACACAGCCGTGAAAAGCTGCTAAACCCCATTATAAAAATAAATTACTTTTCAAAACCCGTGAAACAAAGACAGTGAAAGAGAGAGAACTTCTTACAAAATTCGTTCAGGGGCTGTGATGCAACCTGGATTGACCATATCTAGACCCACAGCTGATTGAGACATAAGGGTGGACACTCTTGGGGCTGAGAGGTTCGGTGAGGTTTGGTGAGCCAACGCAGACCCTTTCAAGTAATACTGCATGGTACCCATCCCATGGGTCCCAAATCTCCAGGTTCAAGGCCATCTTCCTACATCGAAAACAGGCATGAGAAACCCAGAAGATGGTACACCGTGTGATCGGGAAAGGTTTCTAAAACGCACCTCATTTCTCATCTCCTTTGCTCGGGTTCGCCATTCCAGCCGCTTTACTAGCCATCTCCCTCCTTAGAGAATCAGCACCTTTAACCTCCTGTTCCGTACAGGTTGCAGTTTGTCCTGAGGATGAACGGGAAGAGGGGGAACCAATGAGAGACTAGCTCTAGGTGTTGGGACAGGCACAGGTCACTCTATTTTCCCATCAGGTAGAAGAATTAAGCACAAGCTCAGCCTGCCCCCCAGAACCAGAAGAGGGCCTGAAGCAATCCTGCGCTTTTGCGGCCAGCTCCCAAAAAAGCGAGTTGAAAAATGGAGCTCAGGGGCACTGCAATTCACAAACCTGCAGAGTTTTAAATGATACCTCTCGTCCACAAATATATTAAGGGAAGGCAACGAAGAGGCTTTGAAAGCAAGGCAGAATTGCAGGAAACAGATTTCAGGAGGTAGATTCGAATCGCCTTGAAAGCACATGAAAAGCGGCAAAACGTGGACAATGATGCCCTTGGCCAAAAAGGGCGTATGCGTTTTTTCCTGAATATATTCAGGAAAAAACGCATACGCCCTTTTTGGCCAACCAAGCAACCTGGAAAGGCCAATCAGCGCTCCAAAGAAGTCTGGCTTCCCAGCGGGCAAAAGGGCCATGCGGAGAAAAGTGTCCAAACCAGAACTGCACGACCGGCCATGGAGAAATGGGAGCCTTGCTTCGCTGATGGGCGGGATGTAAATTGCCAACAGCCACTCGGGAGAAGTGTACGGTGTGTCCTGAAACATCTAAAAAACACAACTTGGAGAGCATAGGGCACTTCCACTCATGGGCGTATAAATTGGGAAAAACAAAAATCAGCAAGACACAGGCACCCCAAAGTTTAGGGCTGCTCTGTTGACAAGAACCCCCACTTCATTACACCTTAAATATCCTAGGAAAGAGAAAAATGGATAAAGAAGTTGTGGTCCTCATGTACAATGGAATATCACGCAGCCATGAAATCAACGTCATAAGGCTAGTAGCAGCACGATGAGTGGATTTAGGTATGACGATTCTAAGTGAAATAAGTCACACAGAAAAAGACACTTATCATAAGATATCACTTAGAGAGGGAATGTAAAAACCGCTACACTGGAACTGAATTACAAAACAGAACAGAGTCACACGTTTAGAAAACACACTATGGCTGCTGAACGGGAAAGGTGAGGTGGGGTGATGCATAAAACAAGGGTTTCAAATTAGCTCCGATACCGTTCCATAAACCCAATATGTAAGAGACAAGTCCTATTCCTTTTTCAGTGAACTGGACTCAACACCCCCTATTCACCGCACAAGAATATATCTGAGTAGTAAGAATCCTCAAACCTATGTATTGATATCTCTCTGTAAGTGAGTCAAGGGGGTGTAAAGCGGCATAAACACAGCCGTGAAAAGCAGCTAAACCCCATTATAAAAATAAATTACTTTTCAAAACCCGTGAAACAAAGACAGTGAAAGAGAGAGAAATTCTTCCAAAATTCGTTCAGGGGCTGTGATGCAACCTGGATTGACCATATCTAGACCCACAGCTGATTGAGACATAAGGGTGGACACTCTTGGGGCAGAGAGGTTCGGTGAGGTTGGGTGAGCCAACGCAGACCCTTTCAAGTAATACTGCATGGTACCCATCCCATGGGTCCCAAATCTCCAGGTTCAAGGGCATCTTCCTACATCGAAATCAGGCATGAGAAACCCAGAAGATGGTACACCGTGTGATCGGGAAAGGTTTCTAAAACGCACCTCATTTCTCATCTCCTTTGCTCGGGTTCGCCTTTCCAGCCGATTTACTAGCCATCTCCCTCCTTGGAGAATCAGCACCTTTAACCTCCTGTTCCGTACAGGTTGCAATTTGTCCTGAGGATGAACGGGAAGAGGGGGACCCAATGAGAGACTAGCTCTAGGTGTTGGGACAGGCATAGGTCACTCTATTTTCCCATCAGGAAGAAGAATTAAGCACAAGCTCAGCCTGCCCCCCAGAACCAGAAGAGGGCTTGAAGCAATCCTGCGCTTTTGCGGCCAGCTCCCAAAAAAGCGAGTTGAAAAATGGAGCTCAGGGGCACTGCAATTCACAAACCTGCAGAGTTTTAAATGATACCTCTCGTCCACAAATATATTAAGGGAAGGCAACGAAGAGGCTTTGAAAGCAAGGCAGAATTGCAGGAAACAGATTTCAGGAGGTAGATTCGAATCGCCTTGAAAGCACATGAAAAGCGGCAAAACGTGGACAATGATGCCCTTGGCCAAAAAGGGCGTATGCGTTTTTTCCTGAATATATTCAGGAAAAAACGCATAAACCCTTTTTGGACAACCAAGCAACCTGGAAATGCAAATCAGCGCTCCAAAGAAGTCTCGCTTCCCAGCGGGCAAAAGGGCCATGCGGAAAAAAGTGTCCAAAGCAGAAATGCAAGACCGGCCATGGAGAAATGGGAGCCTTGCTACGCTGATGGGCGGGATGTAAATTGCCAACAGCCACTCTGGAGAAGTGTACGGTGTGTCCTGAAACATCTAAAAAACACAGCTTGGAGAGCATAGGGCACTTCCACTCATGGGCGTATAAATTGGGAAAACTAAAAATCAGCAAGACACAGGCACCCCAAAGTTTAGGGCTGCTCTGTTGACAAGAACCCCCACTTCATTACACCTTAAATATCCTAGGAAAGAGAAAAATGGATAAAGAAGTTGTGGTCCTCATGTACAATGGAATATCACTCAGCCACGAAATCAACGTCATAAGGCTAGTAGCAGCACGATGAGTGGATTTAGGTACGACGATTCTAAGTGAAATAAGTCACACAGAAAAAGACACTTATCATAAGATATCACTTAGAGAGGGAATGCAAAAAACCGCTACACTTGAACAGAATTACAAAACAGAACAGAGACACACGTTTAGAAAACACACTATGGCTGCTGAACGGGAAAGGTGAGGTGGGGTGATGCATAAAACAAGGGTTTCAAATTAGCTCCGATACCGTTCCATAAACCCAATATGTAAGAGACAAGACCTATTCCTTTTTCAGTGAACTGGACTCAACACCCCCTATTCACCGCACAAGAATATATCTGACTAGTAAGAATCTTCAAACCTATGTATTGATATCTCTCTGTAAGTGAGTCAAGGGGGTGTAAAGCGGCATAAACACAGCCGTGAAAAGCTGCTAAACCCCATTATAAAAATAAATTACTTTTCAAAACCCGTGAAACAAAGACAGTGAAAGAGAGAGAACTTCTTACAAAATTCGTTCAGGGGCTGTGATGCAACCTGGATTGACCATATCTAGACCCACAGCTGATTGAGACATAAGGGTGGACACTCTTGGGGCTGAGAGGTTCGGTGAGGTTTGGTGAGCCAACGCAGACCCTTTCAAGTAATACTGCATGGTACCCATCCCATGGGTCCCAAATCTCCAGGTTCAAGGCCATCTTCCTACATCGAAAACAGGCATGAGAAACCCAGAAGATGGTACACCGTGTGATCGGGAAAGGTTTCTAAAACGCACCTCATTTCTCATCTCCTTTGCTCGGGTTCGCCATTCCAGCCGCTTTACTAGCCATCTCCCTCCTTAGAGAATCAGCACCTTTAACCTCCTGTTCCGTACAGGTTGCAGTTTGTCCTGAGGATGAACGGGAAGAGGGGGAACCAATGAGAGACTAGCTCTAGGTGTTGGGACAGGCACAGGTCACTCTATTTTCCCATCAGGAAGAAGAATTAAGCACAAGCTCAGCCTGCCCCCCAGAACCAGAAGAGGGCCTGAAGCAATCCTGCGCTTTTGCGGCCAGCTCCCAAAAAAGCGAGTTGAAAAATGGAGCTCAGGGGCACTGCAATTCACAAACCTGCAGAGTTTTAAATGATACCTCTCGTCCACAAATATATTAAGGGAAGGCAACGAAGAGGCTTTGAAAGCAAGGCAGAATTGCAGGAAACAGATTTCAGGAGGTAGATTCGAATCGCCTTGAAAGCACCTGAAAAGCGGCAAAACGTGGACAATGATGCCCTTGGCCAAAAAGGGCGTATGCGTTTTTTCCTGAATATATTCAGGAAAAAACGCATACGCCCTTTTTGGCCAACGAAGCAACCTGGAAAGGCCAATCAGCGCTCCAAAGAAGTCTGGCTTCCCAGCGGGCAAAAGGGCCATGCGGAAAAAAGTGTCCAAACCAGAACTGCACGACCGGCCATGGAGAAATGGGAGCCTTGCTTCGCTGATGGGCGGGATGTAAATTGCCAACAGCCACTCGGGAGAAGTGTACGGTGTGTCCTGAAACATCTAAAAAACACAGCTTGGAGAGCATAGGGCACTTCCACTCATGGGCGTATAAATTGGGAAAACCAAAAATCAGCAAGACACAGGCACCCCAAAGTTTAGGGCTGCTCTGTTGACAAGAACCCCCACTTCATTACACCTTAAATATCCTAGGAAAGAGAAAAATGGATAAAGAAGTTGTGGTCCTCATGTACAATGGAATATCACGCAGCCATGAAATCAACGTCATAAGGCTAGTAGCAGCACGATGAGTGGATTTAGGTATGACGATTCTAAGTGAAATAAGTCACACAGAAAAAGACACTTATCATAAGATATCACTTAGAGAGGGAATGTAAAAACCGCTACACTTGAACTGAATTACAAAACAGAACAGAGTCACACGTTTAGAAAACACACTATGGCTGCTGAACGGGAAAGGTGAGGTGGGGTGATGCATAAAACAAGGGTTTCAAATTAGCTCCGATACCGTTCCATAAACCCAATATGTAAGAGACAAGACCTATTCCTTTTTCAGTGAACTGGACTCAACACCCCCTATTCACCGCACAAGAATATATCTGAGTAGTAAGAATCCTCAAACCTATGTATTGATATCTCTCTGTAAGTGAGTCAAGGGGGTGTAAAGCGGCATAAACACAGCCTTGAAAAGCAGCTAAACCCCATTATAAAAATAAATTACTTTTCAAAACCCGTGAAACAAAGACAGTGAAAGAGAGAGAAATTCTTCCAAAATTCGTTCAGGGGCTGTGATGCAACCTGGATTGACCATATCTAGACCCACAGCTGATTGAGACATAAGGGTGGACACTCTTGGGGCAGAGAGGTTCGGTGAGGTTGGGTGTCCCAACGCAGACCCTTTCAAGTAATACTGCATGGTACCCATCCCATGGGTCCCAAATCTCCAGGTTCAAGGGCATCTTCCTACATCGAAATCAGGCATGAGAAACCCAGAAGATGGTACACCGTGTGATCGGGAAAGGTTTCTAAAACGCACCTCATTTCTCATCTCCTTTGCTCGGGTTCGCCTTTCCAGCCGATTTACTAGCCATCTCCCTCCTTGGAGAATCAGCACCTTTAACCTCCTGTTCCGTACAGGTTGCAATTTGTCCTGAGGATGAACGGGAAGAGGGGGAACCAATGAGAGACTAGCTCTAGGTGTTGGGACAGGCATAGGTCACTCTATTTTCCCATCAGGAAGAAGAATTAAGCACAAGCTCAGCCTGCCCCCCAGAACCAGAAGAGGGCCTGAAGCAATCCTGCGCTTTTGCGGCCAGCTCCCAAAAAAGCGAGTTGAAAAATGGAGCTCAGGGGCACTGCAATTCACAAACCTGCAGAGTTTTAAATGATACCTCTCGTCCACAAATATATTAAGGGAAGGCAACGAAGAGGCTTTGAAAGCAAGGCAGAATTGCAGGAAACAGATTTCAGGAGGTAGATTCGAATCACCTTGAAAGCACATGAAAAGCGGCAAAACGTGGACAATGATGCCCTTGGCCAAAAAGGGCGTATGCGTTTTTTCCTGAATATATTCAGGAAAAAACGCATACGCCCTTTTTGGACAACCAAGCAACCTGGAAAGGCAAATCAGCGCTCCAAAGAAGTCTCGCTTCCCAGCGGGCAAAAGGGCCATGCGGAAAAAAGTGTCCAAACCAGAAATGCAGGACCGGCCATGGAGAAATGGGAGCCTTGCTACGCTGATGGGCGGGATGTAAATTGCCAACAGCCACTCTGGAGAAGTGTACGGTGTGTCCTGAAACATCTAAAAAACACAGCTTGGAGAGCATAGGGCACTTCCACTCATGGGCGTATAAATTGGGAAAACTAAAAATCAGCAAGACACAGGCACCCCAAAGTTTAGGGCTGCTCTGTTGACAAGAACCCCCACTTCATTACACCTTAAATATCCTAGGAAAGAGAAAAATGGATAAAGAAGTTGTGGTCCTCATGTACAATGGAATATCACTCAGCCACGAAATCAACGTCATAAGGCTAGTAGCAGCACGATGAGTGGATTTAGGTACGACGATTCTAAGTGAAATAAGTCACACAGAAAAAGACACTTATCATAAGATATCACTTAGAGAGGGAATGCAAAAAACCGCTACACTTGAACAGAATTACAAAACAGAACAGAGACACACGTTTAGAAAACACACTATGGCTGCTGAACGGGAAAGGTGAGGTGGGGTGATGCATAAAACAAGGGTTTCAAATTAGCTCCGATACCGTTCCATAAACCCAATATGTAAGAGACAAGACCTATTCCTTTTTCAGTGAACTGGACTCAACACCCCCTATTCACCGCACAAGAATATATCTGACTAGTAAGAATCTTCAAACCTATGTATTGATATCTCTCTGTAAGTGAGTCAAGGGGGTGTAAAGCGGCATAAACACAGCCGTGAAAAGCTGCTAAACCCCATTATAAAAATAAATTACTTTTCAAAACCCGTGAAACAAAGACAGTGAAAGAGAGAGAACTTCTTACAAAATTCGTTCAGGGGCTGTGATGCAACCTGGATTGACCATATCTAGACCCACAGCTGATTGAGACATAAGGGTGGACACTCTTGGGGCTGAGAGGTTCGGTGAGGTTTGGTGAGCCAACGCAGACCCTTTCAAGTAATACTGCATGGTACCCATCCCATGGGTCCCAAATCTCCAGGTTCAAGGCCATCTTCCTACATCGAAAACAGGCATGAGAAACCCAGAAGATGGTACACCGTGTGATCGGGAAAGGTTTCTAAAACGCACCTCATTTCTCATCTCCTTTGCTCGGGTTCGCCATTCCAGCCGCTTTACTAGCCATCTCCCTCCTTAGAGAATCAGCACCTTTAACCTCCTGTTCCGTACAGGTTGCAGTTTGTCCTGAGGATGAACGGGAGAGGGGGAACCAATGAGAGACTAGCTCTAGGTGTTGGGACAGGCACAGGTCACTCTATTTTCCCATCAGGAAGAAGAATTAAGCACAAGCTCAGCCTGCCCCCCAGAACCAGAAGAGGGCCTGAAGCAATCCTGCGCTTTTGCGGCCAGCTCCCAAAAAAGCGAGTTGAAAAATGGAGCTCAGGGGCACTGCAATTCACAAACCTGCAGAGTTTTAAATGATACCTCTCGTCCACAAATATATTAAGGGAAGGCAACGAAGAGGCTTTGAAAGCAAGGCAGAATTGCAGGAAACAGATTTCAGGAGGTAGATTCGAATCGCCTTGAAAGCACCTGAAAAGCGGCAAAACGTGGACAATGATGCCCTTGGCCAAAAAGGGCGTATGCGTTTTTTCCTGAATATATTCAGGAAAAAACGCATACGCCCTTTTTGGCCAACGAAGCAACCTGGAAAGGCCAATCAGCGCTCCAAAGAAGTCTCGCTTCCCAGCGGGCAAAAGGGCCATGCGGAAAAAAGTGTCCAAACCAGAACTGCACGACCGGCCATGGAGAAATGGGAGCCTTGCTTCGCTGATGGGCGGGATGTAAATTGCCAACAGCCACTCGGGAGAAGTGTACGGTGTGTCCTGAAACATCTAAAAAACACAGCTTGGAGAGCATAGGGCACTTCCACTCATGGGCGTATAAATTGGGAAAACCAAAAATCAGCAAGACACAGGCACCCCAAAGTTTAGGGCTGCTCTGTTGACAAGAACCCCCACTTCATTACACCTTAAATATCCTAGGAAAGAGAAAAATGGATAAAGAAGTTGTGGTCCTCATGTACAATGGAATATCACGCAGCCATGAAATCAACGTCATAAGGCTAGTAGCAGCACGATGAGTGGATTTAGGTATGACGATTCTAAGTGAAATAAGTCACACAGAAAAAGACACTTATCATAAGATATCACTTAGAGAGGGAATGTAAAAACCGCTACACTTGAACTGAATTACAAAACAGAACAGAGTCACACGTTTAGAAAACACACTATGGCTGCTGAACGGGAAAGGTGAGGTGGGGTGATGCATAAAACAAGGGTTTCAAATTAGCTCCGATACCGTTCCATAAACCCAATATGTAAGAGACAAGACCTATTCCTTTTTCAGTGAACTGGACTCAACACCCCCTATTCACCGCACAAGAATATATCTGAGTAGTAAGAATCCTCAAACCTATGTATTGATATCTCTCTGTAAGTGAGTCAAGGGGGTGTAAAGCGGCATAAACACAGCCTTGAAAAGCAGCTAAACCCCATTATAAAAATAAATTACTTTTCAAAACCCGTGAAACAAAGACAGTGAAAGAGAGAGAAATTCTTCCAAAATTCGTTCAGGGGCTGTGATGCAACCTGGATTGACCATATCTAGACCCACAGCTGATTGAGACATAAGGGTGGACACTCTTGGGGCAGAGAGGTTCGGTGAGGTTGGGTGTCCCAACGCAGACCCTTTCAAGTAATACTGCATGGTACCCATCCCATGGGTCCCAAATCTCCAGGTTCAAGGGCATCTTCCTACATCGAAATCAGGCATGAGAAACCCAGAAGATGGTACACCGTGTGATCGGGAAAGGTTTCTAAAACGCACCTCATTTCTCATCTCCTTTGCTCGGGTTCGCCTTTCCAGCCGATTTACTAGCCATCTCCCTCCTTGGAGAATCAGCACCTTTAACCTCCTGTTCCGTACAGGTTGCAATTTGTCCTGAGGATGAACGGGAAGAGGGGGAACCAATGAGAGACTAGCTCTAGGTGTTGGGACAGGCATAGGTCACTCTATTTTCCCATCAGGAAGAAGAATTAAGCACAAGCTCAGCCTGCCCCCCAGAACCAGAAGAGGGCCTGAAGCAATCCTGCGCTTTTGCGGCCAGCTCCCAAAAAAGCGAGTTGAAAAATGGAGCTCAGGGGCACTGCAATTCACAAACCTGCAGAGTTTTAAATGATACCTCTCGTCCACAAATATATTAAGGGAAGGCAACGAAGAGGCTTTGAAAGCAAGGCAGAATTGCAGGAAACAGATTTCAGGAGGTAGATTCGAATCACCTTGAAAGCACATGAAAAGCGGCAAAACGTGGACAATGATGCCCTTGGCCAAAAAGGGCGTATGCGTTTTTTCCTGAATATATTCAGGAAAAAACGCATACGCCCTTTTTGGACAACCAAGCAACCTGGAAAGGCAAATCAGCGCTCCAAAGAAGTCTCGCTTCCCAGCGGGCAAAAGGGCCATGCGGAAAAAAGTGTCCAAAGCAGAAATGCAAGACCGGCCATGGAGAAATGGGAGCCTTGCTACGCTGATGGGCGGGATGTAAATTGCCAACAGCCACTCTGGAGAAGTGTACGGTGTGTTTTGAAACATCTAAAAAACACAGCTTGGAGAGCATAGGGCACTTCCACTCATGGGCGTATAAATTGGGAAAACTAAAAATCAGCAAGACACAGGCACCCCAAAGTTTAGGGCTGCTCTGTTGACAAGAAGCCCCACTTCATTACACCTTAAATATCCTAGGAAAGAGAAAAATGGATAAAGAAGTTGTGGTCCTCATGTACAATGGAATATCACTCAGCCATGAAATCAACGTCATAAGGCTAGTAGCAGCACGATGAGTGGATTTAGGTACGACGATTCTAAGTGAAATAAGTCACACAGAAAAAGACACTTATCATAAGATATCACTTAGAGAGGGAATGTAAAAACCGCTACACTTGAACTGAATTACAAAACAGAACAGAGTCACACGTTTAGAAAACACACTATGGCTGCTGAACGGGAAAGGTGAGGTGGGGTGATGCATAAGACAAGGGTTTCAAAAAAAAAAAAAAACAAGGGTTTCAAATTAGCTCCGATACCGTTCCATAAACCCAATATGTAAGAGACAAGACCTATTCCTTTTTCAGTGAACTGGACTCAACACCCCCTATTCACCGCACAAGAATATATCTGACTAGTAAGAATCTTCAAACCTATGTACTGATATCTCTCTGTAAGTGAGTCAAGGGGGTGTAAAGCGGCATAAACACAGCCGTGAAAAGCAGCTAAACCCCATTAGAAAAATAAATTACTTTTCAAAACCCGTGAAACAAAGACAGTGAAAGAGAGAGAAATTCTTCCAAAATTCGTTCAGGGGCTGTGATGCAACCTGGATTGACCATATCTAGACCCACAGCTGATTGAGACATAAGGGTGGACACTCTTGGGGCTGAGAGGTTCGGTGAGGTTGGGTGAGCCAACGCAGACCCTTTCAAGTAATACTGCATGGTACCCATCCCATGGGTCCCAAATCTCCAGGTTCAAGGGCATCTTCCTACATCGAAAACAGGCATGAGAAACCCAGAAGATGGTACACCGTGTGATCGGGAAAGGTTTCTAAAACGCACCTCATTTCTCATCTCCTTTGCTCGGGTTCGCCATTCCAGCCGCTTTACTAGCCATCTCCCTCCTTAGAGAATCAGCACCTTTAACCTCCTGTTCCGTACAGGTTGCAGTTTGTCCTGAGGATGAACGGGAAGAGGGGGAACCAATGAGAGACTAGCTCTAGGTGTTGGGACAGGCATAGGTCACTCTACTTTCCCATCAGGAAGAAGAATTAAGCACAAGCTCAGCCTGCCCCCCAGAACCAGAAGAGGGCCTGAAGCAATCCTGCGCTTTTGCGGCCAGCTCCCAAAAAAGCCAGTTGAAAAATGGAGCTCAGGGGCACTGCAATTCACAAACGTGCAGAGTTTTAAATGATACCTCTCGTCCACAAATATATTAAGGGTAGGCAACGAAGAGGCTTTGAAAGCAAGGCAGAATTGCAGGAAACAGATTTCAGGAGGTAGATTCGAATCGCCTTGAAAGCACATGAAAAGTGGCAAAACGTGGACAATGATGCCCTTGGCCAAAAAGGGCGTATGCGTTTTTTCCTGAATATATTCAGGAAAAAACGCATACGCCCTTTTTGGGCAACCAAGCAACCTGGAAAGGCCAATCAGCGCTCCAAAGAAGTCTCGCTTCCCAGCGGGCAAAAGGGCCATGCGGAAAAAAGTGTCCAAACCAGAACTGCACGACCGGCCATGGAGAAATGGGAGCCTTGCTTCGCTGATGGGTGGGATGTAAATTGCCAACAGCCACTCGGGAGAAGTGTACGGTGTGTCCTGAAACATCTAAAAAACACAGCTTGGAGAGCATAGGGCACTTCCACTCATGGGCGTATAAATTGGGAAAACTAAAAATCAGCAAGACACAGGCACCCCAAAGTTTAGGGCTGCTCTGTTGACAAGAACCCCCACTTCATTACACCTTAAATATCCTACGAAAGAGAAAAATGGATAAAGAAGTTGTGGTCCTCATGTACAATGGAATATCACGCAGCCATGAAATCAACGTCATAAGGCTAGTAGCAGCACGATGAGTGGATTTAGGTACGACGATTCTAAGTGAAATAAGTCACACAAAAAAAGACACTTATCATAAGATATCACTTAGAGAGGGAATGTAAAAACCGCTACACTTGAACTGAATTACAAAACAGAACAGAGTCACACGTTTAGAAAACACACTATAGCTGCTGAACGGGAAAGGTGAGGTGGGGTGATGCATAAAACAAGGGTTTCAAATTAGCTCAGATACCGTTCCATAAACCCAATATGTAAGAGACAAGACCTATTCCTTTTTCAGTGAACTGGACTCAACACCCCCTATTCACCGCACAAGAATATATCTGACTAGTAAGAATCTTCAAACCTATGTATTGATATCTCTCTGTAAGTGAGTCAAGGGGGTGTAAAGCGGCATAAACACAGCCGTGAAAAGCAGCTAAACCCCATTATAAAAATAAATTACTTTTCAAAACCCGTGAAACAAAGACAGTGAAAGAGAGAGAATTTCTTCCAAAATTCGTTCAGGGGCTGTGATGCAACCTGGATTGAACATATCTAGACCCACAGCTGATTGAGACATAAGGGTGGACACTCTTGGGGCTGAGAGGTTCGGTGAGGTTTGGTGAGCCAACGCAGACCCTTTCAAGTAATACTGCATGGTACCCATCCCATGGGTCCCAAATCTCCAGGTTCAAGGGCATCTTCATACATCGAAAACAGGCATGAGAAACCCAGAAGATGGTACACCGTGTGATCTGGAAAGGTTTCTAAAACGCACCTCATTTCTCATCTCCTTTGCTCGGGTTCGCCATTCCAGCCGATTTACTAGCCATCTCCCTCCTTGGAGAATCAGCACCTTTAACCTCCTGTTCCGTACAGGTTGCAATTTGTCCTGAGGATGAACGGGAAGAGGGGGAACCAATGAGAGACTAGCTCTAGGTGTTGGGACAGGCACAGGTCACTCTATTTTCCCATCAGGAAGAAGAATTAAGCACAAGCTCAGCCTGCCCCCCAGAACCAGAAGAGGGCCTGAAGCAATCCTGCGCTTTTGCGGCCAGCTCCCAAAAAAGCGAGTTGAAAAATGGAGCTCAGGGGCACTGCAATTCACAAACCTGCAGAGTTTTAAATGATACCTCTCGTCCACAAATATATTAAGGGAAGGCAACGAAGAGGCTTTGAAAGCAAGGCAGAATTGCAGGAAACAGATTTCAGGAGGTAGATTCGAATCGCCTTGAAAGCACATGAAAAGCGGCAAAACGTGGACAATGATGCCCTTGGCCAAAAAGGGCGTATGCGTTTTTTCCTGAATATATTCAGGAAAAAACGCATACGCCCTTTTTGGACAACCAAGCAACCTGGAAAGGCAAATCAGCGCTCCAAAGAAGTCTCGCTTCCCAGCGGGCAAAAGGGCCATGCGGAAAAAAGTGTCCAAAGCAGAAATGCAAGACTGGCCATGGAGAAATGGGAGCCTTGCTACGCTGATGGGCGGGATGTAAATTGCCAACAGCCACTCTGGAGAAGTGTACGGTGTGTCCTGAAACATCTAAAAAACACAGCTTGGAGAGCATAGGGCACTTCCACTCATGGGCGTATAAATTGGGAAAACTAAAAATCAGCAAGACACAGGCACCCCAAAGTTTAGGGCTGCTCTGTTGACAAGAAGCCCCACTTCATTACACCTTAAATATCCTAGGAAAGAGAAAAATGGATAAAGAAGTTGTGGTCCTCATGTACAATGGAATATCACGCAGCCATGAAATCAACGTCATAAGGCTAGTAGCAGCACGATGAGTGGATTTAGGTACGACGATTCTAAGTGAAATAAGTCACACAGAAAAAGACACTTATCATAAGATATCACTTAGAGAGGGAATGTAAAAACCGCTACACTTGAACTGAATTACAAAACAGAACAGAGTCACACGTTTAGAAAACACACTATGGCTGCTGAACGGGAAAGGTGAGGTGGGGTGATGCATAAAACAAGGGTTTCAAATTAGCTCCGATACCGTTCCATAAACCCAATATGTAAGAGACAAGACCTATTCCTTTTTCAGTGAACTGGACTCAACACCCCCTATTCACCGCACAAGAATGTATCTGACTAGTAAGAATCTTCAAACCTATGTATTGATATCTCTCTGTAAGTGAGTCAAGGGGGTGTAAAGCGGCATAAACACAGCCGTGAAAAGCAGCTAAACCCCATTATAAAAATAAATTACTTTTCAAAACCCGTGAAACAAAGACAGTGAAAGAGAGAGAAATTCTTACAAAATTCGTTCAGGGGCTGTGATGCAACCTGGATTGACCATATCTAGACCCACAGCTGATTGAGACATAAGGGTGGACACTCTTGGGGCTGAGAGGTTCGGTGAGGTTGGGTGAGCCATCGCAGACCCTTTCAAGTAATACTGCATGGTACCCATCCCATGGGTCCCAAATCTCCAGGTTCAAGGGCATCTTCCTACATCGAAAACAGGCATGAGAAACCCAGAAGATGGTACACCGTGTGATCGGGAAAGGTTTCTAAAACGCACCTCATTTCTCATCTCCTTTTGCTCAGGTTCGCCATTCCAGCCACTTTACTAGCCATCTCCCTCCTTGGAGAATCAGCACCTTTAACCTCCTGTTCCGTACAGGTTGCAATTTGTCCTGAGGATGAACAGGAAGAGGGGGAACCAATGAGAGACTAGCTCTAGGTGTTGGGACAGGCACAGGTCACTCTATTTTCCCATCAGGAAGAAGAATTAAGCACAGTCTCAGCCTGCCCCCCAGAACCAGAAGAGGGCCTGAAGCAATCCTGCGCTTTTGCGGCCAGCTCCCAAAAAAGCGAGCTGAAAAATGGAGCTCAGGGGCACTGCAATTCACAAACCTGCAGAGTTTTAAATGATACCTCTCGTCCACAAATATATTAAGGGAAGGCAACGAAGAGGCTTTGAAAGCAAGGCAGAATTGCAGGAAACAGATTTCAGGAGGTAGATTCGAATCGCCTTGAAAGCACATGAAAAGCGGCAAAACGTGGACAATGATGCCCTTGGCCAAAAAGGGCGTATGCGTTTTTTCCTGAATATATTCAGGAAAAAACGCATACGCCCTTTTTGGCCAACCAAGC